>NW_026000005.1:16413178-16452048 GCF_001458135.2 Marmota marmota marmota | reverse complement strand
TCATAACCCACTTGAATCAAAGTGTGAAATATGATATATCAAGAACTATGTAATGTTTTGAACAACCAACAATAAAAATTAAAAAAAATAAACAACTCATTCTGACTCCCCCCCCCAAAAAAAGAAATACATTAGTAAAAGCCAGATGACTTTGAAAAGAAAACACTTGTTTCTGTGCATACAAAACCTACACCTAGCAACTGCTATAACCATGTACTGTTGGTTCCAAAATAACAATAAGTACTCAATATTGTTTATCACAACCACTAGAAAATAGTTCAATGATATTATCTTCATTCACTCATACTTCTATCAACTATTTCCTGAATGTTTAACATGAACCAGACACTGTTATAGGTACTGGGGAATTCAGCAAGTGAACAAAACAGACAGAACTCTGCCCTTGTGGAGTTTATATTCTAATTGGACAAGATAGACTCGAAGTAAAATAGTTGTTTGTAGGTGATAAAATACTATAGAGAAAAATAAAGAGAACGGGATAGAGGCTGCAGTCCAGATTTCAATTTTAAAGAGTGGTCAAAGAAAGTCCCTCACTGAGATATCTGAGCAAACACCTGTAAAGAAGGTCAGGCATGAGCTATATGAATATCTTGAGGACAGAAAGTCCAGAAAGAGCAATACTAAGTACGAAAACACTGTATTAGAATATCTGATGAATCCATAAATGGTAAGGAGATAGTTTTGATCACAGACAAATGAATGAAGAATAGTGAGAGATGAGGTCAAAGGGATAATAATAGGAAATCACACAGGGCCTTGAACACCCTTGTAAAGGTTTGGCTTTCGCTCAGCAACTCAGAACCCTGAGATGATTTAGAGCTAAGGATTGTTGTGACCTAATTTACCTTTTAACTCAATCCCCCTGGCTCTTCCACCCACTAAGCGTAGTAGATGGCAAGGGCAAAAAATAGGAGATGCTATAGGTTTTTGGCCTGAGTAACAGGAAGGATGGTATTACCATTGAGACAACAGAAACCTATTAAGAATCCATTTGGGGGTTGGTATTGTGGCTCAGTGGTAGAGCACTTGCCTAGGGTGTGTGAGGCACTGGATTCAATCTTCAGCACCACATAAAAATAAATAAAGGTATTGTGCTCATCTAACTAAAAAAAAAAATTAAAAAACTAATTTTGATCAAGTTTGGTGGGGCACACCTGTGATTTCAGTGACTTGGGAGGTTGAGGCAGGAAGATTCCAAGTTTGAGGGTTTACTTAGTAGATCCTAAGCAACTTAGCAAGGCCCTGTCTCAAAAATTGCTGGGATATGGCTCAGTAGTAAAACACCCCTGGGTTCAATCCCCTGTACCAAAAAAAAAGAAAAAGAAAGAAAGAAAAAAGCCATTTTGGGGGAAGACAGAGAGTTGGCTTGGAATTTTTTAAATTAAAAACAGGTAAGATGCCCAGTGCATGATTGAATGTCTGGATCTGGAGTTCAGGGGGGAGGTGTGGCCTGAAGACATAAATTTTTAAGTTAATTCTGCATGGTGCATAAAATCATAAGACTGGATAAGAAACAAAGTATTAAAGGACCTGAGCACTCAGAGATAAAACCAGGTACATGATGTACATGTCCAAAACAGATTAATGTGAACATCTCCAAAGCCAGGTTAGATTCTTTATCATTTTTCTGTCTTTAGAGTCTAACACAGTCCTGGAATATTATGGGTGGCAAACAGGAGGGCAATTCAATACAAACATAACAAATGTCTACTATATCCTAGCAGGATATTCTTTTTGCATGACTAGGAATTGAACCCAGGGCCTCCCGCATGCCAGGGAAGCACTCTGCCACTGAGATACACCCTCAGCCCTTAAATATTTTTTGAGACAAGTTTTCGTTAAGTTGTGGAGGTTGCCCTCAAACTTGGAATCCTCCCACCTTCTGAGTCGCTGGGATTACAGGCATGCACCAGCGCCCCAGGCCTGACACCTACCTATAGTCTAGTAAGTAGGCCGGGGAGAATAACCAGTGGGGGAAAACAACAACAACAACAACAACAAACATTAACATCGAAATGGCCTTCCCAGGAACCTATAACCTCCAACCCAACTCATAAAAAAAGATGGAACTGGGCTTAGCTAGGGGCTTTGGTGGCTAGCCTCTTCCCTCCGCTGGAATCAGGGCAATGCAAATTTAGCTCTTAAAGGACTGTTCACAGGCATCGAATGCAGAAATGCCTGAAATCCGGGGAGCGGGGCGGGACTCCGCCTGTGGGGAAAAGGGCGTCAGGGAAAGGTGATGGTGGCCTTGTCCGAGCCGTCGGTTTCTCCCTCCGGGGCCCGGCAGCCTCACCCCGGAGTCCATCTGCCCGCTGATGGCGGTGTCCTGCTGCAAGCAGGCCGGTTTCCATGGAACTAACACTGCACTTCAAACCAACCCGCTCGCTGGCGGGGTAGCTCCGGTACTCAAGCGCAGGTGTAGCAGGGCATGCTGGGAAGTGCAGTTCTCAAGGCCCAGCAGGGCCCTCCTCCCGGGGCGGGACCCAGGCCGGAATCCCGCGTCGCGTGGGGAAACGTGCAGACTCGTAGCCCGGATGACGACAGGCTCCATTGTGTTCGCGAGCGGGGCTCGCCGGGATATGTAGTTTCCGCTCTCTCCCGGCGGACTTTGCTGGGGGAATAGGCTGTGTTACACTAATTTCGGCAAACCCTCGCCCTGTAGCATACCCGAGTCCGAGATTAGAAAATGCTTTTAGTTGTAGGAGGACTAAAGTTATCAAGTAAATTCTGAACGATAGAAAAATAATAGATTTTTGTTTACGAGCATTTAAAAAAATGGTTAAAAAAAAAACAACCCAAATTTCTTGTTAAAGGAAAAGAATAATTCCCTCTTCGTCGTTCGTGATGGTGAGATGGAGAGTAAACCACATAGAGTCTGTTCTCTTGTCTTTTCATTTCTTTGGCCCAAGTTATTTCTTGCCTTGACAGGTAAGTGAATAGGTATTTCTAAATCCGCGCATAAGTAGTTTAAAACGAGAAAGCAATGATAAGACTTCAGACGTTTCTGAGTTTTGCTTTAAAAGCATGTATTTGCGTTCAGTGAAAAGCCTTTTATGATGAAAAGTCAGCACGGCTTTGCATTAGGTCGCTGGACAGAACTCTTTGTTACCACCGTCAGGACAATTATAAGCTCTTCTCGCATCTCCCTGAGAACACAGCTGAAAATCCCTTGGACCCTCTAATAAATTGAGTCAGATCCGACATGAGTCCTCGTTTAGTTAGCAGGTGTCTGACTGAATTGATCTGGCTATTCTGATTCTTCTTAGAGCGGAGCCCTATGAGCTGGAGAGACTAACCGAGGAGCCTCAGCTGTTAAGACATAATCATCTTACTGAGTCCATCCAGCGATAGAAAAATGAGCACCGCATATGTAATTCAGATGAAGGGACCAAATAAAGCTTTCAATATGGAAAGTAGAAATGTATTTTAAAACGTCAATGCAAAAACATTTTTTTTTCAGAATGTATAGTTCCTCTTGCAATGACCTCTGATATATCTTTGGAACTAGGAGATGAGGGACACGTGTATGCACTTCATAGATAAAACTCAGGCTTCTTTGTGATGAGGATTTCACCTTCTCCTCAGATCTCCATATTAAGCAGCAGACAGCCAGAATGATTAAATATCGTGTTTTTCATTTCTTTTTCCCTATCACCATCTGGCAAACCATATAAAATCTTAAGTGAAATGATTACAAGTTTGAAAAAAGAATCTGAAGTCTTCAATAAATTAATTCATTCACCAGAGAATCCATCTCTGGATACTTGAGAATTCATTATATACAAAGTCTGATTTTATGTGGGTTGCAGTGGCATACGCCTGTAATCCCAGCTTCTCAGGAGATTGAAACAAAAGGATTGCAAGTTGGAGGTTAGCCTGGTCAATTTAGGGAGACCCTGTCTCAAACTTTAAAAAAAAAAAAAAAAAAAAAAAAAAAAAAGTTAAGCATTCCTGTGACTCACTTAGTGGTAGAGTACCCCTAGGTTTAATCCTAAGTACCATACATCACACAAAAGTCTGATTTTATTTCTTTTAAATGATCAGACATATTGACTCCCCCTACACATACTACCATTTCCCTCTTGATTTCAATTGATAGTTTTCAAACATGTTCTCCTTCCTAAAAGATTACTTCACTCATAAAAACCCTAGAGATTTCATAAGGACCACATCTTCTTTCACTAAATTACTACAATTGCCTCCTAACTGGTTTTCCTTTCACCCTTTCCAATGCATCCTTTGTATAACTACTAGAATTGTCTTTTAAAAATTATAAATCTGATTATCTTAGCCCTTACTTACCATTTAATAGTTTCTCTCATTGAACTAATAGTTTTCTATTGAATAAGATGAAGACCAAACTGCTAATAGCTGTGGACTAATTCACCAGCCTCCTCTATATCTACTCCCAGGGGAACCCTAAACTCAAGCCTACTTAGGTAGCATAGCATGTCTTTGAGCTTGCAGGAACTGTTCACTCTGCCAGCCTTGCCCTTCCTGGTGTTAGTCCGTGAACTCAAGAGAAACTCAGTCTCTTCTGTGAAGTCATTCTCTTCCCTCCCTAAGTACTTTGTAATAGTATGTCTTATATTTCCTTCAGTAGACTGTAAACTATTTTAGGACAGAAATTTTGTTATTTTTGTTTTCAGTACCAAGTACAGTGCCTGGAACTTAGTTGGATATGGTGATGCACACCTATAATCCCAACTACTTGAGAGGCTGAGGGCAGGAGGATCCCAAGTTGGAGGCCCACCTGGACAATTTAGCAAGACCCTGTTTTAAAAGTTAAAAAGGCTGAAAGCACCCCTGAGTTTAATTCCCAGGACTGTAAAAAAAAAAAAAAAAACAAAAACAAACAAACAAAAAAAAACAGAAACAAGGATTTGGAGAATTTTCTTAGTTATCTACTCCCTACATAATCTTTTTGTAGGGCAGAAAAACACATCTGCCTTCTTGTAGAGCTGCCATTGATTTGACATTGCAGTGATACAAATAGCAGCAAAGTTACCTGCATCCACTTCCCCTTGGAGTTGTAAATGTGGTCTGTGGACAATGAAATGCAAGCATTAAAAAAAATCAAAGTCTTCATATTTCATTGGTACAATGGGAGAATAAGAATGGCAAATTCAGGACTGGAGATGTAGCTCAGGAGTGGAACATGAGGCAAGCCCTGGTTCAATCCCAGCATTGAAAAAAAAAAAAAAAAAAAAAGTTTACCAACTAGTTTCTACTTATGTGGATGATTCAAATCTTTTGGTAAAATATTGGTTCTAGGATTTGGAGGGTTGGGGATTTAGCTCAGTGGCAGAGCACTTGCCTAGCATGTACAAGGCCCTGAGTCTGGTCCTCAGCCCTGAAGGGGGGGGAAGAGGAGGGAGACAAAATACAAAACACACACACAAAAAAAACAACCCAGAAACAAGGATTTGGAGAATTTTCTTAGTTATCTACTCCCCATCACAGTGCTGGGATCAAACCAACCTGACAAGATTCCATTTCCTCCTGTTATCTATTCCACTCTGACAACAGCAGTGGGGCACGAGGGAAATTTCAGTATGTAACTAGTAGATGAGAAATATATTAACTCCACACAATGGAATATCATATGTGTATAGAAGAAAATAAGGAAATATAGCTGATGGTATGAAGATGTTTAGTATATCATTCTTAATATTTTCTGTATATCTAAGATTTTTTTATCATTAAAAGTTGGAAGAGAAGAATCCCTGTATTTGCATGGAAAGTTCTACAAGACATATTTAAGTTTAAAAAGCAACATATTATACAACAAATAGGATAAGAATTTTGTATTTGCACAAATAAGCACTGGGAGAATTCACAGGGAAACAAAAGTACCTTTTATTACCTGTGTAGGTAGGGTAACCACATAATTTTTCATCCAAACCAAGATAGTTTTTACAAACTTTCTATTATGAGACAATCTTAGATTAACAGAAGAGTTGTATAAACAGCACAAGATTCCTGTATACCCTCTCTGCAGCTTCCAGCGATGTTAGCATCTTAATATAATCAAGGTACAATTATCAAAACACAGAATCTAAACAAACTTTTGGGTTTCTCCTATGTGTCCACTAATGTTCTAATATTATTCTGGGATATGATCCAGGATTCTACATCGTGTTTACTTGTTTTGTACTCTTCTTCAGTCATTTTTTGTCTTTTATACCCTTGGAATTTTTTTTTTTTTTTAATTTTTTATTGTGGGTTGTTCAAAACGTTACAAATTTCTTGGCATATCATATTTGACACTTTGATTCAAGTGGGTTATGAACTCCCACCTTCACCCCATACACAGATTGCAGAATCACATCAGTTACACATCCATTGATTTACAAATTGCCATCCTAGTGTCTGTTGTGCTCCGCTGCCTTTACCCTTGGAATTTTTGAAGAGGTCTGGTCAGTTATTTTGTAAGTTGTCCCTCAACTTTGATTCATCATGATTTTTCATGATTAGATTGAAGTTATTCATTTGTGAAAGGATACCACAGAAGTGATGTTGTATCCTTCTCAGAGCATAATATTCCAAGAATCCTTGGTTCCTTTTTATTAAAGAATGGTATTTAGAAGCAAAAAATCTTAATGCTAGGGTGTCACTGCTTCTAGTTCCTCTCAGGAGATAGTGTATATACAACCCTAGAATATGTATAAACATCTGTGTTGATTTCTGTATCTCTGTGTGTGTAGATATATAATATTTACACATATCTATGTAAATGTGTTTATATAATTAAACAAAGCATGAGTTCATATTGATACTCCTATTCAAATCCAGCACCAAAGAGTTTATTCTAATCTTTGTCCTTAATTTTAACTAACTTCTTTCTCTAACTGTAAGATACTTGGTTCTCATTATCTAGGATATATTTACTAGTTTGTTCAAATTGAAATACATATAAAGTAGTCTTGCAAATTTCTAATCAATACATCAAGCCATCAATAATAACCTGTAACATGCATTTAATTTAAATTTTTAAAATTGCTATGAGAAATGGATTTGTAACTAGAGCATATTGCTTGAGTACAGTTCTTTTAGTATCCAGTCAAAATAGTTTTCCAGAGTTGCTTAGGTCAGCCCCTTTTTTCACCATGAGCTTCAGTGTGGCTATTTGATTTATTTGTAATATGGTCAGATTCACTTGGCCCCATCCATATTCTATCTTATATTCTATCCACATTCCGGTTTATTTTATTTAATTTACATATAGGAAAATTCAACTTCTGTGGTATACAGTGCTATGGGTTTTGACAAATCTATAGTCTTACAGCTAGTTACCTTCACAACTGCATATAGAACAGTATCGTTGCTTCCAAAACTCCATCATATTTCTCTTTAGAGTGGACCTCTTCCCCTACTTCCCAATCTCTGGTAATCACTAATACGTTTTCCATACCTAATAATTTTTCTTTTTTTAATATCATATTAATGAAGTTGAACCTGGCTTATTTCATTGTTAAGATGCATTTAAGATTTGTTCATGTTATTGCATGAGTTAAAAGCTTATTTTTGTTGCAGAGTAACATTCAACTATATGTATGTACCACAGTTTATTTAGTCATTCATTAGTTGAAAAACATCTGGGTTGTTTCCAGTTTGGGACAATTGTGAATAAAGCTGCTATAAAAAAATCTACTTACAGATTTTTGTATGAAAATAAGTATTTCATTTCTTTTGGCCAAATACCTAGGAGTGGTGCTTGATTATATGTATGTAGTGTGTGTTTAACTTTGTAAGAAACTATGAAACTGCTTTTGAAAGTGGCTGTACCATCTTGTATATCCATCAACAATGTGTGATAGTACCAGTTGCTCCTTATTTTTATCCCCACTTGATATTTTCAGGTTTTATTTTTCCATCATTTGAATAGGTGTGTGATGATATCTTGTGGTTGAATATACATCTCTCCAGTGGCTAAGATGTTTGACATATTTTCATATGCTTTTTTATATGTGTGTGTATTTTCTTTAACACGGAGTACCTTTTCATACCTTTCAAACATTTTTAAAATGGATGATTTGTTTTCTTCCGGACTATGAGTCTATTTCTAGACCTTTTGTCAGGTCCATTGATTTATATGTATACCTCTCCATCAGTGCTAGACTGTCTGTGGTAACTATAGCAATTCTTGAATAGTCAGGAAATATAGAATCCATGGGAAATTGGTTCCAGAACCCCCCACAGGTACCAAAATCTGGTGATTCCCAAATCCCTTATATATAAAATGGTGTAATGTTTGCACGTAACCTGCCTAAAACCCCTGCCTAATATACTTTATTTAAATCATCTCTAGATAGCTTATAATGCAATGTAAATGCTATATAAATAGTTAATGTATTGTGTTGTGTTCAGAATAATGACAAGATAAAAGTCTGTGCATGATCAGAGGCAAGCTTTTTTCCTTAATATTTTCCACCCCTGGCTCATTGAATCCACAGATGTGGAACCCATGGATACAGAGGGCTTCCTGTATAGTTTTCTGACTTTTTTCTTTTTCACATTTGGTTAGGATATACTAATTTCTTTGCCTTTCCCCAGAAATTTTAGAATCAACTTACTTATACCTATAAAAACTCTTCTAGAATCTTGATTGGGATTACGTGAATCTATCCTTCTATTGAATGAGAATTCTTTAAAATTATTTTATTAACTGAGGAACCATCATAACTATATCTTGTCAGATGCTTTAAAAACAAAATTAAAACCCAAATTATTGGGGCCAGGATTGTGGTTCGATGGTAGAGTGCTTGCCTAGCATATGTGAGGCACTGGGTTTGATCCTAGCACCACATTAAAATAATAATAATAATAATAATAATAATAATAAATAAAATAAAGTATTGTGTCCATCTACAACTTTAAAAAACCCAAATCATCAAGAAAACTTGTATTTCTGGCTTCCTTGCATACACAGTTATATGACTAGAGAGAAAGGGTAGTCCCTGAAAGATCAAGTTCAACATTATGGGAAGCTGCTTCAGAGAGGATCAAAACAAAAAGGTGGAGCACTGTGTCCGGAAAGTCACCCATGATCACTGTACACCTCAGGCTGTGAAAGGCAGTTCTATAGTACCAGAGCAGGCTCCTCTGGGAAGCATATTTCTGTAGTCCTGGGTTGTTCAGTGAGTTGAGTGCAGAACTGTTTGGCGCTGCATCATCATCTCTGAAAAGAAGCCTATTTCCACACAGAAATCTTTGGGGAATATTATTCTGCCTACTGCAGGGGTCTTCCCAGATCTTGTCTCTTGCCATACTACCAGACCTGCAAACATTTGGTTATGTAGCCCTATTCTGTGGGTAGTGGTTTTTAAATAGGCTCACACATTCTGATATGCTTTTGATACTCTTTTCTTCAAGAGGAATGTAGTTTCTCTCCCCTTGAGTGTGGGCTAGACATAGTAACTAATGAATAGAAAGAACATGGTGGAAGTGATGTGGGTTACTTCTGAGATTAAGTCATAAGACAGAGTAGGTTCTACCTTGCTCTCTCCAGGACATTCATTCTGGATGAAACCAGCTGCCATGTTGTGAGGATACCCAAGCAGTCCTATGGGGAAGCTCACACTGCAAGGAACCGAAGCCTCCTGCCAAGAGCCATTTGAGTGTGCCATGTTAGAAGTGAACCTTCCCCACCAGTCAGTCCTTGAGAGCACTACCTCCCTGACTGCCATCTTGACACAACTTCATGAGAAGATCCTGAGCCAGAACCACTCTTTTAAACTTCTCCCAGATTCCAGTAGAAACCATAAAACAGTAAATTCTTCTTGTTTTAAGATGCTAAGTTTTGAGGTAATTTGTTGTATAGTAATAGATAATACATATGTGGATTTAGTGGCTTGATTCCCATACAGGTTACCACTTTTTTGTTTTTAATTTGTTCTAATTAGCTATACATGACAGTAGAATGCATTTTGACGCTTTTTACATAGATGGAGTATAACTTCTAATTATTCTGGTTGAACATGGTATAGAATCTCACTAGTCATGTCATTATATATGTACATAGAGTAACGAAGTCTTCTTCAGCTGGTTGCAGTGATGCATGCCTATAATCTCAGTGGCTCAGGAGGCTGAGGCAGGAGGATCCAGAGTTCAAAGTCAGCCTCAGCAAAAGCAAGGTTTTAAGCAACTCAGTGAGATCCTGTCTCTAAAATACAAAATAGGGCTGAGGATGTGGCTCAGTGTCCAAGTGCCCCTGAGTTCAATACCCAGTACCCCCCTTCCAAATAATATCTGATTCATTCTACTATCTTTCCTATCCCCAAACCCCCTCCCTTCACTCACCTCTGCCTAATCCAAAGCACCTCTATTTTTCTCTAGCCACCCCCCCTCCATTGTGAATTATTCTCTGCATATCAGAAAAAAACGATTCTGCCTTTGGTTTTTTGAGATTATCACTTAGCATGTTATTCTCCAGCTCCATCCATTTACTGGCAAATACCATAATTTCATTCTTCTTTAGGCTCAGTAATAGTCCATTGTGTATATATACCACATTTTCTTTTTTTTAAGAGAGAGAGAATTTTTTAATATTTATTTATTTAGTTTTTGGTGGACACATCTTTATTTTATTTTTTATGTAGTGCTGAGGATCGAACCCAGCGCCCCATGCATGCCATGCGAGTGTGTTACCGCTTGAGCCACATCCCCAGCCCCCCACATTTTCTTTATCCATTCATCTGTTAAAGGGCATCTAGGTTGGTTCTATGGTTTAGCTATTGTGAATTGAACTGCTATAAACATTGACATGGCTGCGTCACTGTAGTATGCTGATTTTAAGTCCTTTGCAGATTACCACTCTTTTGATCTCTAGAACTATGTATTAGTTTGTCTGTTCTTGAATTTGACATAATTGGAATCATACATGATGCGTTCTTTAGCTCAAAATTTAAATAAATTAATAAACCGGTTTGCAAAATCCCATGTGTCCCCACATCAGGGCTATTCTGCTCACAACATTTACTTACTCTCCAGTAACTTATTTTTACCCTAAAAGTCCTCATTTAGCTGATGGTTGGAGCCCAGCTCTTGTACAGCATCCCATGTGCATACCTCCGGAGAGGCTGGGCTCTGGGGCAGGGAGTAGGACAGGTCAATAGGGTGAAAGGCTTCCTTTCCTAGGAACTGAAAGGGTAGAAAAGAAGGCAACACGAAGTGCATAATGTAGAAGGTCCTTAACAACAGCTTCTCCGAAAACACACGGTGTCCCATAAGAAAGCCTGAAGGCTTCCCTTCTTTCTGGGGCCTGAGTGCAAGTGCAAAGTCAACTAGAGGACCAGCAGCATTGGGGCATGGTCACTGTGCAAGCACTGATATCTCAGTGTGGGCTGTTCAGTGCAGGGATGGCCCAGAAGTACTCCAGTTGACTTTCAGTAGGGAGTGTTGGAGCAACTCAATGGAAGACAGGATCTGGGAAAAGAGAGATCTTTCTTCCTTCATTTGCTTCACACAGTTGGCCACCAGCCTCTTCATTGCTTTGGGCCAATTCATGTACAGCTTGCTAAGGTCTAGGGAGGCACAACGTGAAGGTGATCTGATCTCAGTTCCTGATGGAGTAGGGAAGCTCCCCCATCATCAGCTCATAGTGGACAACACCACAGGGTAGACATCTGATTGGAAGCTGAATGGGTTATTATCCTGCATTTGTATCAACTCTGGAACCAACACAACATAGAGCGGGTAGGTTGTTTGATCTGCTGAGAACCACTCCAGCGTGACTTTATTGTCTCTAAACCAAAATCTTCAATTTTCACTGTTAAGTCAGAATAAGTACCTCTTTGTAAAGAAGCCAGGCAGTTTACATCTGACTTGTGACTTGGATTTTGTGACTCTGTGGATGATGTTCTTTGCACGCAAGTAGTACATTCCCCAAGCCATCTGCCAGGCAATGTCAATTAGTTGTAATATCTAGAATTTAGTCTCCTAGACATGCAGGTGTTTGTAAAGGCTGCTGCCTCATACCACTAGGTCATAATTGCCAGGTTTTCCTTTGTCATATACCCCATGAAGAACAGGATGTTCATGTGTTATGATTTGCTCAGGACAGTGACCTTGTTCTTGAAGGACTTGAACTGCTCTGGGGTTAGGTCTTGACTGCAACATCTCAGTACCACTTGCCCTTATAAACGGTTCCAAAGGAGCCTGATCTAATGCCAGTAGAGACCATTACTTTACTGGCTCTATTTCCTAATAAAAGCTTAAATCTGTCTGTGAGGCCTTATTTTGTTTTTCTCCTGGGTCCTGATCCTGGAGCCTTCACTCTCAGTGCTGGCAACAGGGTTTTAGGCTGTGACCAATCTGTTGGGCTCAGATTGTTGGAGCTGCTGGACAGGGCGGAATGTGAGGCTGATACACTGTGACTTTGAATTGCATCCTCAGTCATCCTGCTGTCCACAAGTAGGATGGTGCTGACCATGTGGACATTAGTGTGGATGTTAACCTCTGCCTCTGGGAGAGGAAGCCTTCATACGGGGGTGCTGGAATTGTTGAAAATGAAGGAATGGGGCATGGAAAATATCTGGAGGGAGCTAACAGACTGTCACAGCTGCACATTGTCAAAGAAGGTAGTGCTGGGGCCCCACTCTCACCAATAGTGGGATTCAGAAACCATAAGAAATGTCTGATATTACTCCAGTCCACACACATAGCAGGTACTTTGGTTTTACAGTGCTCATGAAATTTGTAGACATGAGTCTAACATTGAAATCCATTTAAAGGAACTTCTAACAGATGTCACAAAAGGCAAGCCTCAGGAACATCCTCCAAGCAAAGTTGTATGTTGTGAGGGGAGCATACTTGATGCTCTCCAATCAAAGATGCAGCATCAGTATTCCAAACTAAACTTGCTTTTTTCATCTTTATGTTCATGAGGAAGTCTGAACACTGCACAGTACTCTGGTTGTAGGTCTCTTACCTCGAGGCTTTCATAAGGCAGTCGTGCAAGCTCATTGCACTCTGCACATTGACCACTGTTCTTTGCTTATTTGGCAAGTAAACATGAGAGCCTCAGAGAAGCCTTCTTGTCTCACACTGGTTCTCCTCTAGGATGGTGGTCCCCAAATTGAGGAGAATTTACTCTTAACATTATTGAGTCTTTCAATCCCATGAACACGATAGAGCTCTCCAGTTACTTAGGTCTTGTTCGATTTCTTTGAGTGTTTTATGGTTTTCAACATATGTGATATATTCTTACATATATCTAAACTATAGATATAAGTAGTTTTTGCTAAATTTCAAATTTGATTATTTGTTGCTAGCATATAGAAATATAATTGACTATTGTATTTTGATCACTTATCCTGTGACCTTGCTAAACTCCCTTGTGAGTTCTGGGGACTTTTGCTTGTATATTCTTTGGGATTTTCTCCATACACAATCCTGTCATCTGCAAATAAAGATCCTCCCCTCCCATTCTGAATGATTCTATTTTTCTCACCTGTTGCACTGTGGTACTTTCACAGTGTTGAATAGCAGTGGTAAAAAGATAATATCTTTGTCCTGTTTCCATTAAGTATGATGTTAGTTGTACATTTTTATACTTGTACTTTATCAGTTTAAGACAATTTCCTTCAGTTCCTAATTTGTTAAGAGTGTTTATTGTGAAAACATTTTAATTTGTTGAATAGTATGAAGATAATCATGTTTTTTTTTCTTTAGTCTGATAATCTGGTGAATTAAATGGGTTTTTCAAAAATTCAATCAACTTGGCATTTCTGGAATAAACACCACTTAATGATTCTGTATTTTCCTTTTTATATATTCTTATTTTACTAATAGTTTAAAAGTAATAATTGTGTGTATGTTTGTGGAAGAATTTAGAATTTATTTTTTTATTATAATACTGTTTAGTTTTAGTGTTAGGATAATGCTAGTCTCATAAAACGCATTGGAAAGAGTTTTTCTTCTCATATTTTCTGAAAGAGGATGTATAGAGCTTTTTAATTTCACCCTTAAAGTTCTTTTAGAATTTGTCATTAAAACATATAGGCCTAGAATTTTCTTTGTTGAAAGGTTTTAAGCTATACATTTGATATCTTTAATATTTATAGGACTATATGATTTGTTATTTTGTTTTTAGTCAGTTTAGGTAGTTTTTATCTTTTAAGAATTGGTCCACCAAACAATAATAAGTGTTGGAAAGGATGTGGGGAAAATGGTACACTCATACATTGCTGGTGGGACTGCAAATTGGTGCAGCCAATATGGAAAGCAGTATGGAGATTCCTTGGAAATCTGGGAATGGAACCACCATTTGACCCAGCTATCCCTCTCCCCAGACTATACACAAAGGACTTAAAAACAGCATACTACAGGGACACAGCCACATCAGTGTTTATAGCAGCACAATTCACAATAGCTAAACTGTGGAGCCAACCTAGATGCCCTTCAGTAGATGAATGGATAAAAAAATGTGGCATATATACACAATGGAACTTTACTCAGCAATAAAAGAGAATAAAATCATGGCATTTGCAGGTAAATGGATGGAGTTGGAGAAGATAATGCTAAGTGAAGTTAGCCAATCCACAAAGAAAACAAATGCCAAATGTTTTCTCTGATATTAGGAGGCTGACACATAGTAGGGTAAGGAGGGAGAGCATGGGAGGAATAGATGAATTCTAGATAGGGGAGATGGGTGGGAGGGGAGGGGGCAGGAGATTAGCAAGGATGGTGGAATGAGATGGACATCATTACCACAGTACAGCTATGAAGACACGAATTGGGTGTCAACATACTTTATATACAAACAGAGATATGAAAAATTGTGGTATATATGTGTAATAAGTATTGTAATGCAAAAAAAGTACATGTATAAAGGCATGAATTGGCGTGAACATACTTTATATACAAAGATATGAAAAATTGTGCTCTCTATGTGTAATAAGAATTGTAATGCATTCTGCTGTCATGTATTTAAAAAAATAAAATCAATTAAATAAAAAAAGGGTCCACTTTAAGCTGTTTAATTTATGGGCATAGAGTTATTCATAATATAACCTTATTATCCTTTTAATCTCTCTGAGGATTGGTCATGATAGCTCCTCTATCATTTTTAATATCAGTTATATTTGGCTTCTCCCTTTTCCCTCCTTGGTAGTCTGGCTAGAAGTTTATCAATGTTATTGATTTTTTTTAAAAAAACAGCTTTTTGTGTTATTGATTTTGTCTATTGTTTGTTTTCAAGTTAATCAATTTCCCCTAATGTTTATTATTTGCATTTTTGAAAGGAAAAAGGAGGCACTATTAATAATTAAACCAAAACAAAAAGCATAAACTGGAAATATTCTGGGGAAACCAGGATGTATGGTCATCCTGTCTATGGGATATATGTGGACCAGAAAAAAAGGTAGATGGGAAAATGCTGGGAGCCATTAGCCAAGTAGGTATGACAATTTCCTTGCCAGCGTACCCCATGTTGCTTAGTGGAAGGACTCGTGGAAATAGGACATTTTGCAGTGACATTGCATGTAGGTGACCTTGCTCAAGGACCAGGGCGGATCCGGGTTTAGGGTGTTCCCGGTTTAGGTTCCAGGTTTAAGGTTTAAGATTATTCCTGCTGGGAATAGGGCGTATCCTGCTGCCTGAGTTCCCCTTGAGTTCTCACAGGATTCAGACAGTATTTTTTGGGAGATAGAAGCCCAGTGGAGGTGGATTTGGGCAGAGAACGTGGATTTCCCCAGAACGTGATTGTAGACGGCTGGTGTGAGTTCGGGAATAAAGAGTTGCTGTTTGAATCTACAAGCTGTGTGGTGGCTCGTGATTTTGTGCCCAGCCAGACTGCGGCAGGAAAATGTGTGGGAATAAAACATCACAGTATTTTGTAACTTTTTATAGAACAATCAGGATAAAGGCAAAGGAGACTGTAGAAATTCTGTAGAGGTTATTATTGAGGGTTCTTTTCCTTGAATCCTTTGTCCCCTCTGCATGGTGACTTAGGGATTTCTATTTCACTACAGTTGTATGTGTATGTCTTTAGAACATCTTAAATCTTTTGCACATGATTTTGGCCAAGAAAACCTACACAATATGTATAAACAGATTTGTAAAAATATTTATAAAGTGGTTGTTTAGAATTCAGTGTCTGAGTAAAATGTTATCATAGCTGCAGTCAGGATGTTG
Source organism: Marmota marmota marmota (assembly GCF_001458135.2). Taxonomy (NCBI): domain Eukaryota; kingdom Metazoa; phylum Chordata; class Mammalia; order Rodentia; family Sciuridae; genus Marmota; species Marmota marmota. Next base: position 16,435,890 of record NW_026000005.1, on the reverse strand, counting down.
GTTCATTTTTTCCTGAGACTCAGTGGCATTGTTCAATGTTTAATATGTTCTTGAATTCCATGAATCAATAAATCAGATGGCTGGAATGAAATAATTTTGTTTTTGGAAGAAAAAAGGGTTATGACACTATTTCTTCCGTGCATTTGTGAAAAAATCACTCTCTCTAAAAAACATATGCTTTTCATTTGCACATTCATACATATCTTAAATAACTGACTTGATAAGTTAAATATGAGAAATGCAATGAGATCAATATCCCTAAAATCCTAAGAGAGTTTCTTATTATAGTAATCAAAGATTAATCCAGCCCTTCAAAAGACATGAGCTCTGAGATAACTAAGCTGTTATAGGTCAGTATGACAAGAATGTGTCTCATCAGAAGTGTAGGAAACTTCAGGAGAGTGAAAAAAGTGGAAATCAAACCCCGCCCCCCTCGCCCCCGATGATGAAAAGACCTGACAAGAACAGTTAGAGGAGGAAAAGTTTATTTGGGGGCTTATACTTCAGAGGTCTCAGTCCATAAATGACTGGCTCCATTGCTCTGGGCCCAAAGTGTAACAGCATTGCAGAAGAGTGTAGTTGAAGAAAGTGGCTCAGGACACAGCCAACAGGAGAGAGAGAGAGAAAGAGAGAGAGAGAGAGAGAGAGAGAGAGAGAGATCACCACTAATAAAATATATGCACCAAAAGTACATGCCCAATGACTCTCCTCCAGCCACACCCTACCTGCCTACATTTACCATCCCATTAATCCATTCACTTGGATTAATGCACTGAATAGGCTAAAACTTTCATAACCCAATCATTTCACCTCTAAAATTTCTTGCCATTTCTCATACATGAGCTTTTGGGAGACACTCATATCTTAACCATAATACTCCCCCCATACATTGAATTAGAAAAAATTAGTTTATAACTCTTATTTTTCAGGATCTGTTCCTTTAATTACAAAGGTTCTCTGATTCCTTTATAGATCTCGATTTTATTTAAATACAGATGGTACTTTATTGTTACAATAGTAGTAACCTTTCTACAGAAAATGAATATTAAGTATATTTCACTAAAACATGTCAATTGAGCTCAAGATAGAAGTTGGAAATCTTGGTGAAATAATTATTAGATGGTAAAAAAATAAACTTATTTAATAAGATTGTTTTATGAAGTAGAATTGTTTTTCTTCTGGCCCTCAACAAATAGAAGAATCCATATCCATAGTACTTTCTCTGTTGCTTCCATATAACTGTCAGTACAGAAGACCCAGCAAGATAGTAAATCAATCAAATTGACAATAAAATAAAATTTCTGCATTAGCTCTGAAGTATCATCTCTTGAAACCTTTGACAGCTTGGCTGGTTTCATTTTCAACCCCCATACACTCTCTTCCTGGAAAGCATCCTGGCTTCTTAAAATAACTGTTCATGGAAAACATTCTTTCTAGCTGCAGTGCTACCACAATACATTTTTTCTTCTTATATAAACTGAACAGCTTAATAAATTCAAAAGGACTACTATTTTATAATAAAGATCAAGTTTGTATTTACTTTTTCTATAATTGCAGTATTAAAGACTATTTAATATACAGAAAGCTGTATTTGTCCTGGAAAATTAACCCATATACCTGATTCTATTTGCTGTATGATCATATGCAAGTAAAGTTACTTAAACTCACAGTGATTTTCTTTCCATATTTTTAAAATAGAAAAGATTAAGTAAATTAATAAATATCATTTGAAGATAATTATCTGTAAATCTCTCTCATTTTTATAAACTTGGGAGAAAAGTCATTGATGCCATTTTTTCTGAACAATCTTTTGTTTCTTATACAATCTTCTGTAGTAGATAACTAGTGTCTCCCTCTGGGGCAAAGGAGGGGCAGGCTTATTATCAATTATTAAAGCTTTAGGTTCTCTAAGTTCAGGAATTCCCTCCTAAAACACAACCCACTGCAAGTACATTAACCCCTCTGGGCCAATATGTGATATCCCTGTGGGACCTGGGGGCCTTGAGAACTAATGCAAACAAACTCATGCCATTTGTTGTATCATCAGTAACAAAGTACTCTTACCCATGTCTCTACGAAATTGTGGCAGAACAACTTGTTAGCTTGCAGGAAGGGTAAAATCTTGGGCCCTTTTCAGTTCTTTTTCACCCTTTCCAGTTCTTGACACATATATAAGAATCTGAAATATAGAAGATGCTCAACAAATATTGATATTAATATTTACCACAACAACATGTTGTATGTAGCTTCAAAATTTTATCTATCAACCAGGTCCAGTGGCACATGCCTTAATCCCAGTGACTCAGAAAGCTGAGGCAGGAGAGGATTGCAAGTTCGAGGTCAGTCTCACCAATTTATGAAAGCCTTAAGCAACTTAGTGAGAACTTGTCTCAAAAAATAAAAAGGCCTGAGGATGTAGCTCAGTTGTAAATCACTCAGGGTCAATCCCCAGCACCACACCTCTCCAAAATTAATCTATCAATACTTCTAAATATTTTTTTTCTGGCCGAAAATTTCAAGGTTTGAGAAAAGAATGGATATTAATTGTGAAATTATTTGTAATAACAAAAAATTGGAATCAATATAAATGTCTACTTATAAGTTTTTGATTGCCACAAGGTTGCTACCTTATAAAACCACTCTAAAACTTGTGTCATATGCAAATAATCATTTATTCTCCTACAATGTTTATAAGTTCTGTTCTATCTTTCCTCTTCTGGGTCCAAGCAAAACTTTGTGTTTTAAAATTTCCATTTTGTTATTTTTGATAATTTCTATTTTTCAGACAAGAACTTCTATCTTTCCATTCATTTCAAGAGTGTTTACCTTTGCCTCATGGAGTAGGATCCTAATAGCTGGTTTCAAGTCTTTGTGTGATATTTCCAACATTTAAGTCAGGAGTTAGCAATCGTATGTGCCAAATCTAACCTTCTGTCTGCTTTTGTACAGTTCATGAGCAAATAATTGTTTTGTTTCCACAGTTATAATAGTTGGGCCAAATCAAAAGAAGAATAACATTTTGTGATGCATGAAATTATGTGAAATTCAAGTTTTGGTTTCCATAAATAAAAGTTTATTGAAACACAGCCATGATTATTTATTTACATATTATCTGTGACATTTTTGTACTACAATGACAGAATCGAGTCATTGTGACAGAGACCATATGTCCCATATACTATAAAATGTTCTCCTCCCATCTGTCTATTTACAGAAAAATCTTGCTCTTGATCTGGGTTATCTCAGACTTTTCATCTGTTGATTGTCTTTTGCCTTATGAATTGGGCACATTTTTCTGGTTCTTTGTATATTGAGTCATTTTGGAATATACCCTGGAATTTTTAAATATTATACAGTGAGACTCCAAGAACTGTTAAAGTCCTCTGGAGAATGTTAGTTACTTTTTGTTTTAATTGACAATCATCCTCATTTAATTCACACCTCAACTTCTATCTCAGCTTTCTGTGAGAAATTGTTCTAACATCATTTTAGTTTTCAAAGGTTTTGCTAGCACTTTGTATTCATTCTATGTATGCATAGCTTGGGTATAAGCCTGAGACTTGTGTTGATTCATACATAGAATTAAGGGATCCCCTTCCTTCCCCAGCACTGAATTTAATTTTTCTCATATTTTCTACAACTCCAAAGGGACCCCCTTCTCCAGTCAGAAATATGGGATTTTACTCAGGGGTATACCTGCCAATGCTATTGTTCAGTTATGCACTATTAGAGTTACCCGTATGTCAAATCCAGCAGATAAAGGGGTGTGGGAATAAGGACAACTCATGCCCTTCTTCAAGTTGTGAGTCCTCTCCACAATCCATCTGCTACATTATTTTCCAGAGTCCTCAGGTAATTGCATATTGTCCAGAGGTTTTATTTGTATAAGTTTTTAGCTACTGTAGATAAAGGATAGAGATTTCTAGAGAATAAACATACATTAAACAATGCCTTAACAATCCTTATGGTGATATTTTGGTAAAAGTTTTGCTCCAAAAATTTGAAATTTCTTGGGATTAAGAATATGCAAGGGCTGGGGTTGTGGCTCAGTGATAAAGCGCTCACCTAGCGCATGTGAGGCCCTGGGTTTTATCTTCAGCATCACATAAAAATAAATAGAATAAAGGTATTGTGTCCAACTACAACTAAAAAATAAATATTCAAAAAATATGCAAAAGGCAATATCATGGTAGGCTTACTTAGGACCATTAATACTCATGAATCCTGAGAACCTCTATTAGAATAGAGCAGGTGGATGAATTCCTGTGATAAAAGCAAGTTAACCTGAATGAAGAGGAAATCTAAGTGGACTCACAGTATTTATTGTTATATTTGATATAAGAAATTGTATGGCCAATGAACTGAACTCTAGTTTGCAAGTGAAAAGAGGGGAAGAATAAAAGAGTGCTTTGCATGTCCAGGAGTAGGGTTAGTGTGGTGGAAAAACTAATGCTCCTTCCCTCCAAAAGCTGTCCATATCCTAATCCCTGAAACCTGTGAATATGTTACCTTACACAGCAAAAGGGTCTTGAAGATTAAGATAAGAATCTTAAGATGCAGAGATTATCTGTGTTACCTGGTACAGATGTAATTATAAGGTTTTTTTTCTCTTAATATCCCAAATATAAGGGTTTATAACAGAAAGAGGGAGGCAAAGTGCAGAATCATAGAAGTGATGTTGAGAAGAGAAGAGAGACTATAGTCACATAATATTATAGTATATTGGTATAATTATTTTTTATTATTATTAGTTGTTACTCTCTTACTGTGCCTAATTATAAATTAAAGTCTATCATAGATATGTATGGAAAAAAACAGTATATATAGAATTTGGCACTATGCTTAGTTTTAGGCATTTACTGGGGGTCTTGGAACATATCCCCCACAGATAAAGGGGGACTACTATATCCCTCTGGCTCTTGATATTCTGTGCATAAATATTCCCAGATAGCCATTGGTAGTGGGGAGGGTGAATGGGTAGAAAAGAGTACATTAATTTAAAAAAACATTATTTGACTCTGTTTCTCAAGACATTAGTCTCAGGACATTAGCCTGATGAAGCTAATGGTTAAAAGAATCATACATAAAGGGGAAAAATATGACTTTGACTTTGGGAACTCACAATCTGAGATTCAGTTTCTGTATCTGCAATATGGGGGTGTGATGGCTAAAATAAATTTGAATTATAAAAACTCTTATCATTTCCTTTAGTTTATAATGGAAAGAATGTTCTGAGCTAATTGTTCCAATTCTTTCTATTTGTCTATCTTTAGGCTTTTTAACTGGGTGATTAGCTTCAATATTTTCCTGTAATGGCAGCTGAAATGTTATTGCTGACCTCCTGAACTCCGTCTCACAGAGTGCCAGTGGTTTTATTTATTGCCTTCATTCTTCCTGACCTCTCTGGAGTATATGACATCATCCAATGACTCTTATTCTTTAGGGCATACTCCACTTGAGTTTTAGGAAAGAGCATTTTGAGTCAAGCACAATCCAACTCATATCTTCAAAACTGAGCTATAAACTTGACTGCAATCTCATGGGAGCTGGACACAATTCAGATCTATGACTCTCAAATATGGCTGTTTTTGTAACCATGGTTTGTCTGCAGTGCTGTCTGTCTGGGTGACTATGAGACTCCCTGTGGCAGACACATGCCAATTTCCTTCACCCCTTATGAGTAGCTTCATTACATTCTTGAAACTCAATCCTAGAAAAGCAAAACAACAACAACAACCAAACCAAACCAAACCAAACAAAAAACCCTTAAACACTATTTGGAGTCTTTCTCTTCCCAAGATGATTGACAGTGAAAATAACCGTGTTCATCATAATATATCTGGGATAACAACGTAATAACACAGACCACAGTATCCATTATCCGTTTGGGAGATACCCAACAGCAGCAGGATTGCAACCTTAAATGTCTCCCTTCCAAGTAGAAGAGACCAAAAATAGTTTTTTAAAAAACCTGTATTTATTTTTTTAGTTGTAGTTGGACATAAGACCTTTATTCCATTCATTTATTTTTATGTAGTGCTGAGGATCAAACACAGGGCCCGCGCATGCTAGGCAGGCCAGCGCTCTACCGCTGAGCCACAATCCCAGCCCCTAGTTTTATTTTTTTTTTAATATATTTTTAGTTGCTGATTGAACTTTATTTTATTTGCTTATTTATATGTTGTGCTGGGAATTGAATGCAGTGCCTCACACGTATGAGACAAGCACTCTACTGCTGAGCTACAACTCCAGCTCCCCCCCAAAATAATTTTTAAACATTTTTCAAGCCTGTGTTAGACATCAGCAATTTGGTTCAAAGTGAGTTTGAACAAACCCAGTCTGAATCTTTTTTTGACCTCTTTTCCAGTGTGAGATGAAAAAAAAAATCTGTATATGCTTCCATTAGTTCTTAGGATTACAAGACCGGGTCTGTGATAACTGCTTAAATGAGAGCAGTCATCTCAACAAAAATCAGCAACATTTTTCAGGCATCCGCTGCCCTAAAAATTGTATTCCTCCTGACTTAGCCTTCTGAGTCACTGGGATTTATAGGTGTGTGCCACCATGCGCAGCCACAGGGCAGTTTAAATGCATGCTCAAAACAGAGAAAAATGCATGATCACAAATGCCATTTAGCTTCTTAGACCTCAAAGCAGACACTTAGATGCCCCAAACTACATTCCCTTATCCAGTACAAGTGTGGTTAACAATTACAAACAGTGCCAGTGTTCAAACTCAACTGTGAGCTGTGAATCTCTCTGCCTCTTACCTCAGGGCTTCCTCTGAAGCTATAGAAAGTCATGTAGCCCAAGCAGGTTTAGCTGGAAAATGTGCGGAAGGAGTTTGGGGAAGGTAGTAGTTAACACTCCTGGGAGCAACCTTCAGCCAATTTTGGTAAAAAGAGAGTGAAGAGCCCACCAATTCTTTAGTGAGACAATTCTGGGTACATTCAACATGATTCTTCAGAAAGTTCCAAGTGGAATCAAATTCTAGTTGCCCACAACTCAATGAGATTCTCTTTTTTGGCTCTTCTCTGTTTCACTTTGTCTACCCCTTTATTTCAGCTTCTTGGAACCACTTCCTAAATAAACACTACCTATACTCAAGTCCTTGTCTCAAATTCAAATACTGGGAAAACCCAAACTAAGAATCACAACACTCCAATATCTATGCTGATTTATGTGGGCTCCAGTTTTCTTTAATGAAATTAGGTATTTTATGTATTTAAGTGATTGTTTTCAAACTAAAACAAAAACAAAAACAAAAAAAAAGACTTGTATCAAAGCTGCATTAAATTCTCATCATCTTCCAATACACAAAACTGACTGCAGCTCTGAGATGACATTGCGCCTTATCCCCAATTCTCTATCTCCATCACTGCTTCGAGGTGTTAGACTTAAACTGAGCCAGGATTCAAGCTCAAAGAAGCATGTTCAATATCCTAGTTCTTTCTTCAAAGAGGAAGCACCTCTAATAAACATTCCTTACAAATGGGAGCGTAGTCCAGAGATGAGGCAGAGGAAAGACTACTTTCCTATTTTACTTCTTGTTTCAGGAGTCTATACCGTTTCCGAGTGCAGTTGATAACTGCACTTTCTCTCAACTTCTGTATATATAAGAAGTGTGAGCTGATTTAGTTCAGCCATTTATTGCTTGGGTTGGACACGGTCTTAGTCTATTTTCTGTTGCTAATAGCAAAATACCACAGACTGGGTAAGATATAAAGGAAAGAGGTTTATTTTGATTCATGCTTCTGATCCAAGATGAAAAAGGCCATATCTTGTGTTGGCTTTCTTAAGACAGGGATTATGTACATGTGTATATTCTGGTCGCTCCCTCTCTCCTCTTATAAAGCCACCAGTATCCAATCATGCAGGTTCCACCCTGATGACCTTATCTAATTTCAGTCATCTCCCCACCTCTAAACACCATAGTCTGACTAGATTTCTACCCTCTTAATTACTCACAATGGGAATTAAAGTACATAATAAATTTTAGAGGAGATAACCTTATTCAACTATAACAGATGCTATGCTATGTAAACTGTAGTGGGAACAGATTAACAAGGCATAGTTCTATATGATAAGGGGCTCCCTATCTTGTAAGAGAGACTGAGATGCAAACAAAAGAAGTCCTCAAAGCTCAGTGAGCACATGAAGCGGCATCTAATTTAGAAGTGTGTCTAGATAATGAGGTCTGAGAAAGTCTGTGGAGAATGATGCCCAAGTTAAATAAAAGAGATGAATTGAAATTATCCAGTTGAGTAAGGACAGAAAGGGACCCCAATAAGAGGAACAGCCTAAGCAAGTGTATTGGGTGGTAAGAAAGCAAGATGCAGGTGGGAATTGAAATGCAGTGTGATTAGAGCAGAATGGTGAGAAATGAAAGTATGAGTAGGGAGTTCCAAGCCTGAATTTTGTCAGTAAGCCACTAAAGGAATTTACTTAGGGAATGAAATGGTTATATTTGGGATTATTCAGAGAGATGAATGTGGTTGTCCTTTGAGACTGGGTTGGAAATAGTGAAGAATGGAGGTGGAGAGCCTCATTAAAAGGCTATGGCTCTGTCCAGGGAAATAAAGCACAAAGACATATGACTTACTTCTTTGACACTGAAATGTGTGTGTGTATAACACGCACTTATAGTCCGTAGGGTGTAGTTTGGAAATTGCTCAACTTGGAAGCTATTTGGCAGGCAAAAATAATGGTGCACAGAGACTAGTTGAATGGGGAGAGGAAAAAGAGGGAAGAATTCAGGATGGGCTTGATCAACAAGGTAGAATATGGAGTAATTTTAGGGACAAGAAAGGAGAAAGAGAATGAGACTTTGGGGTGTATTACTTATCTATTGCTGTGTAAGCAATTTCCACAAACAACGCATTTCCTATCTCAAAAGTTTCTGTGGGAAAGGGCTTTGAGCATGATTTAGTTGGGTCCTTTGCTTAGAGCCTCACAAGGCTGCACTCAACGTTATGTCCAAACTGCATTGTCATCAGCTGACAGTTCGTGTCGTGTGGTTGTAGGACAAGTGCTCCAGTTTCTTGATGGTCAACTACCTTCAGCTCCTTGAGACCACCTACGGTTCCTAGAGGTTAGCCACAGTTCCTTGCCATGTGAGCTTCCCCAACATGACTACGAATTTTATTAAACCAGCAAGGAGAGTCTCTAAAGCAAGTCTGCTGGCAAGATGGAATCTCATATAGCATGGTGTAATAGGAGTGATGTCTTACCTCCTTTGATGTATTCCACTGTTGAGAAGTCAGCCACAGGTCCTGACTATACTTGTGGGAAGGGGATTACACAAAGGTGTGAACACCATCAGGGATCAAGGGACCATTTTAGAATGTATCTGTCACAGGGCTGGAAGATGAGTTCAGCAGGGACATGTTGAGTTTCATGTAACATCCAAATAAGGATCATTGTTATATTTGGGTCTAGAACCAGAAGATAAGATTCCACATGTAGATATACAAATGGCAGTTACAATGTTCAAAGTATATGAGATTGCACAGGGAGAATGTATACAGAGGAATGTAGATATCTGTGGAGATGGAGAGGCATTAAATATCCTCTCTAAACTTGGGGGCAACCAAGCTGTTCCTCATACTTCTCATGTTCACAGTCAAATAAAATTCTTTTCTATTTTCTCCACATTTATTCCCTTACTTCGTTTGCTTTGCTTTGTATTTTCATTTATTTCTGGACAGTACTCTTAAATGAAGGAATTAAAATTAGAGATAGTACCTTAATAAACATTGTAATTACTCCCCAGTGAAGGAGAACTACTTCTAGGGTATTTCATGATCTATTTTTGTTTCCTCCCATTAATATCATTTCAAACTTTTGAACAATTTATTTCACTCTAAATGGCCTTTCACTTACCTTAGATACTATGAAAACCAAAAATAATTGAAATAGTCTCAAAGTAATTAGAAACCTTAGAACATTTCTAATAGTAATTTAAAAGAGTAAGAAATGAACATGTAGTTATTGACATGTTTAACAAATTAATTTGGGCAATCTTGTTGAAGGGTAATAAATAAAGGAAAAAACAACTGTGCTAAAATATTCAATAAAATTACAACAGCATAGCTGGTCTAGTTTTATAGATTTAGAAATGAGAATTTACAAGAAAATTGTAAATTGTATAATTTACAAATTATATAATTAGGTAATAATGTTAGTTCTTTCATTAGATACCAAATTATCAAAAAAGTTGAGAAGAAGGGATATTGGGCTGAGTAAGGTGATGCCTGCCTGTAATCTCAGAGACTTGGGAGACTGAGGCAGGAGGATTGCAATCTGGGCAACTTAGCAAGACTTCTCAAAATAAAAAATAAAACAGGTGGGGGATATAGCTCAGTGGTAAAGTAGCCCTGAGTCCCCTGAGTTCAAGCCCTAGTACCACAAACAATGGGAGGGGGAGTACTGTGGTGTCAGCTAAGGGGTGTGGAGTTTCTTTGGGGAATAATGAAAATGTTTGAAATTGGTTGTGATGATGGATGCATAACTCAGTGGACATAGTAAGATTCATTAAATTACATGCTTTTAATGATAAAGTATATGGTATTTGAATTGTATCACAATAAAACCATTAAACAGAGAAAAGTGGGCAAAATGTTTATTTGCTAACAGCTTGTTTCAGTTGCCATATCGTTGTTCCTTACCAGGAATAAGGGGAAGGGTGAAGGGCAAGGGGAAGGATGGAATTCTTAGCAAATTCAGAAGTTGCTCAGTTGACAGGAGGTCAGAACTTCTGCTCCTATGCTGCACAGAGATGTTATATAGATATGTGTGTATATATATATATATGTATATATATATATATATATATATATACACACATATCTATATAACATCTCTGTTATAATACATATGATATAATATGCACACATATACATATATGCATCTACATTGTATATATGTAAATTATATGTAATATATAATAATATTTAATATATAAACATAAATGTTTTTTTTTTTGTACAGAGGTGTGCACACTTTCAAAGAACAACAAGACATGGTAAAACATCCAGGGAGTAGTAACAGTGGGAAGTCCTTAACTCATTTGAACTTGAAGGGGCAAAGGGAAGGTATAATGTTTCCAGAGCATGGTGTGAATTATTATATATATACACGCACACACACACACATACACATATACCCCTTTCTTCAAGAACTCTGGAATTAATCATTCTTTCTCCAAATTCATATTGGCAAACAACTGTAGTGTTCAGATATAAAACTTCTAATTTAGTAACTTTAATTTTTAATTTATAGTTGGATGGAAGAAAACAGTTTATATATCACTATAAAATTAGACTTATGTACTTGATAATAAATGCAAAACAATTGCATTCCTTATTGACTGACTTCCCAGATCCATTTTCTATCTGTCTCTTCTTTTCTGTGCCACAAGAAACTGGCTTTTTTGAGCTCTCCTGGATTCTGGTTGGTTTTGTCCCATGGAAGGCACAGACAGGAGAGATTAGAGGAGGGAGGGAAGAGAACCTGGCATTTGTTTTCTCTCTTGAGCTTTGGTTTAGGCCGCAACTGGGATCCTCTGATTCCTCTCCTGCAGATCTAAGCTCTTGTTATACCCCTGACCCACAGTTGCCACTCACACCATGCTCTGAAAACATTTCTTCTTCTTCCCTTGGCCCCTTGAAGTTCAGATATGTTCAGTACTTCCCACTGCTACCACTCCCTGGATGTTTTACCACATCTTCTTGTTCTTTGAAAGTGTGCACACCTCTGTAATCAATCCCTTCATTATGTCTCTTGTTATTTTCTATCTGGTTAACACTTTGAATATACTATCAGGTTCTTGCTGGGATCTCAACTGATTGAACTATACTATATCTTGTATCTGAATCTGTACCATGAAGAAAAAACGTTATCCCAAAACAACAAAAGCAAAAACCACAAAAAGGATGGGAATGATACACACTGACTTCAACATGGTGGTTATTTCTGAGAAAGAGAGGATAGGAGTGAAGTGGGAATTAGGATGTTTTTAGCTAGACCTAAATTGCTTCATTCTGAGAATGGTGTTTAACTTTAGAAAAACAAAATCTAAAATACATATGGAAAATTGGTAATCCTTGTTTGGTCTCAGTTATGGAAATGTAGATGTCTCTTTCCAGTATTTTTGAAAATTAAATGAGATAAAATTAATTCTGTTTCAAAAAGAGTAAGAACCTACCCTGAATAACAGGTTAGTATATAAATAAATGGGAATTTGGTGTAAATGACTAAGGAAGGCAAAATGGAAACTGAGTCTTTAAGGTCTTGGACTGCATACACAAAAAATATAGGCTACTCTATGTATATAACAAAGATAAGCTCCCACTTTTCTCATGAGATGGTTAAAATTCTATTTCCAGGTTATCAGAGAAGTCGCTTAAGAAACTGCTCTGCTGATTACTTATTTTTTCTAGACCTCCTCTGAATTCACATGCTTTGACACTTTATTTTTACCTTCCCTGGGTTTTAGCCATGTTGTTTATGTAGAATGGCCTCCATGCCTATTTGCTGAGGAGATCCTGATAGGCATAAATCAAACCAATCAACCTATCACAACCATGGTGATAGATTCAGAAACATGCACTTAACCTAAACAGAATCAGTGCGACGCGACCTAGGGCAATCTTGTAAGGCCTTTAGGAAAGGAGGTTGTAGAAAATAAGGAATGAGGAAGATGAGAACATGGCAGCTGTCTTGCTACCATAGGAGTAGCCAACCTGATCATGAAGCCCAAGGGAGGCGGAGTCAGCTGGTTCCTGGTATTCTAGTTTTGCCTGAAGTCGTGGTGAGCTTTGTGCAGCCCTAACTGAAGGTTTTAGTTACAGGGGCCTATGTACCTTTTTATTTCTTTTTTTTAATTAAATTTAGATTGATAGCCCAAATAATACAGTGTCAGGGGCTGCCATGAACAGGAGCTGAGCATGTAGGAGCTGACCACGACCCTTAGCCTTGAGTGATGGAGGTGTGAAACTGACTTCCCTTAGAACTGGCTTCCACTGAGCAAGGAATTACAGCTCTGGGAGTAGGCATCACCCAATGGGACTGGGCTATACCTCCCCTGAAACCCAATCTCTTGCCTCATTTGGGTGGAACTTTCTTGAGTGTCTTTCCTCGATAAATAGGGCTTCAGGCGTGCTTGCTCTCTCTCTCTTTGGCCAACCTCCCTTGCCTCCCTTGTGGGAGCTGGGGCAGAGAAGCCGTTGCTGAACCCCAAGAGAAAATATTTTCTCTGTCTCTGTGTGAGCATTTAGTGCCAGCCCAATTCACCTGGAGTGACTCTGACTGATTTAGTCACGTGTTGCAGCAATACAGAGATACATAGTGCCCTGTGACTCAACAAATACTCTCAGACCAACTGACATGGTAGATTTGCCAGAGTAGGTTGTCATTGTCAGGCAAGAATTGTATTTAGCTGAAAATAACATAGTGTACCCAGGATTTTTTTCTGTCATATACAATAAGTTCAGAGTTTGGCAGTTCAGGGCGATACAATGTCCCTGCAAAGACCACTTTTTGCTTCTTTATCCTAGATATGCATCACACCTCCAGTGTTAACCTCAGGGTCCAAAGTAGCTATTGAACTCCAGACATTATGTCTGTATTTGAGAAAGAAGGAAAAAAGGGAAAGAACAAAAGAATGTACTAATGTACTTTATAGCTAAATCCATGTTTTGTAATTATTCATCCTAGAAGGGGCTCTGACCTAAAGATCATTGACTAAAATTTAATATTATATCTGGAAAAGAAGCCTGCAGATGAAATATTTTAGCTGGAGATAAAGCTACCTGTGGTAGATTAAATAATGGCCCCCAAATCCCTGAAATCTGAGAACATGTTACACCACATGGCAAAATCAATTTTACTAATGTGATTACTTAAGGATTCTGAGGTAGGAAGATTATGCTGAATTATCCAGGTGGGACCAAATGTAATCACAAAAGCCCCCACCATCCCCATAAAAGAGTAGGAATTGTTCAAGTGAGAAGAGAGCTCCTGTAGGGTGAGAGAGGACTTAATAGGGATTGCTACTTAAATATATTAGTCTAGGGGCTTATGTAGCTGCTGGGTAAGAGCATTGGTCAATATCTATTCTAATCAGGTATGGGGAAAGTGTTAAAGCTATTGGTTCAGCCTGCAACATTCTGATTGGTTAGCTCTTGACTCTATAGCCTTCACTCAGGTCTGTCTAGCTTCCTATTTCCTGCCAAAGGAGGAAACAAAGGGGACAAAGGAGATGGCTGGAATATTTGGAATACTTCTACAGGTTAATCTCATGGAATGGTCTTTACATTTAGAGAAGTCATTATGGGGCTTATTTCCTCAACTGTCTGCCTATTTTACTATCTACCCTATCTTATTCATTTCCCTCCACTGAAGAGGTGCCCCTAACAGCTGTTAGGGGGATTGGATGATGATTGTTCTGATTACTACAAGCTGAAAAGGGGAATTGAAAGGTGACGGCAGTCAGGGTCCTCATGCAAAGGCCTATGTAAAGGCTCCCAGTAGATGGGGGTTTCATTTTGAATTCCATCTATATGACCATTTGTAGTTTGGGTATCTTGCCTATCAGGGCAGTCCAGAGGTCCATGGTGATGGTTGGTAAATGACTGGACAAGATGAACATAGAGCAGGGATCATGCCTTCTGACCAATCCTGGATGAGTACCCAAAAAAGGAAACCAGATTTTCAGCTTCTGCTGTTATAGTATTACAGCAGACCCCAACCGCCTGTCAGTGCCTTCTTCCTGGGTTCTTGTCTCATGAATTCAGAGAATGAAATCCATGGATGAGGAAGAGTGAGTGGAAAAGAGTAGGATTTATTTAAGTGAGAAGAAAAGAGATAGAGCTCCTACAGGACAAGAGGGCACCCAAAGGTGCCCACAAAGGTCTTTATAAGAAAAAGGCAAGGGGCTGGGGATGTGGCTCAAGCGGTAGCGCACTCGTCTGGCATGCGTGCGGCCCGGGTTCGATCCTCAGCACCACGTACAAACAAAGATGTTGTGTCCGCCGGAAAAAAAAAAACTAAAAATAAATAAATAAATTCTCTCTCTCTCTCTCTCTCTCTCTCTCTCTTCTCTCTCCCTCTCCTCTCTCTTAAAAAAAAAAAAAAGAAAAGAAAAAGGCAAGAGGATTGAAAGCAAAACAAGGAGATGGGACAATGGAAATAGAGGTTGGAGTGATGAGATCTAAAGGTGAAAGAAGGAGTCACAAGCCACAGAATATAGGTGACCTCTAGAAACTGGAAAATATAGAAGGCAGGCCTACTGACACCCTGACTTCAGTCCAGTGAAACTGATTTCAGACTTCTGACCTTCAGAACTACAAGATAATAAGTTTGTTGATTTTAAGCCACTAAATCCAAAATAACTTGTTACAGCTACATAGGAAACTAAAACAGTATCTCAGGTGAAATCAGCATTCTCTTACCAAGGAAAGAGGCTCTATCAGTTTCTTTGGAGTGGAAAATGAAAAAAAAAAAATGTCTGGAGTGTTGTGCCCTCTCTAGACATATTATTGCTTGGGGACAGCAAGTTTACAAGATTATTACCATCACATTCTTCCAATTATAAAAGTATAGTTCATATAAACAGAATTGTTTCAAATCAATGTCCTTTAATTTGGATCCATACTTAGCTGCAAAGTTCCCACATTGTTATTTCATCAATTCTCATAGAAGACTTTTTTTTTTTGACAGTGGTAGTAGGGTGGCAGAAAGGTATAATAACATCTTGTAATTGCCACTGCTTTTGTTAACAAAAGGAGAAAATGTATTTGCAACTGAATTTCAAAGAGTGGATTAGAAAGTTTTTATTTGTATTAGAAAACTTCCCACTGAAAGTCTGATTGTCATGAATACAATGGTTACAAAAAGGATACTTGGAAAATTTAATCACAATGTAATTTTCAATGTTATTGATACATACTAAGCATTTTTGACAACTTTTATGTCAAACTTCTCTGAAAGAAGTCATAATGAACCAGAATTCTTCCCAAAAAGGAGACAGCTATGAAGGTTTTCCTCTTTCTTTTGACAGCTGGTTGGTGAGAAAAATTTTGTTATAAATAAACTAAGCCAGAACAAGCAAATGCCTAAAATAACAAACTACTATCACTATGAGAAACAATTATATAATAATACTCAGAGGAAATGATATTTTCTTTAGAAGAATCCAGGAAAAATGGAGTAATTTTTTTTTTTAATTCTCTATTGCAGGGTTTCTTTAATGCTCATTAGTGACGTTTCTGAACGCTGTTTAAACAAAGTCTCTCTGGCATGGCAACTGTTGCCAGGTAGGGCTTAGCTTCCTAGGGAGTTCACAGAGGAAAGAAGCTGCTTTTAATCAACAACCTGGAGGAGCCATATGTAGCCTGTGGGCTGAGCACATAATGCTTGGTTCCACAAGTCAATATCCAGGCAAAATAAACAAAAATCAAAATGACCACAGTGAGATCTCTCTCCACATGTGAGCCTGAGGGAAATGTTGTTTGGGGCTGGTTGGCACCATGTTTCTTATGGCCTTGGGTTTGTCTTTCTCCAATAGTGTGAACCCTTAGCATAGCATGAAAGTTACCATTTTAACCAATTCTATATATACAGTTCAGTGACATTGAGTACATTCACACTATTGTGCAACTGTCACCACCATTCGTCTCCAGACCTTTATCTTTTTAAACTCAAACACTGGACCCATTAAACCATGACTCCCCATTTCTCCCTTTCCCCAGCTCTGGAAATTACCATTTTACTTTCTGTCTATGAATTTGAGTATTCTAGGTACTCACAGAGATCATACAGGATTCATCCTATTATCCTACTTATTTCATTTAACCTAATGTTTTCAAGATTCATCCTTGTTGCAATGTGTGTCAGAATTTTCTTCTTTTCTAAGGATGAATATGTATGAATGTGCCATGTTTTATTTATCCATTCTGATGCACATTGAGGTTGTTTCCACCTTTTAGCTATTGAGGATTATACTGCTATGGACACTGGCATATACATATCAGTTGAAATGGGAAAGTAGACTTTAAATGAGTGAGGATACTGTCTTAGAAATTGTTTGACAAGAAGGTGGGAGGCTGTCATAGTCTGTTTGGGCTACTATAATAAAATATCATAAATTGGGTAGCTTATAAACAACATAAATTTGTTTCTCACAGTTCTAAAGGCTGAAATAACTGTCCAAGATCAAGGCACCAGCAGACTATCTGTTAAAAGCCAAATTTTCTGGTTCATTGTGGGTGCCTTCTAGTTGCATCTTTACTTGGTAAAAGGAACAGACTTCTGGGGACTTTGTAACAAAGCTCTTTCCCTTATAACCTAGTCACTTCCTATAGACCCCTCCAAATGCTATCACATTGAGGATTAAGTTTCAACACATGAATTTTGGAGGGGACACAAACATTCAGACAGTAGCAGAGACTCTAAGTGTAGAGACTGTCATGAGCCATCCATGGGCTGTGTGTGTGAGCTATGCACATTGGAACTATTTGAGGGGACTGGTCTAGCGTTGCATGCTGATTGGGCTGTGCAATGCAAGTGTGCCTTTCCTCTCACTTTGCCTGTGATCCCACACAGCACCTGAGATGGGTGTGACTTGCCAATATGTCAATCAATCTGCTGACCACAAGACATCACAAAGCAAGGCTCCACCTTGGAAACATTATCCCCTGCCTCATTTGGTGAAGAAGATTCCATCTAATCTCCTTTGTGAGTCCCCCCTATAAAAATAAAGAGATTCTGGGTGCACATTCTCTTTCCCTCTTAAGGTCACAGAGTCATCCTACCCTCTATCTGAAACTTATGTCCGTGTGTTGCATGATTTCCTAATCTTAATGTTGCAGCCAGCTCTTTTGAACTCAGCTCCTCTTGTCAGCATGGGCAGCCGGACAGAAGAGACTTTGAGTCTGTATGTGTGGGGTGAGATTCTAAGCACATATGTGGTTAAGAATAAGCTCCTCTCATGTATCAAAAAGGCACATAAATAGTGTCTGAGGGGAAGACCTCAATGGAGCTCACTCTAGAAATAGCCCAGTCTAAGAAATGATTTCTATGCATTTTTTTTTTAATGAGACCAGAGTACTGGACTGTTGACTTTCACAATTCTAAGGTGAAATATTTGTGTTGTACTAAGCCACTAATTATATGGTATTATGAAATAAATATACTTATACTTAAAAAAAAGTGGTACTGGTAAATTTTAAAACATTTTATCCAAGTGTGATATAATATAAAAGTCCATCCCGATTAAAAATGTACAGCTCAATAAATTTTCACAAATTGATCTACCTGTAGAGCTAGCTAGCACTCAGTTTCTCAGAATCTCACCTAATGGCTCCATTTCAACCATAAACTTCCCACTGGAGGTAATCACTATTCTGACTTTCTAAATGGCCTTGATTAGCTTTATTTGTTTTGTACTTGCATAAATGGCTGCATACAATTTATATTTTTTTTTTGTATCTGTCTTCTTTTATTCAACATAATGCTTCTGAGATTCACTCATATTGTAATTTAGTTGTAATTTGTTCATTTCCGTTATTGTTTAGTATTCTATGTGGGTATTTTTTTTCCTGTTTTAGACACATACCTGAAGTGTGCAAATCCATTTCATATGTCAACATAAATTCATAGGAAAATCCCTTAAAATGTCCAATGTCTCTAGTTCTAACTCTGAGCAACTGAGCTAAAACATCTAATCTGTAATTTGAGTCTCGAGATTATATTATCCACCAAAAGGCAGGACCCTGAGCTGATTGCTTAATGGTTCTATTGCCAGAGATTCTCTTCTATCTACAGGTTTAAAACGGTTCTTTGGAAGTATAACTCAGTATCCTATGAGTGTGTTTGATGGCAAGAGAGTCTCTATGGTTCTGTTATTTCCAGGTAAATTGATAAAAATGAAATTTTTGAACTTTCAAAACAAAGAAACTCTCAGTAAAGCTAGGTCTGAAATGATCTGACAGCAATTGATTTGAACTCTGTTGACCTGAACTCTATTGATCAGAACCATAAAGACAGTCCAAATATAATTCTGTGTCTGAATCTATCATTTTTCAAAATGTGAGTATCCCGAAAAAGAATGCCAGTCAAGAACCAAGTGGAAAATAGAAAGCAGGCTGAGCTGGAATGTTATAGGGAATGTCATAAAAAGTCTATTCACAGAGGCTTGGCAGGGTTAAGAAAACTAACAAGGAATGTTGAGGCACCCAAGCAACAATGGGAAAAGCTATTATTATCCACAAGTACAAAGGGTCAAGGAAAAGGCATGTCCCTGGAGTCCAGGAAGAGCTGAGGAGAGCAAGGTGAGTTGCCTGACCCTGTGTGTGTGTGTGGTGGTGGTGGTGGTGGTGAGGCTCTGCTGGAACTGCATCTCCAAGTCAAGGAAGGAGGGAGTGTGTATGTATTGCGGGTAGGGCGGACCCCAACCTTTCTCTTTCCTTCTTCTCCATATCTTTTAGTGCAGAGCACAAGGGAGCCTTTGAGCAGTCCACATGGATATGCCTCCAGGACCCAAAGCAACAGCAGAAGGCAGCACAGGTCTCTAGAGGGTTGGCTTAGCATAGAGAGAAAACTAGTGTCAAAGTGTTATAGGGCTGGGTTCTTCTGGGAAACTGAGGCAGCACAAAGACACCTCCACACACAAACACCAATTCTTGCGCTAAGTCAGTAAGATTTCAGACACGTCACTTAGAGTAAAAGGCAATGGGTTTATTAGAAGAGGTGGGAAAGTGAAAAAAGGGACACTCTCAAGGGAGAGAGTGGGTCCTCTCAGATGGTAGAGTTGTGCCTCTCCTGCACTCCAATTTTATTGGGGATCCCAGAGAATTTTTCCAGAGAGTCCTGCTTAGTTCCACCTCTTGACTTGTGACTGACATCAAGATGATATCAGACTTATAAGTCCCCACTGCTATGACAACTCTAGGTCACTTTGACCCATTCTGACCAGTTCTGATTGGATTTTTAACCATAAATTCTTACAGATTTTATGGTTAGGAGGAATTATTCTTATCTCCCAGAGTTTCAGGATATGGTTTTGTCAAAATGGTCACAAAAGTCTCCCCCTTCAGGGAAAGAACTTGGGTTCTTCTTATCAACATTATTTTGGGCCTACATTTCTCTTGCAGATAACAGGTAGTTTGCTGAGGGATGCGACATATGTCGTCCAATTAAGCCAGGCAGGACTGCAGGTAAATTGCTTATTGGAAAAGAAAGCATGTCAACATCAACACAGTGGGCCTGTTTTATAGAATTATTCCCTTAACCTCTTGTTCCTATCACTTGCGTCTGTCTACCCTCTATCAAAGGATGTTTTATGTATTACACTGGCCCCCAGGACATGGGTGAAAAGTAGCACTTAAAAGGGCACCATGATTAAACTTTTTATATTATATTTCTAGGACCTCATCCCTACTTTAACTTCAAAATGTATTTTCTATGCTTCTGTTTAAATCTTCTTAGATTAATTACTGTATCACCTTTGTGTGACCTTGAACTAGAGCACAACACAAACTTCTTGGCACAAGTTTCAATAATGATATAGCTTCTGGGAATGTTGGCTTTTCTTTGGCCAATGTTCACCCACAGTCTTCTCAACAAACATAATCATGTTTAGGGTTGGAATTTTAAGTCAAGCTGCCTTATTTCCTCATTAACAAGAAAAATATGCAAAATATATAATTCAGATTTTCAGAGCATTCACATTTCTTAGATATATAACCAAAATATTGTCATTTGGAGGGATCTCTTTCCATATCTTTAAGTTTATTTTGGCTCTTCAGCTCAATAAATTGGGAAAATATGTATTGTGTCAACAAGTGATATAGGCCTCTTCCTATATGTTACTGAAAATGCTAAAAGGGGTGAAAGTATTAAGAAAGATGCTGAAAAGATGAAAAAAAAAAAAGACCTATAGAGCAGAGGAAGAGGATCAGGGAGAGGGGGGAGGGGGGGAAATGGGAAATACTGGGGAATGAAATGGAGTATATTATGTTATTGCATATTTGAATATGTCACAGTGAACCCCACTATTATATATAGTTATATGTATTAAAAGACACTTTAAAACATTGCTACATCCCTCATCCCCCCACCCAATACTATAAGAAAGTAAAGAACTAAGAAGGAAAATATTTGAGCCAATGCAAAAGAGATCCAAGCAGGTGAGTGATTTGAATGAGAGTGGGATGAGTTTTATGTGTTTTAAAACTTAAAAAATAATTCAAAAGCTGTCTTATTTTGACCAAATAGATAATATGCCATGTGGAAAAAACACTTGATGAGGAGTCAGACACTTGGTGCTAGCCTTGGCAAATGACTTAGTCTTTCTGTGCTTCAATTCCCTTACCTATTAAGTTGGAATAAAGATGGAACTAATTCCTCAAATGAGAAGTTATATTCTGAAGTTTATGGAGAAATTCAATATCCTTTGCCAATATCACCAATGGGTGATATTTTTAGAAGATCTCTTGATTTAGTGTCCCTCATTAGTGAGTAGACCTCTTTCTCACCAGCCTTATCTCCTTTAGGGTTTAGCAACCAGGCTGGGATTGGGATGGAGCACATGCTATAAAGGCAGGAGGCCCTCCAAAGGCTCTACTTCCAGCCAGAGGAAGTCCCAGGGAGACAGGAAGAAGACATAAAAGGAAAGACCAATTATGGTGGGTCACAGAAGAAGCAGCCAGTCAGAGATAGGAGAGGCCCACAGTCTGACAGATGTATACTTCCAAATAGTTGGACTTTGAGCTAGAAGGGTGGACATGTTAGGACAGGGACTCTTGCTTTTGATTTATAAAGGTTAGTAAGAATTTCTTCATAGGATGTCCTAGCACCAGCCAAGGGGCCACTGCATCAAAGTAAATTCAGGAGGCACAGAGCTGGATTAGGCAGAGAGAAACCCTGGGTTTGACTGTACTGAACCTAGACTATGCAATAGATGACACATAGGACTGAAATTCAGAGGAGTCTGTAGCAGCATGTAGTAGCTATGAGGAGGCCAACTCAGCCAGGGAGCAACACTGGGCTCAGTGCAAGCCAAGAGATCAAAGCTGAGTCATGGTAGCCACTGGCTTCATTCTGCAGCCACTAGCTGAATACCTAGAGGTAAGACCAGTCAACTTCCTGCAGTCCAGGCAGCCCAGATGGCCACTCCTCAAGGGAGGCCCTCAACCCAAGGATACCATGTGGACATCTGGATTCATCAACCCAGCTCCTGTCATGTTACAGCATCAGCCACCAATGCAACATTTCCTCCCAAGCATAGCTTGGAGTGGGGAGAAAATGTCAGAGATCCAGCCTTTTTAAATGAAAAAAGGAAAAAAAAAAAGTTGAGAATTAGTTTAAAGAAACTCTTTAAACTATTAAGCAAAATTAGTTTTACTGATATGGCTTTTTTGTTTAGATTTTAAAAAATGTTTTTGTTATGAAACAGGAAAGATCAAATCAAAGTTAAAAAAATAAAAAGTAACTAAAAGCAAGCAACATCAAAAAAGTATTGATAGCTATAATACCTTTGCAATGGAATCACAAATGTCCTCAATATACACTCATATCTTTGTATTAGTCCCAAAACTCTTGACCTTTTTTGAATATATGAATGAATAAAGCTTATAAAAATAATGTATTATAAACAAAACAATCCGTAGTGGGGGAAAAGTGACTCTTTTTTTATAAGCTTTATTCATTCAT
>NW_026000005.1:16408185-16413153 GCF_001458135.2 Marmota marmota marmota | reverse complement strand
TCTTTTTTTTTTTTTTTTTTTTGTGGTACTGGGAATTTAACCCACAGGTCCTTTATGACTAAACTGCATCCTCAGCTCCTCAGCTCTTTTTATTTTGTGGCAGAGTCTAAGTTGCCCAGGCTAGCCTGGAACTTTGTATCCTCCTGCATCAACCTCCCAAATTGCAGGGATTACAAGGGTGTACCACTGCACTTCTCAACAAGTTATTCTTAAAATACAAAAACAACAACAACAAAAAACTATAGTAGCCTGAGGCTATTTAGTTTAGGTGCAAAACCACTTCTATCTACAAGTTGCTAAGTGAATCATAGCATGGTAAACAAGTGGTAGCTACTATGAAAATAATGTGTTGATTATGTTTGATCTTTCCTTTAAAAAGAAATTTGTAATATATTTAAGAATATATTTTGGCATTCAAATGGATGTCCTTTGGTCATGCCTCCAATTTTCTAGTTACAATGGCTATTTATTCATTCCCTTATGATGGTTGATAGAAAGAATACCATAGAAATGGATATTTTAAAGCAATACTGTGCTCAAATTAGTAATTTTTTCAATTGGATGCTCCTACTTCTTGAATGCTATACAGATTAGACCAAAGAGTATCAAGTTCAATTGGGGACAGATCCAGATTTTCTGGGGCCAGAAGATTATAAAATTCAGATCATCCTTTAAAAACAAAGACCCACATTACAAATACAAAAGGAATTAGAAAAGACAATTCTTATTTTAAATTAAAAATCACAAGTTGGGTTCTGTGTCGAATGCCTGTAATCCCAGCTGCTCAGGAGTTTGAGGCAGGAAGATCCTGAGTTCAAAGCCAGCCTCCACAATTTAGTGAGGCCCTAAGCAACTCAGCGAGACCCTGTCTCTAAATAAAATATAAAAATGGCTGGGGATGTGACTCAGTGGTTAAGTACCCCTGGGTTCAATCCCCAATACCAAATTTAAAAAATCACAACAAATGATACATTTGAAAAACTCACAATGATTCTGAAAATTAATGAACTGCCTGATATAACTGTGTGAGACTTTTTTTCCTATGTATTTTGGGTTTATATTCTGATTTCTTTTTTTTTTTTTACCTGAAAATGGTTTTGTCACTTTATGTTCTATAGAATTAAAAGATATTTTTACCTTTCCATTAACAAAGTTGATAAAATTTGTTTTTATTATTGATAGTTAAGAAGAGTTTATTTTCAGTGCACAGCTCACTCTTGGCAAAGTTACATATATTTTTAAGATTTTTTTTTGTCAAATTTGGAAAATTCCTATGAAATTTCTTTCACATGTAAAGAATAAGAGGTGGGAAGATTTTCCACAGAAATTTTGGACCCAGAGATTTCAAATATCATTAATCTATTTACAACATACTTCAGTGAGAGGTCCTAAAGTCTACAATTGTTTGGTGATATGATTTCTAACCTTTTACTTTTGTGTCATAATACCAAGTAGCACAGGTGACTGTAAGCCTTCAAGCAATTGGAATAGGTGTCACTATAGAATGGGCTGCACGTGCCCAGGTACCATGTGATTTTATTGCAGTTTCCCTTTGGCCAGATCCCCCAAATGGTCTCTGGAACTATTCCAATTCTTCCAGACATGAAGGGAATTATGACAAATAGGAAGTTAGGCTGAAAAGAGACAGCAGTCTTTTCTTAGTTTGGGCTGCTAAAATGAAATATAATAAACTGGGTGGCTTATAACAACAGAAATTTACTTATTATGAAGGCTAGAAGTCTGAGATCAGGTGTCAGCATGGCTCGGTTCTTGTGAGGATTCTCTTCTGTTTGCAGAACTACCACCTTTTCTTTATATCCTCATGTGGTAGTAAGAGTGTGAGAGAACTCTCCAGGGTTCCTTTTATAAGGCCACTCACAAGGATTCCACATTCATGATGTAATCACGTCCCAAAGCCCCCCAACTCCTGATACTATCTTTTTGGGGTTAGGAATTTTGGGGAACACACACATTCAGTCCACTACAAACCTCTTGAGAGGATCTTATTTTTGAAGCTTTTACAAAAGCATAAGACCACATGTACTTGTTTCTAGTACCCCTCTTGTGATACTGGAAGGTGTGCTAAGTTTAAGTTGCTTGGAATCTGCCTTTGGGTTTAGCTTTGGACACTGTGCTTCAGAAGCACATCCATAGAAAGGTGCTAACTTAGGATGATGAAGGGTCAAGACATTATCATATGATAAGCAGTTAAAGCCCATGCAAAATCTTGGAAAAGTGACAATTCAAGTGGCTCACGTGTGTGTCTCTAGTGTTTCAAGTCTTGTTAGGTGGAAGAAGTATTTGGAAACAATAAAGAATCCCTTTTTAATTTCCTAATGATAGGCCAGTTTCAATGCAGAATTGACCAGTTTATGACATACTGAGTTCCTTATGAGAGTGGGTCAAGAAAAGAATCTAACCTTTACACACTTTTGCAAGTCTAATTTTTGTTTTTTTAAAATGGGGATTGAACCTAGGGATGTTTTACTATTGAGCCACATCCTCAGTCCTTTTTACTTTTTATTTTGAGACAGAGTCTTGCTAAATTGTTGGGATTGGCCTGGAGCTTTGCATTCCTCCTACCTCAGCCTCTGGAGTTGCTGGGATTACAGGCATGTGTCACCACACATGGTACAACTCTCAAATTTTAGGATGATTTTGCTATTAATTTTATTTGGTGCCTTAGTCACAATTGTTGATATGTTGATAGTCTTAAGGAAGTTGGGGCTGCTTTCTAAGTAGGGATTTTTTTTTAAACTAGGGCAGTGATAGTCATCCACTTTACCTCTTTGATGTTTATAATTTTTAGTTTAAAGATACATCATAGGGCTGGGGTTGTGGCTCAGAGGTAGAACGCTCACCTACCATGCATGAGGCTCTAGGTTCGATCCTCAGAACCACAAAAAAATAAATAAAGGTATTGTTTCCATTTACTAAAAAAATAAAAAAGGATACATTGTAATTTAATGATTAATCGATATAGGAGGCTAAGGATTGCAGGGGAGGGATTTCCAGGTCTAAATTATAGAAAGACTATCACATGGGTCAGGAGGAATTCATCAATGATTCTTGGGATCATAGATTCAGGTGACTAAGGAGTCAGGGCTGTTTTGTGACATGTGACAGAACACAAATGAAACTGGCTTGAGGAAATAAAAAGAGATAATTTATTGGTTGCAGGAGTAGAGCTCATTGCAGACACATTTGCCTCCTAAGGTCAGACATCTTCATCCTCTCTTCCTCAACTTTTCTTCCTTTAAAGTCAGCTTCACTGGCATGCACTAGTAGTCACTGTTCCACTAGTTTATATCTTTCTAGTCTAGTTATCCCAGAGTTTGGTTTTCTGAAGTGATCCCACAACAGCCCCAGACTGAGATTCTGAACCAAAATGCCTATCCCAGAACCAATAACTGTGGTCTGGAATATGATGATGACTGGCTAGTCCTGGGGAGGGAGAGTGGGAGGTGTCAGTCTCTTGGAACCACAAAGAATCATTGTGGGGGAGGGGGAAGGGCAGCTCCCATAAGAAATATAAACCAGTGTTACCAGAAAATGAAGTGGGCAGGGATGGATAACACTGAGCACTCATACTTAAAAATCCCCAAAGAATGAGTATCCATTATTTGGGAGAAGATGTGTTTTTGAACTATCTTCATATAGGCATAGTTAAACTGCAAAATCGAGTAAATCTTTCCCATATCTGGAGCGATACCATTCAAGGAGTGGGGCAGGGGGAGGGCAGTGGCCTTACATTTCAACATTTTTCTTTTTTCCCCCCAAGTGGGAATGAGTCAATGAAGAGGTTACAGAAGTACATACAAAGCCGAAAGCATTCATCTGACAATTTTAAATTTTAGTGCCCTCTTAAGCAAAGGATCTCGGAACACTTTGAATAATACATTTTTTCATTTTGACCACACCCTGTGCAGGTGACATAACTATTACCGTTTTGTTCTCGCAGTTGGGGAAACCGAGGCACGACACCCCCTTACTCAGCTTTCTGGTAGGTTTTAGGAATAGTCCTCCCCACATGACCTCAGAGGGTCTCCTTCACCCTCGGAAGCGTCCCTAGAAATCCTCCTGTCCTTTGGCTTCTTCCCAGGAGGAAAGCAGCTCAGGCTCCGCCGCAGCCCTGGGACTCGTCCTCCGCCCAGCTGCACCCGCCCTGCTCTAGCGCACCTTCCTCAGTGAAGTCCGGCTGACCGAGGTCTGGCTGTCTTTCCTGTCCTTCCCCCCCCCCCCCCATTTCCCTTCCACGGGTCCCCGACGTTCAGGCAGCCCTCAGCCAAGCGCCCTCAAGGCGGTGCGGGCAGATGCTGCCACGGCGTCTAGCAGGATGGGCGCCGGCACCGCTGGAGGTGAGCGGGCCAGGGCGCTGGGTTGGGGTTGGGGCGGGAGGAAGGTGGCGACCGGAGGGAGGCCGGAGGGGAGCAGCGAGAGGGAGGCGACGCAGGCGGATCTGCTCGCTGCTCGCGGGCGACGCCTGGAGAGCGAGCGGCCCGGAGCCTGGAGCTGCGGGGCCGCTCGGGGACGCGCAGCGTTCGGTCGTGAAGCTCCCGGCGGCGCCCGGAGCCCCGGCGCCCTCCCGAGCGCGGGCGGGAGACATGGCTTCGCGCGTCCCCGCCGCCACCGCTGCTGACTCGACACAATCGGCGGGTCGCGCGGGGGGCGCGGCGTAACCCTGGGGTGGGTGGCGGCGCGGAGCCTCCTCGGGAGCTCTGAGTGTCGTTGGCGAGCAAGGAAGATGCCAGCACAAAGGCTAGCGGAGACCCGGCCCGCTGCGGAGGGTGGCGGGAAGAGCCGCTGAGGGGCGCGCCGGGCGCGCTTTGCTCGGCGCTGTCTCTGATCACTGCCCTGGGTCGCAGGGTCGGGACGGCAGTGCAGGGTCCCTTGGCTCTGTCATAGCGGACGCCGCAGCCCGGAGCTGCATGCGACGCGCGGCTGCATCTCCCGCCGCCTGCTTTCTCC
>NW_026000005.1:16359004-16408131 GCF_001458135.2 Marmota marmota marmota | reverse complement strand
GAGAGCGGCGGCGCGGCGGCGCTGCGGCGGCCGCCGCCGCCGCGCGCACCCGCAGCCCGCGGCGGCCGGCGCCGAGCCCAGGTGAGTGCCCTGCCGGTGCCCAGCCTTCGCGCCGCAGGTATCGGACAGCGGGAGGTGGCTTTGTTTTCCTCGCTCGCGCCCCGGCGCGGTCATTCATTTGACATTCTGCTTCCGCTGCCTTGAAACCCGGGTGAGAGGCACCGGGACGTGTCTGATGGTTTGCTTATCCCGAGAAGGTGGGACTTTTGGGTTTATTTGAGCATCACTCAAGGGACAGGAGGCTTCATTTCCTTTTTGGTCTGGAATGTGTTGTGAACATCCTCTGCTGGAGCTTGGGGCCTGGAGAAAACCGGGGCTGCAGATTTAGACGTAGACGTTTCGGAGGACGTGCAACTGCAGAGGTCTGACTCTTTCATGCCTTGTCTTCTCCATTAGCAGTGCTTAGCTGCTTTTCGTTCATTGTGATTAATTTTAGGAACATCTGTATAGACGCATTTATTTCTGTTCGACTTGGAAGTCTTTAGAGTCATCACAGCTCACAAATAGAGTTGTAGCATTCGGTCAATATTAAACTTGGAGAAGGAAAACATCGTGATCATTATATAGACTGAGCTGGACGGCAGGCAAACTTCACCGGGGCCTTTAACCTTCCTGAATAAGATTTCTGCTTTCGATGTCCTAGAGTTATGCACACTCTTGAGTTCTCATAGAACATATACCTTTGTCAAAGTGTAAAACTTGTCTTTTTTGAATAGTTTCTATAGTTTGTCATTTAGAAGAAAAAAAATACTTTAGTATAATCAACAGGGTCTTCTATTCGACTTGGTGAAATTTGGTGTATTATTTTAAATATGATTTTCTTTTTACTAATTCTCCTATTCCCTCAAGGGCTCATTTCTTCTGTTGCCTAGAGAGAGCCTCTCTCTTCTCTAAACAGATGGCTGTACGTTCCAAGAGGCTATCTTTAAAATGACACATTACCTACAAACAAAGAAAGCTCTTAAGTTTGTCTTTGGAGTTATTAAAGCAAGAGACCTGATCTGGATGGTGATATTATTAATGGTGTGAAAATCTGGAGCTTGCTAATCTGTTTGGTCATCAGAAGATTCCTGCAGAGATTGTTTATATAGTGTGGGAGACAGATGGCATCCCTAGCAGACAAGAGAAGCCAGGCATAAAGGGTCATTGTATTCTTCAGAAATTATCTACTTCACTGTTGGGAGGTGGGGTAGAATGGGATGGAAGATGAGAAAGAGATAATTTTTATCTCTCAAAGGAAACATTAATAACTTCACTATCCAGCAGCCTGAACAGTTATTCATTTTTTTTCTTTGAAGGTTTACAAAGTCATCATTGAGCTATTTGTTTTGATTATTACATTAGCACATTTTCGTCTTAATTGTGGTTATGTGAAACAGTATAAATAGACTAGCAAAAATGCTTTTGAACTTAAAAGTATCCTAACACTCTTGGGGATAACCAGTCATAGCTCTTGTACATAATGGCCCTTAGACTCATAGCATTTACTAGCGGGAAGAACTTTAATCTGCATTAGTTTGAACGCAGTTTCCTTTACCTACTCTATGACAGGTGGATCCCTAACCCCTACCTTTTGCCCCTAGACTGTCAGTTATAGGCAGAACCCTGATTCTATGATGATTGACCAGCCTCAGACATTTGGCTTACCATTGCCTCCATCACAGTTTGGGGGACCTTTTGGCAATGAATCTTTATGAAGGACTGTGATGTTAGTGAGGAAATCAAAGTCATTCTGAACATTTGAGAGTCACCTGGAGGTTTCTGCTCCTACCACCACCGTAGATTATTTATGCGCTGTAGATTGCAACTAGATCATAAAATTGGTTTTCCCTCTTTGTGAATGCAAGGGAAAAGATTTCAGTAAATTTATATTCACCAGCCATAGGACTAAATTTAATGAACATGAGTAGTGTTTCACCGCTCTGAACAGGAGGCATGGAATAGAAGCAAGCGTTGGTATTTTTCAATGTGATTTTAGGAGAAAAACATACTTTCTTACTCTTTTGAAAGACTTTGTGTCATTGATCTCAGCAAAGAAACCAATTAACCTGTAGTTAAAGACAGATGCTATGGCCTTTTCTTCTGGATGAATGTGTTTTGTAGGAGAGGTGGCTTTTATTATGTGTCCTGACATCAACAAATGATCTAATATTTAAAATATTTGTTAAATCCATGGCTGGTGTCTGTGGCCATCTCTGTTGCCAAATGTTTCTTCAAGAGAAACCAGAGGTTTCTGGCCTGGGGCTTGGTGGGCCTGGCATGGGTCCACATTTTAGTGTACTACTGCCCGTTTTCTTGGGGTTAAAAATAAATAAATAAAATGGAATCAGTTTTGCATGGTGAATTGGATATGGAATAGCAGTATAGAATAAAAACCATTTTGTTGGCAAATTCCAGGCCTGTCCTGAGAGACAAGACTATATTTGAATTTGGTTGATCCAACAGGGGCAGGGGTTGCTTGTTTACACATAGGAGGTCTTTTGTTATCAGGCTATGAATTAGAGATTAGAAGGGTGACCAGACCTTGTTGTTTACCAGTGCCAGTTTATTCCTGCTGACCCCTCTTAGTGATCAAAAGTGCACCCCTTTCACTCAT
Organism: Marmota marmota marmota; assembly: GCF_001458135.2. NCBI lineage: Eukaryota > Metazoa > Chordata > Mammalia > Rodentia > Sciuridae > Marmota > Marmota marmota. Next base: position 16,405,475 of record NW_026000005.1, on the reverse strand, counting down.
TTATGGTAAATTATATGATCACCCTGAGAATTAAGGAATCCTGACCATCTTCTTCATCACCCCTCTCCTGATCCCAGGTTTTGAGTCTTGCCTCATTTCAGTCTTTTATTTGTGAAATGCAAAGAGAGACAATCGGAAAAATTTAAACTGGAAGAAATGCATAAGGAAAAAAGAAGTTGTAGGGAAGGCAGAAAAATGGGATAATTGCTTATCATCAATTTATACATATAGGAAATAAAATAGTTTTATTCTTAAGTCATTGTCTATTGTGGCAATAAGCCCATGTTATTATTGTCTCCAAGCACAATTAGAAGTAGCTCTTGTCCTTTTATTTGGGGCTGACACAAATGAGGACAACTCCTGTGATTCAGGAGAGCAGTTTCTACAAAACCTGTTTGCAGACCAGATGGTTATGTGGCACCTGCAAATATGAATGCAGGTTTCACGATCCAGTGTTTGGTACGGTTCTTGGATAGTTACTGAGTGTCCAGAACACAATTGTTGTTGTGAAGACTTGATTCCACGTTCTCTTAGTTTGCAAGCTCTCTGGGCCATGAGGATAATAGAGGGCTTTTGTTTTCTGTACTGTCTTCCTCCAGTTGGATTTGGGTTTCAACTTTTCCACCAGTCGTGTTGCAGAGAAAGAGAATTGGTGTGTCTGTTCACACATGAAGATTTTCTAAGGGGTTTTCTGCAGGTGAGGGTTTGGGTTCTATACCAAAGCTAGATATCTGAAGCTTGTGACACTTGCCTCTGCAATGGTAGCTGTGCTCCTTTGCTAAACAATTGCCTGTTTGTAATAGTTCACTTGCATTACTGGTCTGCAGGTGTTACAATTAATTATGGCTGTCACTTTTGCAGCATTCAGTCCACTAAAGTCCTCAAAAGCTTGGTCAGCATGACTGAAAGAGAAGAAATTATGTATCTCCTTTATAAGTAGGATGACTACATAATTTTTTTTGTCCAGTCAAGGACATTTTTGAAAGTGAAATGATTATAACTGGAAGGGTTACCATATCAACTATCCCAGGAAAACTACCCTGTTTTGTCGTCCCATGACCCAAATCATTAGTTTTTCTGAAGACTATTCACATGATGGAAAAATGTGCTTAGTTTCTTCTGGATTTGTTCACCTTACATGCACACACACACACACACACACACACACACGAGTACACAGGCAAACATTGATCATGTATCTATGTTATGTGTATTGTGTCATTGATATAACCATGTAAGGTGTAGTTATTAGAAAATTGTGGCCTTCATCATCTGTTCATGGATTTACTTTTTAACCTAATTCTCTGCATCTAGCTTCTCCAAACTTTTAATCATCCCCTGTCCTTGTCTAGTTTTAACATGGTTCTTTTTTAATTCTCTTGCTTAAAAACCTTTGAAGGCTATGATTTTATCTTTATTTCTCGAAGATTGATACGCAGGATAATGGTAAGAAAGGAATAGCCATGAAAACATTTCATTTGTTCAACTCATATTTGTTGGATTTCCATGAATTAGTGTCTTATCTGGGTGCAGGGGGTATACCAACTAATGAAACGAACATCCCTGACCTTGTGGAGGTTTCATTCTATTTGAGGCAAGGGATAGATAATGAGCCAAATAAATAAGTACATTTTATAGCATGGTAGAAGGAGATAAATGCTTTGAAAGAAAGAGAAAGCAGAACAGGATACCTGTGGATAAGTAGGATTTATAGAGAAAAAAGCAAAGACTTGAAAAGAAGTAAGAGAAATTACTTATGCGGATGCCTGAGGGAGAGAGTTGCAGGTAGAGAGGACAGCTAGTGTGACTGCCTGGAGGTGGGAATGTGTTTGGATGTGTTCAAAGATTCACAAGAAGACCAGCATGATGAGCTGAAGTGACCCAGTGGGAGTCAGAAATGAGCTCAGGAAGGTGATGAGGGATAGAGCTTGGAAGGCCTTGAGATATGACAGTGATTATGATTCTAGTCAATATCCCGTTACGTTCTTATAAGGTTATCATAACATTAAAGATTGTATTTGTGCTATAAAAAGTATACTGGTTAGTGTATATAGCTTACATTTAATTAATGGTCCATTTCATGTTGGTTAATAACATATGTTCTGTATCTTTAGCTTATTACTTATTAAAATATTTTTGGTGTTACTGTTCTTCAGTTGTATCCCCATTTCACAAAAATGGATCAGTAGTTTAAAGATGGTTCATTGATATGTAAAAATAGTAATGAAGACACAGGTTGAGCATCACTAATCCAAAAGTCTGATATCTGAAATGCTCTAAAATCTGGAAGTTTTTGAGCATTGATATATCACAGGTTGAATATCACACACCATGAAACTTTGTTTCCTGCAAAAAATTATTAAAAATTGTATATAAATAGTTGTTAGGCCACATAGATAAGGTGCAAACAAATCAAATGAATTTTGTGTTTAGATATGGGTCCTGTCCTCAATATATCTCATTATATACATGAAATTGTTTCAAAATCTGAAAAATATCTGAAATTCAATCATTTTTATAGTCCCAAGCATTTCAGATAAGGGCTGCTCAAACCTGCAGTAATGTAAATGTCCCAGTTCACAATGCCATAAACATACTTAGGGAACTGAAGCCCCTGCAAATATAAAATATGAATCTGTATGTATGCAGACAAGGGAATCTGTGATAATGACAATCTCAAGACAGTAGATGAAAATGAAGAGTGTAAATGGAAATATGACAATGACTATTTTAAAGTTGGTTTTTATGGGCTCACCATCCATTTACTTCTGATCTTTATCAGGAGCCAATCCTTAATTGTTGCCTGTTATGAAACTTTGTCCAATTGTGGCATGAAGCCATGGATGTTTTTGTGTCATTTTCAAACAAAGCACAGTGGCTTCTCTGTTATACTATTGAAGTTTTCTAGGACAAGCATGAATAATGCTTTCCTTTACGAAATTAATGTATTGTATTGCTAAAGGTGGATAAGAGGCTGTAACTCTACTAGCTTCATTAAAGGATGCTTGTAGCACAAATAAGTATGAGTCATCTTATTGAACAGATGCTTGGAAAATCAGCTGGACAGGTAAAGATGAACATTATCCTTAGAGAGAAACCAGAAGTTATTGACAAAATTTCTTTGTCAAATGATATGGTGTAGAGTGGATATTTTGTCAAATATCAGTGGAGTAGAGTGTGGAAGAGTGATTACTACCAAGTACAAACTGGCAGGTATCACTTTGGTTGGAAGAAACCACCCATGTCATAGAGAAAATGAATCAGCTTTGGCATTTTTTCAGGAAGGAATGCTTGGTGATGCTTTGTTCCTTTATCACTGAAAATGTGTGCTATAAGGAAAGAGATTTTTCTTTTGATTAACCATTATTTATGAGATTGGAAAAGTTGCTCATGGGACAGGGCTGGCAGAACACTGGTTTGGGGGACAGATAAGAAGGTGACGACTTTGTGAAGAAAAGATGTCAATCCACAGAGAAATTGTAGTGCCTTCTGATTTTGAGGAAATTCTAAAAGAAAGAGCGAAGACTGTGGATATAGCCAAATTGTGGCCTCTGAATTTATGCTGGCCAGTGAGTGTAAGACTGCTTCTCCGTGGTGACATATGCTGATTGAATAGGGGACAGCTGTTTGTATAATATTTTATCTTTGGAATGAGATATTTATGGAGCAAGAAAAATATTTCTTTGTGACACCACTTAAAAATGATTTCTGTTAAATCTAGTAGAGTACCTCAGTAATATGCTTTGCCCATAGTAGTGACCCTTTGCAAGGGCAGGGAAAGAAGGGAGAGAAGCTAACAAATAAAAATACACCACAGTACTTGACTGTGACATTTTCCATCAGAGAGTTGGAGGTCCACATTAACCATATAGGTATAAGGAAGTAATATTTTCAGTAATAGATAGTCCTTAAAATAATAATGCATATGATCTCTTAGTGACCCACTGGAGAAATAGGAGCTCAAAATAATAGCACTTAGACCTAGTAAATTTTGGGAGAGGGTAAAAATGGTATTTGAGAGCAGGTAGAGAGCCACGGTGGGTAGAATCTGTGCTTTTAGGATTTTGGAATAATATGCTGATGGCAGGGGGTTCAGGTAGGGGAAAAATGGGAACTCTTGACATTTGGACATGATCTTATATTTTTGCCTTATATTTCATTTTGTTTCAAATGAACTTGTCACTCAAAAATTTTCAGGACATGATCTATATTGTCTTTGGTCAACCTACAAAAAAACTGAATGATCACTAAGAGTCTTATAATCATCCTGGATTCTCTCTGCATAGACCTTTATCACTTTCTCTCTCCCTCCCTTTCCTTCTTTTCTTCTTCCTTTTGTCTTTTTTTCTCTCAACCTTTGTTATTTCCTTCTTTAAGCCATTGAGCTGGCATCTTTAATCTAAAAAAGACATTAAGAGCTCAGAACCTGTACCATCATGTCTGGCAGATAGATACGTTATCCAGGGCAAGAGGAAAAGGGCCCTGGGGAAGGAAAATTCTGTAGCTTCCTCAGCCAAACCCTTCTAATGTGTAATATCCAATTAAAGCACATATTTATATCTAAACCTGTATTCTTTCATACAGACCATTTCTTCTCCCACTTTGAACTATAATGAAAGTGGAGTAATGGTCTTTGGTCTAATAACTCTTTAATTGTGATGGCCACTGTTTAATGCTAGAACAGAAGTCATTTGTGCATTATTCATGGGACAAACATTGAGAGCCTTAGATGTGCCATGCTGTATGCTAAGTGGTGGGTATAAAAGGTTAATATTCAGACACAGCCCTGCCTACATAAAACAGATAGTCTAGACGGAAACAGGTAATGAAGATATGAAAACAAGCATATAAGTGCAAAGCAAACGTCGCCAAATGGTTAACATTTGTTCAGCCTGGTATTGGTATATGGTTACTGTTATATTAACTTCTCACCTATATAAACTTCTGAATATAAATTAGAAATATTTTGTAAGTAAAAAATGGAAAAATAAAGCAAAATTGGAAGTGTGATAAGTCCCTATGGGAGGGGGGTCCTGTTAGAGAATAGTGTGTGACTGAGGCTTCTTTTAGGTGGAGTTGTCAGAGAGAACCTGAAGTGTCACTCATCACTCACTTATGTATGAGGGGTGAGGATAGTCTGGACAAGTTTCAGAGAAGAGTCACAAAGACGACTAATGACTAAGTTGAAAATAAGACTTATGAGAATAGTCTATGAGAACACTAAGTACTAGGGATGCTGAGCAGCAGCAGAAAGCCTAACCTGATGCAATGAGCAAGGTTTTTTTTTTTTATGTATAGGCATTTTACACATCCACTGTCCCCATGGTCAACAGCAGGCAAGGCAAGTGACTCTGGTAAAGAATTACATGTTGGAGGAGAACTGGAATTTTGTCTTGCAGTTGAAGAAAAGCCACAGAGAACCTGCAAGGCAAATTAGTGAGCCTTCCTGTAAAGAAATATATTATCCAGGAATTTTTACAGGTGATCATCACCTCCTTAGGAGATAGTTTCTGTGCTTTCTTTACTCAGTATGGGATGGTGGTGTGTGAGGCACTCTGGTTTACTTCAGACGGGTCTTCTTTTCATCCCGTTAATACCCATGCTCATCTCTACTTCAGTACTTTTACCACAGCAAACACCTGGAATGAGCACCCGTTCTACTTACTCTTCATGTCTCTATTGCCCTTTGATAAACAACTTAGAAACACTGTTTTTTAAAAAAAAATTTATTTATTCTAATTTGTTATATATGACTGCAGAGTACAATTCAATTCATATTACACAAATAGAGCACAATTTTTCATGCCTCTGCTTGTATACAAAGTAGAGTCACACCATTTGTGTTTTAATACATGTACTTAGGGTAATGATGTCTGTCTCATTCCACTGTCTTTCCTACCCTCATACCCTGTCCCTTCCTCTCCCTCCCCTTTGCCCTATCTAAAGTTCATTTATTCCTCCCATGCTGCCCCACTCCATCCCCATTATGAATCAGCATCCTTATATCAGAGAAAACATTTGGCATTTGTTTTTTTGGAATTGGCCTAGTTCACTTAGAATTATATTCTCCAACTCCATCCATTTACCTGTAAAAGCCATGATTTTATTGTCTTTTAATGCTGAGAAATATTCCATTGTGTGTATATATACCACATTTTCTTTATCCATTCATCCATTGAAGGGTGTCTAGGTTGGTTCCACAATTTAGCTATTGTGAATTGTACTGCTATGAATATTGATGTGGCTGCATCACTGTAATATGCTGTTTTTAAGTCCTTTGGGTATAGACCGAGGAGTGGGATAGCTGGGTCAAATGGTGGTCCCATTCCCAGTTTTCCAAGGAATCTTCTTACTGCTTTCCAAATTGGCTGCACCAGTTTGCATCCCACCAGCAGTGTATGAGTGTACCTTTTCCCCAACATCCTCGCCAACACTTATTGTTGTTTGTATTCTTGATAGCTGCCATTCTGACTGGAGTGAGATGAAATCTTACAGTGGTTTTGATTTGCATTTCTCTGATTGCTAGAGATATTGAACATTTTTTCATGTATTTGTTGATTGATTATATGTCTTCTTCTGAGAAGTGTCTGTTTAGTTCCTTGGCCTATTTATTGATTGGGTTATTTGGTTTTTTGGTGTTAGGATTTTTGAGCTCTTTATATATCCTAGAAATTAGTGCTCTATCTGATGTACCTGTGGTAAAAATTTGCTCCCATGCTGTAGGCTCTCCATTTACTTTACTGATTGTTTCTTTTGCTGAGAAGAAGCTTTTTAGTTTGAATCCATACCATTTATTGATTCTTGGTTTTAATTCTTGCGCTATAGGAGTCTTATTAAGGAAGTTGGGGCCTAATCCAACATGATGGAGATTTGGGCCTACTTTTTCTTCTATTAGGCATCAGGTCTCTGGTTTCATTCCTAGGTCCTTGGTCCACTTTGAGTTGAGTTTTGTGCATGGTGAGAGATAGGGGCTTAATTTTATTTTATTGCATATGGATTTCCAGTAGAAATAGTGGTTTTTATCATTTTATTCTCAGCCTCCTCTCTTGAAGAATATGATACATCTAGAAGTCTATGTAGCTTCCTTTGTTGGTGCCTGACAGTAAGGGTGAGGGTGGGCTGGATATCCTCATCTGGGAGTAGGTGGGGAACTGAGTTTAGTTTGATGTTCCCAGATGCTCATATATCACCTCCTTGGGATGCTATTTTTATAACAATTAAGATGTTAATAATCTGTTGTTTTAGATGGTGCACCAGTTATTTTGTTTCACCTTCCTTAAAATCCACCTGAATTTTAAGCACTCTGAAAACGTGGAAACTTTCTAAAGTCTCTGTGTAATGCCCAGTATTGATCATGTAGAGAATATACAATAATCAATGCCTAATGGCTAAAGGAAACGTGTGTTTCTTTCTCATGGAACACTATGAAAGGCAGTTATTTATACAAATCAAATATTAAGTTGGCACAGGATGCCAAAAATTTAACATTTTTATAGTTTTAAAATGAGAGAAAGTAAAGTCTTGGAGATCTGATTCATTCAGATGCTTCTGATCTCAGAAACTTTCTTCCTTTGTAAGTCATCTCTTTGCTATTGGAAGTGTAGTCTACAGACCAGCAGCATCTGCATCACTGGAACACTTGTTAGAAATGTAGAATCTTAGGCTCTATACCAGACCAGAATTAGAATCTGTGTTTTTTAATACACATTAAAGCTTTTATTTATTTGTTTTAATTGGTATATAAAACATAATTGTATACATCAATGGGGGTAGCTTGAGGTTTTGATATATGTACATTGTATAATGTTAAAAATACATATCTCCTTGAACATTTATCATTTTTCAGATGAAAGCTTTCAAAATCTTTGCTTGCAAGATTTGTGATGTATTGTGTATTACGTTATCTTTAGTCACCCTAATTTCTTGCTCCTACTGTAACTTAGTACACATCGATCAAGCTTTCCCCATCCCTTCCTTCTTCTCTCTCCTCCACCTCTCCAAACTTTTCCAAACTCTTCCCACAAACCAGTTCCAAAGGCTTCTGACTTCTGAATCACATGGTCAGGTATCATCACAGCAAATACTCCACTTCTCAGTACCAATGTTCTGTGTTAATCAAACTTTTCATCACTGTGACCAAAATACCTGGCATACACAACTTAAAGGAAGGAAGATTTCTTTTGTTCCACGTTTTTGGAGGTTTCGTTCCATGATAGGTAGGCTCCTTGCTTTGGGCCTGAAGCTACAGAGAACAGCATAACTGAAAGGTGTGGCAGAAAAACAGGCCAGGCATAGGATATGCCCTTCCAGGGCATACCTCTTGTGATCTGCTTCCACTAATTAGGCCCCACCTCCTGCAGTATCCATCACCTCACAGTAGTACATTCAGCCACCAAAGGATTAATCCACTGATATGATCAGAGCCCTCATGATCCAGTCACTTCCCAGAAGCCCCACTCATGGACATTGATGCATCTACAAATGATGCTTTGGAGGACATTTCAGATCCAAACCAAAACCATACGTTTTCAGTTCTCTGAGTATATACCTAGGAGTGGAATTGTGGATCATATTGATGTTTATCATTTTGAGCACCTGCCAAACAGTTTTCGAAAGTGGGTGCTCCATTTTACATTCCAGTCAGCAATGGACGAGGATTCCAATTTTTCCACATCCTTGCCAATACTGCTTTTCTTTTTGCCATCCCAGTGGGTTTGAAGTAGCACTTCATTGTGATTTGGCTTTGCATTTCTGTAATGACTACTGGTGAGCATCTTTTCATGAGCTTATTGGCCATTTCATATCTCTTTTGCAGAAGTGTCTGTTCAAATTCTGTACTAATTTAAAAAACTGGGTTATTTGTCTTTCTGTTGTTGAGTAGTAAGAATTCTTTACATATTCCGGGTATTAGACCCTTATGAAATATATGATTTGCAAATATTTTCTCCCATTCTGTAGATTGTCTTTTCACTTTCTCAATAGTGTCCTGTGAAGCACAAAAGTTTGCTTTGTGAGATCCAATTTCTCTTTTTTAAGGTCCCTTGTGCTTTTGGTTTCATACCTATCCTTGCTTATCTTTTGTCATATTTTTCTATCCATTATGGAGATTTGGATAATGATGTCTCAGTTTTTTGCTCTTGTAGTTTATAACCCTGTTTTTAGGTATATACAGGATTATAATCATGTTTTTCCTTTTGACTTTACCCTTTTATCATTATAAAATATCCTTTGCCTCTAGTAACAATTTTTATTGTAAAGTCTATTTTGTCTGATAATCACATTGTCACTTCAAGTCTTTTTTCATTACTGTTTGTATGGTGTATTAGTTTTCCAGTGCTGCCATTACAACTACCACAGACTGAGTAACTTAAAAAAAAAAAAAAAAAACAGAAATCTATTTTCTCACTGTTATGGAGGCTAGCGAGTATCAAGAAGTCTGATTTCCTCTGAGGCCTCTCTCTTTTGCTTGTAGATAGCCCCCTTCTTGCTGTGTCTTCTAGAAGTCTGTACTCTCTGTGTATGTCTCTAATGTTTTCTCTATGTCCAGATTTCCTCTTATAATGATGCCAGTCAGATTGTATTAGGACTTACCCTGTGACCTCCTTTTAATATATAATGTTTTAAAGGCCTTATCTCCAAAATTAGGAACATTCTTAAATAATAAGGGTTAAGGCTTAGAAATATGAGTTTTAAGGGACCAAACCCAGCCCATAATACATGGTATATTGCATTTTTAAACTTTCCTCTTATTTGTTTCTCTGAATGTTAAGAATTTCTTGTAGATAGAATTTAGTTGGATTATTAAAAAATGTATTTTGCCCATTCTCTGCCTTTGGCTGAAGTGTTTGATTCATTTACATTTAATGTGATTATTAATAATCAGATGGGATTAATCTCTGCTCCTCTGCTGTTTTCTATATGTCTGTGTCTTGTTGTTTTTCAATTTTTCCATTATTATCTTGTCTTGTGTACCTTGCTTTATGTTAAATATACATTTTCTAGTGCATTCTGCTTTGAAACAGCAACAAGGATACACTAGAAAAAATATATTTTTATAGGCCTTTGTGCTGTCATTCCTGATGATGTTGTTACGATATTGAGTTATTTTAATAGTTATTCTTGAGGTTACAATTAAAATTTTACCTTTAAATGGTCAAGTTAAAATCAATTTCAATTTCAGAAGTATATGACTTCACTCCAATATAGTTCCATTGTTTCCTTTCATATGATACAAATTATATCTTTAACATTAAAACCTTATCACCACACTTTTATAATTATTAATTTATGCAGTTTTTTATCAGATTTTCAAAGGTGTTATAGACAAAAATGCATTTATACTGTCATTTACATTGAACTATGTAGTTAACTTTACTGATGAATTTGAGTTAGTATTTGGTGTTTTTTTTTTTCCCATTTAGGTTTCAAGGACTTCCTTTAGTATTTCTTGTGAGATGCATTTGGCATTAACATTCTCTCAGGCTTGGATTATCTGAGAATTCTCCTTCATTTTTTAATAGCACAGTTTTGCTGAATGTAGAAGTCTTGGTTGAACTTTTATTTCAGTGATTTTTGAGTGTGTTATCCTATTGCCTTTTGACCTCTGTGATTTTCAATGAGAAATTAATTCTTAATCTTATTGAGATCCCTTGTGCAATATTTTTTTTGTTGCTGTTTTCAAGCTTGTCTTTTGATATTTTGACTACTTTTAAAGTTAATTCTTCTTAGAGTCTGTTGAACTTCTTTGATGTATAGGTCAATGTTTTTCTTCAAACTTAGAAAGTTCTTGGGCACTATTTCTTTAAACACTTTTCTGTCCCTTTCTCTGTTCTCCTTTGGGAACTTCCAGTGTGAAGATGTTGATATGCTTTTCGGTGTCCCACAGGTCTCTGAGGTTCTGCTAACTTTTTCTCATTCTTTTTCTTTTTGTTCCTATGACTACATAATCTCAATTGATATATTTTCAAATGTATTGATTCTTTTGTCTGCCTGTTCAAATTTGCTGTTGAACTTCTCTAGTGAATTTCCCACTTAAGTTATTGTGTTTTTCAAGTCCACTGTTTTTTGTTTCTTTTAAAAATATTTTTATCTACATATTGATATTCTTTGTTGAAACATTGTGCTTGCACTTTTAATTCTTTTTTTAAAAAAATTTTGTTTTGGTACTGCTGTTAATTGAACTTGGAGCCTAGCACCTACTAGGGAAAGTGCTCTACCACTGAGCTACATCCTCAAACTTCCTTTAATTCTTTACGCCTGATTTGCTTAAGTTATTTGAATGTGTTTCCGCACATGAAGTCTTTCACATATAAAGTCTTTATCCAGTTAAGTTCAACATTTGCTATCTTTGCAACATTTTTATTTGCTTTATTTCCTGTGAATAGGCTGTACTTCCTTGTCTGTGTGTCTTGTATGTTTTTGTTGAAAAGTAGACATTTCAAATAATATAATGTGACATCAGGTTTCCTCCCTCTTTATGGTTTGCTACTTTTGCCTTTTGTTGTTGTTGTTTGTTTCTCTGGACCAATTCTGCAGTCTGTATTCATTGTCATGTGTAGCTCCTGAAGCCTCTACTTAGTTACATTAGCAATCAGCTAATAATTTGTGTTATGATTTGGATTTGGAATATCCCCCAAAGGCTTGTGTTTTGTAGAGTTGGTCTCCAATACAGTGATGTCCAGGGGAGAGGCTTTTGAGGAGTGATTGGATTATGAAGACTGTAACCTCCTCAGTGGACTAATCCAGTTTTTGGATTATTGATTTGAATGAACTACTAGAAGGAGGTAAGAACTCTAGGCAGGTGGGGGGTATGGTTGGAGGAATTAGGTCACTAAGGGTGTGCCCTGGTAGTGTATTGTTTGATTACTGTAGTTTTGTAATGTCTTGAGTTCAGGAATTGTAATGCTTCTAATTTTGTTCAAGATTGCTTTGATGATCAGGGTCTCCCATATGAATTTTAGGATTGCTTTTTCTATTTCTGTAAAGAATGCTATTGGAGGCTGAGCATGGTGGTGCACCCCTGTAATCCCAGCAGCTCCGGAGGCTAAGGCATGAGGATTGCGAGTTCAAAGGCAGCCTCAGCAAAAGCAAAACTCTAAGTAACTCAATGAGACCCTGTCTCTAATAAAATACAAAATAGGGCTGGGGATATGGCTCAGTGGCCGAGTGCCCCTGAGTTCAATCCCTGGTACTCCCCCCAACAAAAACAACAATGAAACCAAACCAAACCAAACCAAACCCAGAAGAATGCTATTGGATTTTTATTTTTTTTTATTTTTTATTTTTGGTAAAAGTTGTATTGAATCTGAAGATCTCCTTGGATAGCATGGATATTTTAACAATATTTTTCTTCCAATCTCTGATCATGGGATGTCTTTGCAATTATCTGTCTTCTTTAATTTTCTTTATTAAAATTTTATAATTTTCACTGTATTTTTTTAACTTCTAGTATTGTATTCTTTTTGTTCCTATTGTAAATGTAATTGTTTTAATTTCTTTTCAGGATGGTAATGATAAGTACATTCACATTGTGGTGCGACCAATTTCTATGTTGCCAAGGCTAGTCTTGAACTAGGCTCCAAAAATTCAAAAATTTGTTGATTTATATATTTCAACTTTACTGAATTTGTTTATTTGTTCTTACAGTGTTTTGTTGTTGTTGCTGTTGAATCTATGATTGTATTTGGACATGTCTTGTGCAAACAGATATAATTTTACTTTTTCATTTCTAATTTGGATGCTTTTTTTTTTCTTGTCTAATTGCTTTGCTTTGCCTGCCTCTTGTTTGCCACAGCTGGCATTGCTGCTCAGGAAACTGCAGGATTAAGCAATTGCAGCTGATTGTTTTCAACAAACGCTGTGGGGAAGGGCTTTTCCTCTTGAGTGGGCACTGATTCAGGTCCAGTAAAGATAGGTACTAAGGATGGATTTTTCCCAGGTAACCACTGGGTCATATAATGACAATTTTATGGAATGGGAACATTTTGGGAAGCTACAAACTGATTGTGCTCTGTACAGGGGCTGTTAGAGTGCTGTTTTTCAAAGTTACCATGGCTTTAAGGATACTAGTTTCAAGGGTGTCATGATGCCATGGAGAAATGCTGAAAATAGGACAAATTAAAAAGCCTTAGAGTTCACTGTTCTTACTCAGCCATATTTCTTGAGTAAAATATCCTCACAATGCTGCAAACCTGTTGTCAATTTTCAGAATTATGAAAACACTAATTTTTGACGATTTTTTCCCAGTGTTTTTATTGACTTTTATAGAGAAGAAAATTTCTAGAGATTCTTACCTGACCATTCTGGAAGTATTTTTCTCCCTATTGAATTCTGAGACTGCTTGCTGATATAATTATTTTAAATTTTGTCACGCAGTTTTTATTTTTTAAGTCTGTGTGCCAATGAATATTTTTTGGGGGTGGGTACCAGGGATTGAATTCAGGGGTACTCAATCACTGAGCCACATCCCCAGCCCTATTTTGTATGTTTTTATTTAGAGACAGGGTCTCACTGAGTTGCTTAGTACCTGGTTTTTGCTAAGGCTGGCTTTGAACTCATGATCCTCCTGCCTCAGCTTCCTGAACTGCTGAAATTACAGGTGTACAACACAGTGCCCAGCGAATTTTTCTTTTTTAAAAGACAAGGTCTTGCTATGTTGCTAAGGCTAGTCTTGAACTAGGCTCCAAAAATTCAGCCCTGTCTAAGCTTCCTGAGTAGTTGGGATTGCAGGTGTATGCCACATGCTCAGTGAAAAAAAGTTAATTGTGGTGAAATATACATGTCTTAGTTTTAGCTGCTATAATCAAATGCCAATAAGCATTTATTGTTTAAACCAATAAGCGGCTTAAACAACACATATTTATCACATTTCTGGAGGTTAGAAATCTAAGATCAGGCTGCCAGCAGTTTTGAGTTCTTGCCAAGGGTCCTGTTCCTGATTTACAAGTGGCTGTCTTCTTGCGCATCTTAACATAGCAGAAAGGGATTCTTCTCCTAAGGGCACTATTATTATTTGTGAGGATTCCACCCTCATGACCTAATTACCTCCCAATACTACTCTAAATACTGTCACATTGAGAGTAGAGTTTCAACGTATAATTTTTGAAGATGCACAAATATTCAGTCTATTTGAATAGACAAAATAAAATTTATAATCTTAACCCTTTTTAAATGTACAGGATGGTAATGATAAGTCCATTCACATTGTGGTGGGACCAATCTCTAGAATTCCTTTCATCTTGGAAAGATAAAACTCTATATCCACTAAACAAATTGCTTCTTTCTTCCAGTTCTTGGAAACTAACATTCCATTTTCTGCCTTTATGAACCTGACTACTCTAGGTAGTGCACACATATAGAATTGTGTTCCATATTTATCATTTTGCAACTTGCTTATTTCATTTAGCACAGTCCTCTCAAGATTCACTCACGTTGTATCAAGGGTCAAAGTCTCCTTTTTTAAGACTGAGTAATGTTTCCTGGTATACAGCACATTCTGTTTATCCATTCATCCCTTGATAGACAATTGTGTTGCTTCCATCTTCTAGCTTTTGTGAATAATATTTCCATGAACACAATTTAAAAATATCTCTTGTAGACTCTGTTTTCCATTCTTTTGAATATATAATTGGTTTCTTTTTGATATGGAAATCAAAAGATGTGGAAGCATCTACAGAAATATCATTAACATATACTAACCTGTTAAAAAACTATCAAATGGACTGTCAGAATGGCAATTAATTTGATAGTTTTTTTACTAGGTTAGTACATGTTAATTATTTTCTTAAATTTTGCTGTGTAAATTCTTCAGCAGATATGAACAAGTATTCTTTTCTGTTTGTTTCCAACATTAGACGATACTTGTTCTGTTTTTCGGGTGATACGGTTTAAAAATTACTAAGTGGCATGAAGCCATGTTGGGGTTAGAAAATGAGTAAATCACCAAGTTAAATGTAATCTGACTTCTGATTCCTAATTTGACCTCTAAATTACTGTGTTTTATTATTTTTTGTTTAAATTACATGGTATGAGGATAAGAATTATTATAGTTCTTTTGATTAAGCAAATAATAGAATTTTACAGTCGAAATTTCATTGGTAATAGGTTATTGGGAAAATGTATTTAGGGAAAGAGTTACAGTCTATTCACTGAGGTAGATGTCAGTGGCCTTACATTCTTCTATCCAGCGAATAAACTCAAAATCTGCACCATGTAGGGAGAAAACGCAAATCTGTGCAGTAAATTGAATGAAGAAGAATCTGGGAAGATGGAGCTCACTTGCACTTTCTAAAGGAACAACAGTTAGATTATTTCCCTAACATACTGAATATGCCAGTTTTCAATAAAATTCAGAAATAATTTTTTTATGTGAAATCTCCTTATTTTAAAAAGGGTACAGGTGCAGTGGCTCATGCATGTAACCCCAGTTGATTGGGAGGCTGAGATATGAAGATAGCAAGTTCAAAGCCAGACTCAGCAACTTAGCAAGACCCTGTCTCAAAATGAAAAAATAAAAAAGGGCTGAAGATGTGGCTCAGTGGTTAAGCATCCTGGTTATAAAAAAAGGGAGAAAATAATTTAAACATTTAATAGAACACTTGGATATCCAACCAGATAAGTTTGCAAGCAGGATTCATGATCCTAATAGATATCAAGAAATTTGTGGATTCAGAGTAGTCAGTTTGAGAGATACCACATAAATGACATATTCATAGTAATCTGATAAATTGGATTAACGTAATTATGATAATAACATTTCTACTGTTGGAAAGGTCCATAAGGATCATTCTGTGTATTCATTTTTGTTTAGTTAAAAAACCAGAATCTGACGAAGTTAAGTGACTTCACTTTTGTTAAGACTCTTGGAATGATGCACAGCAAGCTGAGGGATAATAGTACCAGCTCCTCCTTTTTTGGGGGGGAGGGCACTGGGAATTAAACTAGGCCACTGAGCCACATCCCCAGCCCTATTTTGTATTTGTGAATTTTATTTAGACACAGCGTCTCATTGAGTTGCTTAGCACTTTGTTTTTGCTAAGGCTGGCTTTGAACTTGCGATTCTCCTGCCTCAGCTTCCCTAGATGCTGGAATTACAGGCATGTGACACCTTACACAGCTCAGTTCTTCCTTCTTAAAATGTGTTTGGATGTCTCTTGCATTTTTATTTACAATAAGTTAGATTTATATAGAATTTCCCTATGTGTTTTCAAATGTTCTCTTCAGAGATCATCACAATCACCAATTGCAGGTGCTATTCTCATTTGGTGAAAGTAGAAACTGAGTCCTGAAGAAGTTTCATAACTTTTTCAAGTTCACACAGCTAGTTGGTAATAGTGTATCCATTATAGTTTCTTTTGTATCCTAGCACTCAATTATACTGGGACAATGCACTGGTGAGTTGGTCCTGGGGCAGTCTGGGATGTGATGTCACCCTAAACTTAGTGACAGATATGATAATAGGATCTAGTCCCCTTACTTGTAAATTTTCCCATTATGGCAGAAAGAAAACCAATACAACAAAATAAAGGTTTCTCAAGGGGAAGAAAAGTGCTGAATAGATCAGATGGATTAAAAAAAAATAGTCACATGGAAAAAAGTAGACAGAAGGCATTTCTTGGATAATTTTTGGTGTTTATTTATCAAGGAGAAGTTGACATTTAAGACAGCTTTTATTTCTGTATTATTTCTTAGTTTTTTGTTTAGTGCTTTGTTAGGCTCTTTGTTTTCTTGCATTTAATTTTATTCATACCTCTAGTTTCCTTTTGTGGGAGGTGGGAGTGGGCGAAACTAAGTACTGTTGAGATTTTAAGTTGGCAGCACTCTCTGAAATACTTTTAGGAACTATGGCTTTATATAATGAGAATACAAAAATAACTATCATAACATAGAGAATTTTAATTTAGGTATATGAGTGTCCTTATGATTCCCCCCACTCCAATTTTTTTAAAGAAACAAACACCCAACTTGACCTTGAATGAAATTCTGATGGCTTCAAGCTAAATTTGGAAATGAAAAGATAATAAGAGAACTTGTGTAGCAAAATAGGCAACATATACATAAAACAATTCAGCATTTCTTAAGGAGGTATGTTCTAAATGTATTTTAATTGTTTTATTTTTAGATACATATAATAGTAAAATGAAACAAAAGATCTTCTGAATGACTTTGATATATAAAATTAAAAAATTATTTTATTCCAAGTTTTAAGACATGAAACATTCCATTTCTCAATTTTCAAAATGGGAGAAGACTTTAGTCCTTTCTGTTTTAATTCCCATTTAGGGAGGAAGGAAATTATCTAGAAACAGATTTATTAAGACCTCTTACTAGTGATACTGCATAAGGTGAAGAACATCATTAGTTCCCAGGATTTTTTTTTTTTTTGTGTGTGTGTGTGTGTGACAATGGCCCATATAAGTACTTGATAATTAATTCTGATTGAGCACCTAGAATTTCAGAAATATCTTATTCCTGTACTTTCCCTCCATCTTCCTTAGAGAAATAGCATCTACAGATATGTGGTTCAGTCTGCCTTCCAGGTAGTCTCAGGTGAACAGGTTTGCCAACTATTCTACTATGACAAACAAGGGGCACTAGTTGATGACCCTTTTCAGTTAGCAACATCTACTTTCTTTTTACAAGGCCAGTACCTTATAATTTATATTATGATTTTATATTTATGTAGCTTTACCACCCCACTTCTGGTGCCAGTTTCTTTGATTGGGTGAACTAAGCTATTATCATAGACACTTCTCCAAAACATAGTGGCCCAGTAAAGCTAGAGCTTATTCTTTTTTTTTTTATTATTAGTTGTTCAAAACATTACAAAGTTCTTGACATATCATATTTCATACATTTGATTCAAACGGATTATGACCTCCCATTTTTACCCTATATACATATTGCAGATTCACATCGGTTACACATCCACTTTTTTACCTACTGCCATACTAGTGTATGTTGTATTCTGCTGCCTTTCCTATCCTCTACTATCTGCCCTCCCCTNGACCCTACTTGGACAAGATAGGTGTCTTGACTCTCGGTGGACAGGACACCTGAGTGGACATTACTAAGAGGACATATAAATGGCCAACAGCCATACAAGACAAGGATCAGCCTAAGAGGTCATCAGGGAAATGCAGGTCAGAGCCACATGAGATACCACCTTGCACCTGTCAGAATGGCTGTTTTCAAAGGCAAAAATGAGGAATGTCCTGGAGGTGGGGAAAAGGAACCCTGCAGTGTTGACAGAGCAGACATGTGTCATGCAGTGTGAGGAGCAGCCCTGTTGGCTGCAGCTGGGAGTGTGAGGTAGAGCAGACTGTGGGAAACAGAAGGAAGGTTCTCCAGCAACCCGAGACTCACCCACCACATGATGAGTCCTTCCACTTCTGGGTGTGCAGCCAGAGGCCTCGAGCAGTGTGTTGGAGAGCTGTCTGCCGGCTCTTCCTTAGGGCACCCCTGTCCACAGCAGTAAGCAGACAGGATCAGCCCACCTTCCCATCAGCAACGAGTGCACAAATAGAAGAGAGCGTACGAATGCTCACTGGAGCGCCTCTCACGCTTTAGAAAGGAGGCACTGCCACAACTCGGAGTTCCTGGAGGCTCTCGTGCCAGGTGACATCAGACACAGAAAAGCAAATGCCCCATGATCTCACTTCTGTGTGGAATCTAAAAAGGGTTTGACCATGATGGCTACCAGGCCTGATCATGGGGTGGTGCAGAATCTCAGTGGGTGAATGTGCTCTTCTCTCCCCTCCCCTCCCCTCCCTTCTCATCTTCTCTCCCTACCCCATCTAATGTAATTCATTTCTCTCTCTTGTTTTTTTTCCCCTTTCCTCTCACTTCCTCTTATATGTGATTTTGTATAACAATGAGTAGAGCTTATTCTTATCTAATCGTCTTTCTAGCGTTTCTCTCTCATTTCTCCTTTAGGTAGATGGATGTTTCTGGATGGATAGGCCCTTTGAGCACAGTTTTAACATTTTTTAAAAAAAATTTTATTTAATTTTTATTTTTAACACACTCTTTTTAATTCATTGCTCTGCCAGCCCCTCTGGGCCATTATCATTCACACAATCGAAGCTATCCCTCTTCCTCATTTGTGTTCCAGCCAGTGAGAAGGGAGAGAATCACTTGACACGGAAAATGCATGTGTTCCTTCCACCCATGTTCCACTGGTGAGAATTCAGTCTTATGACAACCTCAAGACTGACTGGGAAGTTGGCACATGCATTTTCTCTGGAAGGCCATGGGCCCACCGGTCCAGCTGAAACTTGTTACTAGGAAAGAAGGAGAGATTCACTTTTGGGAAAGACCTAGCAATGTGGCACCGTTAATTACTGAATGTCTCGGAATCTTAGTTTTTTCATATCTAAAATGTATACGCACCTCAGAGGGTTGTCTTGAGGCTTAGATAAGGGAATACATAGAAGTTGAAGTTTCTGGCATAATAAAATAATCTTAATAAATTTAGCTTTTAATTCTGAAGAGAGTTTTCTAATGACACAAGTAATGATTTCTTTTTCTGTTATTTAATGCTTAAATAACTTGTAAGCAATGCTTACTTCAGGAAAATTATACTATATTAACGAGTAAAAGGCATTGAACAAAATACATGGAGACTATGCTTATAGAACCATAACATGTAATGTTTTTTTAAAAACATATTTTTAAAAAAGTATTATTAATGGAGTAACCTTTAACACTGTTTCTTAGAATGGTTTTAATGTAGATAAAACATAAGTAGGTTTTGAGGTAAGTAGTCCATTAGAGTAATTTAATTTCATTTGCAAACATTTTAGATTTTTTTTTTCTTTTAAAATGGGTCATCGCTAGAAGCAATTCATTTATTTGGCATGATATTCTTAGCATATGGATTTGCTGCAGAAGTGAGAATTCTAAAATGCCCATGTAATTTTAAACATTGTTTCCTGGTATTTGGTGGGGGTGGGATGGATAGCTATAAAACCTCTTACTAGCTTAAAGAAAAACAAGAGCTTAATACAAAAGTAGAGAGAATTTACTAGTATTTTTAATGTTTTAGTTTGAAAGTAAGGAAAGTAATCTAGCATTGTGGCTATTTAGGTGTGCACTGTATATTATTTGCTTTTGGCAGCTATACTAAACATTTAAATCTGAGGCAAAGTATTCTTTAATCTTTCAGGGCTTATTATTATTACTATTAATTTATTTTTTTGGTACCAGAGATTGAACCTATGGATGCTTAATCACTGAGCCACATCTCCAGCCCTTTTTATTTTTTATTTTGACACAGGATCTTGCTAAGTTGCCCAGGGTCTTTCTGAGGCTGGCTTTGAACTTGCAGTCCTCATGCCTCAGCCCCCTTCAATTATTGTTATTTTTAGTACAGAGATAACTTTACTTTAGGCTTTGGTTCCCTAACTTAGTAATTTCAGCCTATCAATTCTTAAGGACAATTCATCCCTTCTTTTTTATTCTAATTTGTTATATATGACAGCAGAATGCATTACAATTCATATTACACATATAGAGTACAGTTTTTCATATCTCTGGTTGTACACAAAGTATATTCACACCATTCGTGTCTTCATACATGCACTTAGGGTAATGATGTCCATCTCATTCTGCAGTCTTTCCTACCACCATGCCCCCTCCCTCATCCATTTTTTTTTTAAAAAAACAGTTCTCTGATGAATCCAGTGTTTGACCAATAAATAAAAATGAAATGTGACTGGGATCACATTCAGGGTTCCACTAGTGTTGTGAAATTCTGTGTTAATGTGGTGAAAGCAGAGTCTGTATCCATTGTTTTAAAGATGAAGAAACTGACCTTTAAATCTGTTCATTAGTTCCCTACTATCTTTAATGATAAGAACATAAAAAAATACAAATGTGTTAAAGAACTTGTAAGTTAATTTTTAAAGAAAAATTAGCATCTGCAAAGCATGTTCATTTGTTGCGTAAGAATCCTTCCTTGGTTTGCTATTTTTTTTGGGCAAAATACTGAAAGAGAATATGTGTGCCATCTGCTCTATCATCATCAATTTTAGATCAGACCCTCCAAATTTAGATTGATTTCTCACTAATTTAACCTGCAGCTTTTGGTAGTTTTTTTCCCCTTGATCTCTGGAATAGTTGCTGGCTTATTTTGTGGGTGAGGTTGAGAGGGTCTTTAAATGGAGTTATATGGAGACAGGATCACTGCAGCCACTAGCCTTGTAATGATTTAAGTAGGACTCCATTGTGAGCTTGGTGGACATCATTGAGCAAGCCAAAGACAGCTTTGAATTAAAAAAAAAATAGATATAAATTATCACTCAACTTTTAATGTACTGTGTACTACACTATCCTGCTTATTAAACTTTTACTTGATACTTATATTTTATGTTTGAATATATTTTTGTTGTGGTCTGTATACATCCAGAATGTTGAATGCATAATGTATGGGACTGGAACTTGTATGAAACTCCAAGGATAAGTCAGTATTCAAAAGTTCTATAGGGGTAGGCATGAGGGTGAGCAGTGTGATATTATTATTATTATTATTATTATTATTATTATTTTAAATTTTAGGCACAAGGGGATCAAGCTCAGGATCTTACAAATGCTAGACAAGTCCTATATTACTAAGCCACATTTCCAGCCCTATTTAAATTTTATTTTTTGAGAAACAGTCTTGTTGTGTTGCCCAGGCTGGCCTTAAATTTGCAATCCTGCTTTGTCCTCTCCAGGAGTTCGGATTATAGATGTGTGCCACCCTAGTTGGCAAGGAATATAAATTTATAAAAGAAATGTTAAGAGGCAAAAAGGAAAAATTTAACTAATGTTTATTTTTTTCCCTCTTAGGCAGGTGGCATATGAATGTAATTCCAGTTACTTGGAAGGCTGAGGCAAGGAGAATCACAGATTTGAGGCCAGCCTGGGCAAAATATCTCAAAATAAAAAATAAAAAAAGGTCTAGGGAGGTAGCTCAGTGATAGAGTATCCCCAGGTTCAACCCCTAGCATTAGAGTAAAAAAAAAGAAAGAAAGAACAACGTATTTTTCTCTTTCCCCAATCTTTCATTTTGAAAAATTTCTAAATGTTAGAATAAGATAAAGAAACATTCAAAATTATCTTCATGGTTAATCAATTGTTAACATTCTTTTACTTTGATTTCTTTTTTTCCCCTGAACATTTTATAAATAAATTGTGTGTGCCATTAAACATCACCCCTAAATATCCACACTTCCTAAGAATAAAGACATTCTTCTGCCATCTCTAATATTATTATTGTTGTTTTTGGATTTTAACCTAATGAACCATAATTCAATGAATATCTGTTTTGGTTTGGATGTAAAGTGTTCCCCAAAAACTCATTTGTGAGACAATGCAAGGTAGAGGTGAGATGATTGAGTTATGAGAGCCTTAACCCAATCAGTGAATTAATCCCCTGTTAGGGATTAGCTGACTGGTAACTGAGCACAGGTAGGGTGTGGCTGGAGGAGGTGGGTCATTGGGGTCGTGCCTTTGGGGTGTATATTTTGTAGGCAAGTGGAGTCTTCCTCCCTCCCTCTCTCTCTCCTTCCTGGTGTGATGTCTTGAGCTGCTTTCCTCCACCACATCTTCCGCCATGATATTCTGTCTCACCTTGAGCCCTGAGAAATGGAGCTGTCTGTGGACTGTAGACCTCTGAAACTGTGAGCCCCCAAATAAATGTTTTCTTCTCTAAAATTGTTCTTATCAGGTCTTTAGACACAGCAGTGAAAAAGCTGACTAAAACAATATCTCATGTATATTTTATGTTAAAATTATCCCACACTTTTTTTTTCAATTAAGGTACAGTAAAATTTCATGCATCTCATTTATGTCATGTCTCTTAATTTCTTTTTAATCTAGAAAAATTCCCATGCCTTTTATTTTGTTTTAGGATGATAGAGTTGAAGAATTTAGACCCACTGCAGAATGTTCTGGATTTGTCTGCTTTTTACCCAATTTTTACATTCAGGCTTGGTGGCTCAGGTGATATTACTTACTGCATCCCATTTAGAGGCCCAGGAAGTCTGATCATCCTGCTATTGATTGTGCAGTGAGTTCACTTGGTTAAGTGGTAAATCCTGCAGTTTCCCCTGAACAAGTGCATGAGCTCTTTTATGATTAGTAGGTAAACTGCCCAGTGATGCTTGAGATAATGTGAATATTCCATTCCCTAACAGTCATTCCCCAGGTACTAATAGCATTTACAGGTGATTCTTGCTTGAATTAATTGTATTGGTGGTTGCAAAGGGATTATTTTCTGTCATTCCCTTTTCATCTAACAGATAGCTTTCTGCAAGAGTTTTCCTCCTGTGTCCCTATACTATCTTTTTTTTTTTAAGTTATTTATGTTTTAGTTGTAGTTGGACACAATACCTTTATTTTACTTATTTATTTTTATGTGGTGTTGAGGATCCAACCCAGGTCCTCGCATGTCCCAGGTGAGTGCTCTACCTCTGAGCCACAACCCCAGTCCCCCCATATTATCTTAATACAGACTCATGGATTTTTAGATTAAATGTGATATAATTGATTATCAACATTGCATTTACGAAAGTACAGTTTGTCCAAATCTGGCCAGTGGGTCCCTTTTAGGCCAGCTTCTATATTCTTCACACATAACTTCTATAGTCTTTGAGCACTTCTTTGTTTTCATTCATATATTTTTTATGTGACTAAGATAAAGTTATAATGTTTATTTATAATAAGGTAAGTAAAGTAGCATAGACATTTTACAGAATTTCCTTCTTTCATTGTTTGATGGAAGGTTCTCTTATTCTGTAATTTCAGTGATGTGTCTATAATTTTGACTTATTGAATATTATAAGCATACCACGAGGACAATTTTTAGCATGTTACTCAAAGCTGGTCCTTTTCTGATTTATGACTCAGAATAGAAATTCCAAGTCCTGCCTCCTGGAACCCTCAGCAGTCCCAGAGATGCACAATAACATGGATGCTTAAGGTGGGGTAAAAAGCTGTCCTTACGTGTACTTCTGCCTCTCCTCCTCCCGTACACCTTGAAAATACAATGATAAGGCTGTGTTTATTGGAGTTCATTGTCCATTATCTTTCCCAAATTTTAATTGGAAAAGCCTCAATTGCTTCACAGCCTCCATTTTACCTCTTTTATATATTTCTAACCTCTTTAAGCATTGCCATTGAAAACAGTTTAAATAAATAAAGCATAAAAGGAAAACGCTCTTAAACTTTAAGTGCTGGGACTTTATCAGGAGTAGGTTTTGAGTTGAATCCTTTTTTTTTTTAAAGTTCAGATATAAGCGACTTCTTTGTACTTTTAAAGCACATATAAGAATGGTAGTTTGGAGGTTAGGGCTGCAGCTCAGTGGCAGAGTGCTTGCCAAGCATGTGTGAAGCACTGGGTTCCATCCTCAGCACCACATAAAAATAAACAAATAAAGGCATTCTGTCCGTTTACAACAACAACAACAACAAAAATGGTAGTTTCAGGATATGTCACTTCTGGTGTTGTTTCTAATTTGCTTGGAGGTTGGGGGGCATTTGTGGGGGTGGGAAAGGGAAGGAACTTTAAAGGAACCTCAGACCAGGCTGACATGTATTCCATTAGTCCATTGTCTTGGGCTCTTCCATTCAACCATCTGGGAGGCCACTTAGCAAATTATTATTTAGGTTCCATTTCTTTTTTTCTTCTTGGTTTTTAAAAAATAAATGACAGTGGGATGCATCACAATTCTTATTACACGTATAGAGCACAATTTTTTCATATCTCTGGTTGTGTATAAAGTATGTTCACACCAATTCGTGTCTTCATACATGTACTTTGGATAATGATGTTCATCACATTCCACCATCCTTTCTAACTCCCTACCCTAATCCTTCCCCTCCCACCCCTCTGCCCTATTTAGAGTTTGTCTGTTCCTCCCATGCTCCCCCTCTCTACACACTGTGAGTCAGTCACCATATATCGGAAAAAACATTCAGCATTTGTTTTTTTGGGATTGGCTAACTTCACTTAGCATTATCTTCTCCAACGCCATCCATTTACTTGCAAATGCCATGATTTTGTTCTCTTTTATTGCTGAGTAATATTCCATTGTGTATATATGCCACATTTTTTAATCCATTCATTCACTGAAGGGCATCTAGGTTGGGTCCAGTTTAGCTATTGTGAATTGTGCTGCTATAAACATTCATGTGACTATGTCCCTGTAGAACACTGTTCTTAAGTCCTTTGGGTATCGACCGAGGAGAGGGATAGCTGGGTCAAATGGTGGTTCCATTCCCAGGTTTCCAAGGAATCTCCATACTACTTTCCATATTGGCTGTACCAATTTGCAGTCCCACTAGCAATGTATGAGTATACCTTTTTTCCCACATCCTCGCCAACACTTATTGTTGTTTGTCTTCATAATAGCTGCCATTCTGACTGAAGTGAGATGGTATCTTAGAGTAGTTTTGATTTGCATTTCTCTAATTGCTAGAGATGATGAGCATTTTTTCATATATTTGTTGATTAATTGTGTATCCTCTTCTGAGAAATGTCTGTTCAGGTCCTTGGCCCATTTATCGATCGGTTATTTGTTCTTTTGGTGTTTATCTTTTTAAAAAAATATTTTAATATTTATTTTTTCGACAGACACAACATCTTTGTTTGTATGTGGTGCTGAGGATCGAACCCGGGCCGCACACATGCCAGGCGAGTGCGCTACTGCTTAAGCCACATCCCCAGCCTCCGTGTTTATCTTTTTGAATTCTTTATATACCCTAGAGATTAGTGTTCTATCTGATATCAGAATGATATACACAATTTAAACATACTAACATCAAGTGATGAAATAAAAGATGCCATCAGAAGCCTACCAACCAAGAAAAGCCCAGGATTAGATGGATACACAGCCAAATTTTATAAGACCTTTAAAGAAGAACTAATACCAATACTCTTCATTTTATTTCAGGAAATAGAAAAAGAGGCAGCACTTCCAAACTTATTCTATGAGGCCAATATTACCCTGATTCCAAAATCAGGCAAAGACACATTAAAGAAAGAAAACTTCAGACCAATATCTCTAATGAATATAGATGCAAAAATTCTCAATAAAATTCTGGCAAATCAAATACAAAAACATATCAAAAAGATCGTATACCATGATCAAGTGGGATTCATCCCAGGGATGCAAGATTGGTTCAACATATGGAAATCAATAAGTATAATTCATCACATCAATAGCCACAAAGATAAAAATCATATGATCATCTCAATAGATGCAGAAAAAGCATTTGACAAAATACAGCACCCCTTCATGTTCAAATCACTAGAAAAACTAGGGATAACAGGAACATATCTCAACATTGTATCTACACTAAGCCCCAGGCCAACATCATTCTATGGAGAAAAATTGAAGGTATTCCCTATAAAAATGCCCTCTTTTACCACATCTACTTAATATAGCTCTTGAAACACTGGCCAGAGCAATTAGATGAAATAAATTAAATGGATATGTATAGGAAAAGAAGAACTTAAAATAGCACTATTTGCTGATGATATAATTCTATACTTAGAAGACCCAAAAAGCTCTACCAGAAAACTTCTAGAACTAATAAATGAATTCATCAAAGTAGCAGGATATAAAATAAAATCAACACCCATAAATCAAAGGCATTTCTGTATATCAGTGACAAATCCTCTGAGAGGGAAATGAGGAAAACTACCCCATTTACAATAGCCTCAAAAAAATAATAAAGTACTTGGGAATCAACTTAATGAAAGAGGTAAAAGATCTATACAATGAAAACTACAAAACCCTAAAGAAATAAATCAAAGAAGACCTTAGAAGATGGAAAGATCTACCTTGCTCTTGGATAGGCAGAATTAATATTATCAAAATTACCATACTACCAAAAGCACTATTCAGATTTAATGCAATTCTGATCAAAATCTTAATGGCATTCCTCATAGAAATAGAAAAAGCAATCATGAAATTCATTGGAAAAATAAGAGACCAGAATAGCTAAAGCAGTCCTTAGCCGGAAGAGTGAAGCAGGTGGCATCACTATACCAGACCTTAAACTATACTTCAGAGCAATAGTAACAAAACCAGCATGGTATTGGCACCAAAACAGACTGGTAGACCAATGGTACAGAATAGAGGACACAGAGACTAACCCACAAAATAACAGTTATCTTATATTAGACAAAGGTGCCAAAAATATTCATTGGAGAAAAGATAGCCTCTTCAACAAATGGTGCTGGGAAAACTGGAAATCCATATGCAACAAAATGAAATGAAACCCCTATCTCTCACCATGTACAAAACTCAAAATGGATCAAGGACCTAGGAATTAAACCAAAGACTCTGCATCTAATAGAAGAAAAAGTAGGCCCAAATCTCCATCATGTTGGATTAGGCCCCAATT
Source organism: Marmota marmota marmota (assembly GCF_001458135.2). Lineage (NCBI taxonomy): Eukaryota > Metazoa > Chordata > Mammalia > Rodentia > Sciuridae > Marmota > Marmota marmota. The sequence goes on along the minus strand of NW_026000005.1, from coordinate 16,378,082 downwards.
TTCTTAATAAGACTCCTATAGTACCAGAATTAAAGCCAAGAATCAATAAATGGGATGGATTCAAACTAAAAAGTTTCTTCTAAGCAAAAGAAACAATCTGTGAGGTGAATAGAGAGCCTACATCTTTAGGCTCCATTTATGTATTCTTGGCCATAAGAATGTTTTTGGAGACTCAATACCTTGTTGAAATCTGGATATATTGTCAAAAGCATTGTCACAGCCTGCCATTCTCAAAACCCTGTTAAAAAGTAAATAAAATATTAGGTATACCTTATTTCTGAGCAAAACCATGCTGTTTTCTACTGAATGCCTGTTTTTATTGTCTTTAAGTTCATACAAACTACCTATTCCATAATTCATTTTAAAGGTTTGCAGGGTGGGACATCAAGCTCTGTGATTGTCAGAATCTACACCTTCTCTTCTCTATCCTCTGACATCTGTCCTTTTGCTGCAGTCAGATGTTGGCTGTTCTCTGGGTAAGGCAACACTCTGATCACAAAGTCATTGTATGGACCTCTTTTATGAGTAAATCATTCTTTGGACCCATCAAGAAAATATCTGCAGAATCCATTTTGAGAAAAGCTGACTTAAGAAACTAATTTTTCTGGAAATGTCTCAATTATTATGTAAAAGTGAAGTCTTATCATTGAACCAGTTTCTCTCTCTCTGTGTGTGTGCATGTGTGTGTGTACACATACACATGCATGTTTTTAGATTATAAAAAATATTGAAAGGCTCTAGGGATTGCTTAAAGCTCAGTTTCCTGGGATAGGGATGGCATCACTGGCACATGGGAATCTCACTCATGGTATAGCAGAGAGATGTTTGCTGCAAAAAGGTAGCAAAAGCAGCATCACATGCAAGAAGCAGCATCACCTAGGCCCTTATTAGAAATGCAGACTCAGGTCCTGCTTCAGCCATAGTGAATCAGAATCTGCATTGTGACATCGTCTGCAGGTGGTTCCTATACAAATTAGGTTTGAGAAGCCCTGGAAATAATTTGCATAAGGCTGTCTGTTCCTGCACCTTAATGGTTGAGAGGTACAGGCTCGTCTTGTGACGCAGCTGCAGAGATACTAAATAGCATACTCAGTAGCACTTGGAATCCTTTTAGAGTGAAAAGACTTCAGATATTTGTTGTAAGCCATTGCCTTGATAGATGTAGACCTTCTTATACTACTTCTTCCAAGAAGGTTAAGGGAGATGTTTCCAAATGCCAGGAATTCAATTTTCAGAAAGTGATTTTTGTTTTTTTTGGGGGGGTGGGTACTGAAGATTGAACCCTAGGCAGCTTTGCCAGTAATTACGTCCTTAGCCCTTTTTTATTTTGAGGCAGGGGCTAAGTTGCTCTGGGCCTCATTGATTTGCTGAGACTGACCACGAACTTTCGATTCTCCTGCTTCAGCCTCCCCAGTTGCTGCGATTACTGGTCAGAAAGTAGTTTGTGTTAGAGTGCTCAAAACCTTCCCTCCCCTTTCCTGCTTTGTACATTCTTTCTGTCACAGTATTAGCTAACTTATTATTCTTCAATGTGCCTCCGTTTGCATCCTCACTGAGTTGGCTCCCAGGGTACAGTAGAGTGGCCCTTTTGTTCCATGACACTGTAGGGCGGGGGTGGAGGTCTTGTGTAAACCTATGAGAAGCAATTGGCTGAACCTTAGATGTGATATCTCACATTAGCCACTGGATTTAGAATTAGCTGTATGTAGTTTGAATCCTACTAGTAGTTATTTTATCTCTGACTTTTGAGTTTCATAATGGTAAAAATAGGGTTACTTTATTTCTCCCAGGGTTGTTGTGAAGCTCTATTGAGAGGATATATTTAGAGCCTAATACAGTGTCTCCTGGTACGTACTCTGTGTAAGTATACATCAGTATTTACATTTTATATATTAAATTATTTCTTACCAGTTATTTTCATGCCTGTGCTAGCTACCCTGAGCAGCAACTTAAGTAGCTTCTGATAGTTTTGCCTATTAAATATGTTTCCAAGTGATTCTTTGACAGGCAATTGTCATCTTCTGTTAGGGCCACCTTGGCAGACGCTGGCCTCCAGAGACACAGTGCTTTCTACTGGTAGACTCATCAGCTGTATCAAGGTCAGCAGGGATTACATGTCCAAAAGACTGAGAATATTCCATTTTTCATGGAGGATGGGCCAACCTGTCAGTCAGAGTCAAAGAAAAGAAAGTATATGTTTAAAACAATAGTGTGTGATGAAGAGGGCTATGGTGAATTAATCATGTTCAGATGGTTGCAGTATGTGGAATTCCTTTCCATGAAGAAGGCTACAAAGACAGACACTGGGCTTAAAAATGTATGCTCATGCCGTTCGTCCCCTGGAAAGGACATTTTTCTTCATATTTTAGAAATGACATATTGTTCAGTGTAAGTTTCTTGGAATTCAGAACCCTGCTTGCATCAGGAGACTAGAAGGTGTGGCACGGAATCCCTAATTTATCAATGTCCTAATGTGAATATTAGATCATATTTAAGTCTCTTCTCTTTCTTTGAATCTGAATCTAGAATCTAAGTTTGAACTTGGAGGCTCTGTTTTAGATATTAATGTAAAGCCTTGATTATTTTTAACTTTAATGATCGATGTTTGGAAAAGGCTAGAAAAATAATTTTAATCAGCTTTAAAAAATTACTGGATGAAGAATATTTTTTTGATAAAATTACATCCATTCATCTTTAAAAATGAGGACAATAGTCGTACCTACTTCAAGGATTAGTATTTACCTCAAAGGATAAATTAAGTAATATGTATAAAATGCTTGTATACTACTTGACACAACATAAGCACATTTTTAATAGTGTTATACATTATAACTTTTTGTTATTAGTTTCTTTTATTATAAAACAGAAATGTTCATTGTGGAAAATGTAAAATAAAACAATGAAAATAAAAATCACCATAAACTCTCCATTTAATAACTTATATCAACATTTTAGTACATCTATCCAATCTTTTCTCTATTTCCATGTAGAAATATGTTTACAGAAGGAAAACAATTATGCTGGTTCAACCCCTGTTTTTTTCATTTATTATATATTTGTAATATTTTCTCATAGTTTGACTGCTTATATCACATAATTTCAATGATGTTTTATTTTATGTATGCTTTAAAATTTGTTTCTTCTATTGTTAGGAATTTATGTTGTTTTTAGTCTTTTTAAATTTTTTTTTATTAGTAACTCTCCAGTGAAAACATTTTTCCTTTCTTGGGCTAAGTTCCTGGAAGAGGAATTGCTGAGTTGAAGTTACTGAATAAACTTTTGTATATGTTGCAAAAATTCCTTCCAGGAAAATTCTACAGATTTATATTTCTATTGGAATAAAGTTTAGTGTTTACTCCTTCTAACACTAAGCATTATAATTTCTTAAAATTATTAATTTTATAGGTAAAATATTTTTGTGTAAAATGTATCTTTATTTCCTAATGATTAGAACACTTTTATGCTTGGAAACTATGTTATTGTAAGACTGCTTTTCTATGACCTTTGAACAATTTTGAAGGGTTATTGATTATGAAATGCTCTTTGTTTATCTTGTGATCTCATTTATAAAAGGAATCTAAAAAAGGCAAAATCATAGAAACTGAGTAGAAGGTTGGTTACGGAGTTGGTGGGTGGGGGAAAACAGGAGCTGTTGATCAAAGGGTACTTTCATTTATAAAATGAATAAGTCCTGGAGATGTAACATATAGCATGGTAACTATAGTACTACTAGAGCATCCTACACTTGAAATTTTTTAAAACAGTAGGTCTTAAGTATTCTGACCTGCAAATACTCTAACTATGTAAAGAGATGGATATTTTAGATTGCCAGATTGTGGTAATCATTTCAATTGTATACATTTGTCAAAGTATTGTATACACCTTAAATGTGTAAAGTTATCATGTATCAATTATACCTAAATAACATTGGGGGAAAAAAAGAAAATAGATCTTAATTTGTTTTAAGTTCACAAATGAAATTAAAACTGTATTCAAAGTGTTCTGAAGGCGAGAGAAATGGTGATATAAAAAGTCTACAGGGTGAACTCCAGTTGGGAAGGACCAGGAAGGCTTTCCTGAGGGAGTAGCTTTGAATTAAACTCTGAAGGAAGATTGTAGTTAAGTCACAATAAGGAGGTGGTGGAGGGAGGTATTTCAGGCTGAATCAGAGGCCATTGCAGCTGAAACAGGGATCAAGGTGAAGCAGGATTATGTCTGGAGAGGAATTTTGACATCAGACTATGTTAGGTCTTGTAGGTCTTATACGTATTTTGGTTTTTAAAAAGCAATGGAATACCACTAATGCGATTTAAGCAGTGTGTTCCAAGTAGATAACATGATTTTTTATTTTTAAAGAATATTTACCTCTTTAATCCTTTTGGAGTTTATTCTTATGGGGACTACAAATTTTCTTTCCAAGTAGTTAATCATAGTCTGCACTCTTTACTGAATGGTCCTTTCTTTTCCCATTGATCTGAAATGTACTCATAGTGAACATAGTGAAATTTTATATGTAACTTGTGTTTTTTGCAGTAAATGTTTTGACAGGACCTGTGTGCTGTGGTCTCCCCACCACCCTTCCAAATTCATGTGTTGAGATCCTGACCCTCAACACAATGGTATTAGGAGGTGATACCTTGGGAGGTGTACATCATGACAGTGCAGCCCTAGAGGGCTGCCTTGTCCCTTCCACCTTGAGGCATAGTAAGAAGGTGCTATCTATAAAATAGAGAGGCACTATCACCTCAAAGCCATCTGCCAGTGCTTTGATCTTGGACTTTCCAGCCTTCAGAATGTTGAGAAATAAATTTCTGTTGTTTATAAGCTACCCTGGTTTTTGTTATGGCAGCTCAAACAGACAAGATTCTTGTTTTTTCTTAGCCTCACACAAGTGGAAATCTATTAATTCCTAGTATAGGAAATATTTATCATTATTCCAGGTGACTTTGTAGGTTTTACAATCCACTTTGTCCTTTTTAACTGGAAGATAGAGTGCTGTGCACACCCTAGAGCCAGCTGTTTTTCCATGGTCTATCGGTCATGGATCTGTTGACCAAAGCAGGGTTTTTGTGATCTCTCATTTCTGTTACCTTTTTGTGAGGGTAGGGATTCATTCTTTCATGATGTGAAAACACTACAAACAATTTACATGCCAATAGTTTTGTCCTTGACAGAGCCTACTGCTCATTGTTCTTCTAGGTCAAACTTCTCCAGGGATCAGTTTAATATTTGTGGATTGAAGTGCATGTTGAGAAGTAAAGTCAGTTGAAAGTAAAGTGGAACTGGTACCAGAAAGGAAGTACTGACATCTGTGGAAGTTCCCAGCTATTTTTTGAGGGAATAGTTTGCTTCCATTTATTGTGTAAGACCCAGATTCTAGGAGGTAGAATACATATTTTGGAGATGTGAAGGGAATTCTTCTATTTGATTGTCCCCCTTGTCCTTTGGTGTAGGTCTCGGGTCCTTAAATGAGCTTTAGTCCACAGATATTTCCTTGTTTTTTTGATAGGTCTCTCTGCCACCTGTGAAGTTGCCAGGATGGTGACAATGTCCATGAGATGAAAGGCAATGAGTTAATCATGAGTTACTTGGTTTTTGCAATAGTAATTCAGAAATCTTAAAAAAAAAAAAAATCCTTCTGCCCCTATCTGAGATGTCTTGGAAATCTCCTAGTCAAACAATCCCTTGGCTTCTCTGCTACCTGGGGCTGAATCATTTTGCTGAGTGAGATGTCCACTTCACTGACTGAAGACTTTCTCACTGGTTACATGGGAATGATACTATCATATAAATATGTTTTAAGGCTTGCCTGGGTTGGATGTTGATGATCTTTTAGTGTGTGTGGCATCATTTTGATTAAATGTGAAGTTCTATAAGTAGAACCCTTTGGTTTAGTGAGCCATCAGCCTGAAGATTTCTCAGACAGTTGTTTGTAAACTAGAGTTTAAATGCAAATGTCTCCTACACCAACAATTTGCTGCAATTTTCTACCATGTTTTCTTGGTCACTGCTTCATCCTTTTAAGGAGGCTGATGGCAGTTGGGTAGTGCCTAGAAGTATAATTTTGTTGAAGAGTGTAGTGCAAACACCTATTACCATTTGTAATGCTCTAGTTACTTGGCAACTTATTTACTGTCTGTATTCTCAGTAGTCTGTAAGTAGTAGCATATCTGTTTTACTCTACATTGGGGGCCCGGAGCCTTGTGCAGAATCTGGTGTTTCATTCATATTTGCTGAATGAATAAATGAACTTGAGATTTTCCGTAACCTTCAAGTTACTGGGAAGTTATATAGACTTACATTTATGGATTTGTTGGCTAACCTGCAATTTGGATTAACTGGTTCCAAAATCTCTTCTAGATATAGTAAATTACCAAATGCAATCCCTACATTGGGCACAATTTGAACAATATAGTATTTTTGCAAAATAATTAGATGTGAAAGGAGTTTTCCCAAGAGGGACAAACATGATTATTACCTTCTAGCTTACCTAAATCTGATTCCTAGAAAGTAGTTATAGAAAAGCATAAAAGCCTGTGAGAAAGGATTAGATTTTATTCTCTTTGGACCTAACCATCCAGACTTTTTGGGGTCTGGGGCTCAACCATCTCTTTCTGGGTCGTTAAGCAGTCTAGGTAATGGAAACAGTTTTGGGGAGGTGGGCTAGAGATGTGGAGAGTTTGTTTGTTGTTTATTGTTTTTGTTTCTAGGGGGCAATACTGAAGTTATAAATCAAAGCCAGGATTTATGGTCAAAGAAGGCTTCTTGGAGGATGTGCCACTGACCAAGAGAAGAGATATGTGACAGAACATGTTCATATTCTCCAAACGAAGTAATCCTCAGGCCCTTGGCTGCTAGAAATCCTTCTAGATTCCCTCTAGGCAGGTTTTTGGTTCACTTTCATGACAACTATTTCTTATTTTTTCTTTTATTTTCAAAATTTCCAGACAATCTCTGTCTCACTTGCAGAAAATGACCTCACCTCCAACTTCAGAGAAAACATACAATGCATTAGCAGAGACATCTTAGCTTTAATTATAAAGTGCAGAGGATAGTCCAAACCAGTTTCTTTTATTGTTCCCTAAATCACAAGCTCAACTCCTAGCATGGTCACCTTGAGAGGCAAAGGGAAGCTCCTCATCTCTCCCTCTTGTCTGTGGTTCTTTTAAGTGTCTCCATTCCTATATGGGCCCCAGGTTCCCTCCCACCTTCCTCTGAAGCTGGCCCAGAGTCTCCATAACATTCTTTTTTTTTTTTTTTGTATTTGGCTTCTTTTTCCATAACATTCTTATCCTGGATTTACCTCCAGCATAAAGGGTAACAGACAGAATAGCAACAAGGAGGCAGATCCTTTCTCAATGTTTTATATACATATAAAATAATTTTGGGCTGAAATATTGGTTTCCTGCATCTGTGTCTCAAGGACAGACATTGCTTGGTCTCCCTTTATGTACAGGACCTAGTGCTGTACCCATCTCATATAAGGCTCTGGGTAATGTGTGACTTTACCAGGATAGGGAGAGAAGGGTGAGAAGTGACTTGGGGTGATGCATTGTCATGCAGTGGAGGAGCAGAGTGTTCAGAAGTGATAGTCCATAGTTAGAAATGCTTTGGAAAAGAAAATTAAGAGTGAGAAGTATTGCATAAGGGAGGCAGAAAGTCACTGATGACTTGCAGAGGAGAGTTTCAGGTAAGATTTGTTTTCTGAAGTCAGAATACAGAAGCTTAGGAGAGGAATGCATGACTCAGTATTACTCTGTTTCTCAAAATTTAGAGTCATTTGCAACTCTTAGTGACTCTTCCAAATCAGTGAGTAATTAGTGTACAGCTAAGTTTAAAAGGAATTAATAATCATGTTTACCATTTAAGCAAAGTTATCAGATACTGTATTTAGATGACTTAAATTGTGTAGTACCACAGAGATGTAAATCTTTCTTTATGTAGTATATATGGGGAAATTATACATATATAATGAAGTATATTAATCCAGGCATTTGTGTGTTTTGAACTATCATCTGGAATAAGATTTTGGCGCTAAACGGAAACAACTTCTGCTAGGTTGTGTCTACAGAAATTAGTCTTTCCACTTCCTGAAGGAGAGTGATTCAAAAACAGTTGTGTTTTCCATAGTCTGTCACTTTCTAACAATAGCTTGACTTTTTTTTTTTTTTTTAACTTTAAGGTCTTACACAAACTTTTCTGAACAATAAGTATCTAATTACTATTTCTTTTTCCTTAAGTTCCTCCGCCTCTGTCCTTGGCTACAGGTTATTACGTTTCTTCCTAATAAAGTGAAGAACACATGTCTCTTAGTTGTTTTCATTGTGAGATTTAATTTTTTTGGTCCCAGAGGTATTGCATTTCTTTGGCTCCTTCTTAACTTACTCAGCCTATGGAGTTGTTTAACGGCTATGTTGTGATGGAGCTGCGAGGAGCATTTGGATTTCACTTCATTTTCTAGTTGCCCTTGGAGACATTGGGATGTGTACTAGGCAAAAACACACACAGTTTTCATCCTGATTGGAAGCTTGAATGTTTAGTACTATCTTGTGTACATGACAACAATAAGGCATGGAAGATTTAAATCTTCATTGATCTTATAAGAAATTCTTTTTTAGTCATTGATCTTCTTGGTTGTAACCAAAGTTCTTTTAGCATCTTTATAGTTGACTTTATTTGTACAGTTGACTTTATAGTTGACTTAAGCTATAACATATTGCCAATACAGAAGATAAGAATTGGTGGTTTTCATTGATCAAATATATACCTTCACCAAAGAGATTAAATAGATGCCTAATAAATTATTGTAAACTCTTATAATGGAATTCTACATTGACATTGAAAATTACGCTGTGAAGAAAAATTTATTGTCACAAGAAAGTCTGCAGTATACACATACACAAACATATGTAGGTATATAATATATTATAGATTATTATATATATATATATATATATATATATATATATATATATATAATTTTTTCATGGTGCTGGGGATTAATCCAGGGTATTATGCATACTAAAGCACACAGTCTACCATTGAACTACATACTCAGCCTCCTGCAACATATTTATGGCTTTATGAAGCCTGTGTATTTATGAATTAAAAAGAAAAATCTAAAAATATATGTTAAAATGTTAATAATATATCTCTCAGTGTTAGAAATAAAGGTGGTTTTTCCCTTTAAGATTTGTGTAGTCTGAAAGTAGTTTTGAAAGAAAAAGGTGATTTCTTATTTATAGAATTTTCAATGAAAACTTCATGTCGATAATAGTTTCTTAATTTCTTTTTGCTTAGCTTATTTTTATTTTCTCATACATCTGAAATGACAGAGAACAACTTCCCAATTATGATTCATTTTGTAGGGGAGTCACATCACTGTTGGAATTTGTATTCAAGTTGGGATCAGAAAATAAACTGATCATAAGGACTAGGAAGTGAAGTGTGTATGGAAACTTTCAAACAGAAATTAGGATCTATGCTTAGAATATCAAGATAAATATAGAAGGCCAGTCTACCTGTGTATGATCTGGGTATTAATCAGTGGATGATTTAACCAAACCAGTGATAGATTCCAGCCTAGAATTGCAGACTGACACACAATTCAGAAAGATAGGAAGGGAAAGTCAGAACACTGAGCAATCTCAACTTGAACTGACAAAGGAGCGCGTCTTCTTTGATTGTTAGAAACCCAACAAGAACTGGGCCAGCCTCTGAGGTCAAGGTAGCCCACTCGGTTATACTGCTGTCTCTCCTTTAAGGACTGGTGCTCATCATGGAAGCCTGTCCCTCAAATGACTGAATCATACCCTCTTCACTTTACCTGGTGATTCACACAACTTGGTGGAAGTGGTTTATGGGGCAGCGCAGCTTAGAATACCATGGCATTGTCTGAAATATATCAGATTGAGTGGTAAATACTCTTAGCTATGAGTATTATTTCTTTTTCACTTTCTCTGTGAAAATGTCTTTAGAGATGATGTTGAAGAAAATTGCTTGTATTATCATCTGTCTATCCAGAAGCTTTAAGCAAAAAGTGTATTTTTACAAGATAAAAACTATAAGAGTAAGTTTTAGAGTAGTTTCTATGTATAGATAGAACTTTTCTGTAGATGTGAAAGGATGTGGGAATATTAGGGAAACAGGAAAAATGTAGTTTTGACCAGCTAAATTAGATTTAGAGTAATGGAATATTCTCTGACACCATTTAAATACATGGATGTAAATAGATGAGTGAATGTATTATAAACATCTTGAGTGAAGGAAGACATAAATAATATTACAATGTAATTTAACTCATGTGCAGTTACAAAGTAAGCAAAACCAAACTTTATTGTTTGGGATACATTTTGAAGTTATAAAACTATAAAGGAAATGGAGTAAGTCGTTTTTCTAAAAGTAATCATGATAGTGACGCATCATGAGTGAAGGATGGTTGTGTGACTCAGGGGGGCATGTTGGGCTCGAGACTGCCCACAAAGCTGTGTTCTTTGACCTGACTGGCAGTTCCATGGGTGCTCACTTCATAATTATTTCTTACGTGGTAGATTTTAGTTCTTAAGTATTTTCTCTATTTGTTGTATTACAACAAATACAACAAATATGTTTTGAAGGGGTGTGATGACTGTTATAGTGAGTACACACTCTAGTATGAGATTTAAAGGGCTTCTAAGGTTGTTATTGGGTTGAATTATGTCCCACTAAAATATATATATTGTACCTCAGAATGTGGCCTTATCTGGAGATAGGGTCTTTGTAGAGGTAATCAAATTAAAATGAGGTAATTAGGGTAGACCCTAATCCAGCATAACTGGAATACTTATAAGAAGGGAAAATTTGGACAGAGAGACACATGTAGAGGGAGGAAGATGTGATGTGGAGAGCCACAGAATGAAGGTGGCCATCTACCAGCCAAGGAGAGAGGCCTGGAACAGATCCTTCTCTCACAAGCCTTAGAAACAACCAAACAAGGCCAATACTTTGATTATGAACTTCTGGCCTCCAGAACTGGATGACAGTACAGATCTGTCACTTGGGTCACTCAGTCTGTGGTATTTGTTATGGCAGCCCTATCAAAGTAACACAGTTTGGAAGACCAATAAAGACTTTATCTTTTAATCAGTGTCTTTGCCTATTACAATGACCTGTTTTGGGTTTTTTTCAAAGTAGAGCATGGACAGCTACTTTTATCATGTGATTTAGGAATTTTTAATTAAGGTGAATGAAGAAGGCCAGGAGCAAGGGTGTGGTTTATTCTCAGGTCAAACAGATTTTGTGTAATGTAATAGTTATCTAACCGTCTTTCTAAGATTTGGTATTTTTTCCCCTTTTTTGTAAACCTTTGATTTTTGTAAGACTTGATAGTGTATTGATATTATTTAAGTAATGAGTTGCTTTCCTAAATTAAATTCATCTATGCTGTGAGAAACAGATCTCATTCAGATTTCCTCAGGTGATGGGAACCAGGCAGGAAAGAAGTTCCCCAAATGATGTAATACAGTAGAATCCCACTTAGTTGCATCTAGTTGCTGGTATGAGGTTAGTTTCTTTGCTGCCTTTGTAGCTAGGCATGAATCATGTGGTAAAACCTAGCCAATGGGAAAAGCATGCCCTCCATCTCTCTTTCCTTTCTTCTGCGGATGGGGAGATGGTGGGACTTGAAGCATCCATGGAACTAGAAGGTGGAAGCCCTTCCAGCCTGAACTGGATGTGAAATGGAAAACACAAACAAGTACACCCTTGTTCAAGCCACTTAACCTTTCGGTTTCTGCCCAGTAGCTCCTGAGTCTACACACCAACTAATGCACCCAGTTGTTGGAGGTAGGTGGGGACTATAGAGCTCCCACCAACACCCCCACCCTAGTCAAGAAAATAAATGTTTTTTTTTTTTCTTTTGGTAAGAGGACACAAAACTATACCTACAACTTATTTTGTAAGTTTGATAGAGTCTCTGTGTCTGCCCTTTTAGGTATTTCTTGTTTTGCTTGAAGAATTTGATTGAGGCAAAAATGACATGTTGTAGAGACAAACTTACAGTTGGCATTGGATAACCAGAATCTTACAAATAAACTGTGCCTGAGTGTAGAATCCAGTCTGTAGACCTCTTCTTGAGACCAGCCTTTTGAACTCCTTTATGGAACAATGAGGAGCCCCAAAAGAATTCCTAGTCAATTCAAAAGTCAATTTTCAATAATAAAGGTCTATTTCTAATATCTGCCATGATAGCTGACAACCTCATCTCTCCATTGTAAATATAGCTGAAAACTTATAACAGCTGTCTCTTAATGTGGCCTTTTTGTGAATTGACCCTTCATACTATTATATGAGGAAAATTGGGACCACACATGAGCTATAATACTTCTCTGATACTTAGTTTCTTGCCAAGCCTTTCCCTTCTCTTTCTCTGCAGTATTATATGCTTCCTTCTGCCTAGAGTCCTCATAATTTTTGCTTATTTTTGGTATCTTCTGCTTTAGTATTTCAGTTTTTATTTTCTCTCTCTGCCTGTCCTTCTGCTGACAGCTGTCTCTGTGCAAATTGCATTTATATACCTTGAGAGAGGATCTTGTTGAGTTGCTTAATCACTGTTCATTATAATTCATCTTTCCTGGGGCTGGGCTCTGCTCTCACATCTGGCCACCTTGAAGGTGTCTTTCTCATGTCCAATGGGCAAAGCTCTGACTTGTAGTCAGAGTTATAGGATCTGTTTCACAGAGGTTGAAAACTTGTGTGCAAGAAACTGTTTCTGGACCCTTTGTTTTTGAAAGGAAGGTAGACCCCACACTTTGGAGATTCCTTTTCAATGCTTTCTTTGATGCTTGAAACAAAATGGTAACATAAAGGCCACAAACCAGATATTCTGGTAAAATTCTGTAAGTTAGTTAAATCCACTCAACTGGTGTTTATGGAGAGTTTGCTAGACACTGTGCTAGACTAGTCATCAAGTCATCCAGAGCAGCATCTACTGAGGCAAGGTGGAAATAAGTGATGACAACTGTGAGCAGAAAGCAAGTATTTGCTTCTCTCTGTGGCAAGGGTTAATTAGGACAGGGAGCTGGGAAATGGATTAGGGGGAGACCTTAGAGGGTCTAACCACACACAGGATTTGTGCTTAAAAAGAATAAAAAGAATATACTACAGTCTTTACGTGTATAACTAGTAGTGGTAAAAGGTGCAAAAATTATAAAAACACATGCACTTTTGTCCTGTGACTTTCTAAAATCAGTGAATATAAATAACTCCTTGTGCCTGAAAATATGTGGGTTTAAAAAACCCACTTTCATTAAAGTATAAGAAGTATTTGTTTCCCTTAATTGAAAATACCATTGATGTATCTTGATGCTTGGAAACTATCAAATGTGTCATTTTACTACAGTAAATGATTTTTTTGATGCTAGAATTTACTGGAAGGAGTTCATTGCATTTTATTTGGAGGATTTATGAGTTCTCTTGGGGGCACTATAGAATTTAATAATCTATTAAGTGGTTTTTGATTACTCTCGGTACTAAGGATCCAATGATGCATCCCCTTAAGAACTTGGGAACAAGGGAAATCAGATTGCCCTCTGAGAGTTAAATTTTAAAGTTGTAAATGGAGCAGAGACAGAATGACTATGGGCCTGCCAGACTGATTGAATGTAAGAACACAGTTTAAGAAAGAATGTGTCAGTGGCAAGTGGGATTGGTTAAGTGTCAAAGTACAGAAGGATACCTAAGGAGGGTCCTGGCTGGTCCTGGCATAGGTTCAGATGCCTTAAGCTACTTCAAACTAATGCTGCTTGAATATTTAGAACATATTATAAATTTATCATAGTACAGTTCCATTTTCCCTACCAAAACACTCTTGTATTAATTAGGTCTTTTTTTTTTTTTTTCTACAAGAGATAAAAATCCACTTGAAAGAGGCTCAAGTAAAGGAGAAGGAATTCATTGCCTCTCAGAAATGAAAGTGCAAAGAGTACCCTCGTCTCAGCATAGCTTGACTGACATTAAAGGATATTGTCAGGCCATGTGTCTCCGTCTCTTCATTCTGTTCACCTGTTGGGCTTCATTTTCAGTCACTGCCAGAGTGGCCTTCTGCAAGTCCCAGCTCATATCCTCACAGTTTAGTGATCCTGCTAATTACTGGGAGAATTTTGGCCCTGGAATTGGCCTGTCCTGGAACATGTCCCATCAACCATTCAAACTGTATGTTCTCCTAATGAATGAGTAGTTCCCAGAAGTAAAATTTTGTAACCAGAATAAAATGGAATGGATTCAAATAGGCGGAAATGACAGGCTTCTTTTGTAGTTCTGTTGTCTGATTTCCATGTGATGTGCCCACAGTGTAGCAGTTCTTCCTGTAAATTAATACACTGACATTGTGCGTATGTGTGTTTGTGTATGTGCGCGCACAGTCACACCTACATACCCACCCACGTGTAGCTCTTATGAGTTACACTAAAGCAAATTTGCCCCTGAGGAGAGGGTCTACTCTGAATGTGGCAACTTAATCAGTTTCCAACAACGCCCAAACTGGACTTGGGCAAAGCAAGGTATGATGGAGGAGACCCTGTGGGATCCACTTTCCCATGCTGTTCCCCATTGTTCCTTTTCAATTCCCATGCAGATTAACACATTGTGTGTGTGGTATGCCAGTTTTTAAAAAGGGCATGGCAACAGGAAGATGTGAATTACCACAACAGATCAGCCTTGTCATCTAGCCAGCTTTGTATTTAATATAAATACTCTCTAGGGATCTCTCATTTGACTTGCTGTTTGAGAAGCAGCACTATTATTTTTTCTATTCCTACAACATGCTGTGCAAATATGACTTTGGATGGAATTCGTTTTCCAGAAATGGTACCTGTGGAATTGTGAGGTAATTTTGCAACTGTGGGCTGAGACTCTCTGGAGTGGTGAAAGCAATGTGAAGTGGGATTTGTGGGCGTAATCTGTGAGAGGAGGAGTGATGGCTGTTTCTGTTCTTCCTTTCTCTTTCACAGAGAAGGGCTCATGTTTCTTAGCTCAAGGACAAAATGGACCTTGCTAACCACTCTAGTCCACCCCAGATGGTAAGCATTTTACTCTGGCCTTTTAGGGTCTGTGATGCTCAGAGAGGGAGGCCAACTTGAGTTGGGAAATTGGGCCTACTGGAGACTGGGTTTGAGGCCTGCCCTCCTACAGAGTCCTGTGTTAGAGCTTGGGTGAGGAGCAAGGCCACATTTCCTGTCTTGAACCAAATGGTGCTGTGCCATTTCTCCTGAGGAAAACTGCTCACTTTCCTATGGCTGACTGTGCTTTTTGTAGTGCCAACTTTGAGAGCTGTTGAGGTCATCAGTTGGCCCCCTTCATCTCTCTACCCTCTTTGCCTGGCAAAGTCCTGAAATGTAGGAGCATGGGGCTGCTCGCTGGGTGGGTGAATTGAATGCTCTGGGAAGTCTGCCTAAGGCCCCTAGATATTTTATTACCAATTCACCAGAAGAAAAGTTCCTAAACCATGCTTTAGAATATAAAGGATGTAATTAAATACTAAGAACGAAGTGATATTAAAGTTAAATTTCTATCATCTCCTCTGCATCTGCATGTCATATCAATATTAATAGTTTATGTTTTTGTAGGGCATTTTATATTGAACATTTAACTCATGTACACATTTACATATATATATTAAAATCATTATAGTATTATCAGATATATATATACACACACACACACACACATATATACATATATATATGTATGTATACACACACGTACGGAGAGAGAGAGAGAGAGAGAGAGAGAGAGAAAGAGAAAGAATCTCCTTTAATTCTAAGGAGTTAAACATCTAGGCAATGTTTTTCATTTGTATATTTGTATTTAACTTAACTATTCTTTTAAAAATATATTTTTTTAGTTGTAGATGGAAATAATGCCTTTATTTTATTTATTTATTTTTATGTGGCGCTGAGGATCAAAAACCCAGTGCCTTACATGTGCAAGGCAAGCGCTCTGCCACTAAATTACAACCCTACCCCTTCACTTAACTATTAATGTCTAAAATATTTTCTTAATTATAGCAATATTTGATTATAGTCTAGAATCTGAAAAATATGGAAAAGCACAAAGGAAAAATAAAAATCACTGAAATGCCACTTCTCAGTGATAGCAACTACTAATATTTAACAAACTTCCTGTCATCATTTTTTTTCTGTTTGTGTGTTATAACTTTGAATTTTGAGGCTGGATTTTCTATAGATATATTAGACATCTCTCCCTTTCTATCCTTCCTTTGTGTCTCTGTCTCTTTCCACTAAATTTTATACTTAAGATAATATGATTTTTTAATATATATTTTTTAGTTGTAATCAGACACAATCCCTTTATTTTATTTATTTATTTTTATGTGGTGGTGAGGATTGAAACCAGCACCTCACATGTGCTAGGTCAGTGCTCTACCGCTGAGCCACAACCCCAGCCCCAAGATGATATGATTTTTATACACACTTATATGCATGGATCATCCCTAGGTGGACATGGAAGAGGCCATTAAAAGTCATTGCTTCTGTGGAGGGGTGTAGGTGGTTGCGGGAAAAGGACTGTGAAACTTATTTTTCAATATTTACCCAATGGTGTTGCTATGGGTATATATGATATGATTTATATACAAATATGATTTTTATACAAATATGAACAAAATACCTAAAAAATCCTATTATGAACCGTTTCCTATGGCAGTATGTATTTTATTCAAAGCACAAGTTTTAACTGCCACTTAATTTTCTTACAGTTTGTTTTTCATGTCATGGATTCTGAACTTTCAATTTAGGGGTTGCCTTCCTTTGTGTCCAATGTGTTTTTTTTTTTTTTTTTTTTTTGTGGTGCCAGGGATTGAACCCAGGGCCTTGTGCATGCGAGGCAGGCATTCTACCAACTGAGCTATGCATGTCCCCAGCTCCAATGTGGTTTTAATTCCACACCTTCATCTTATTCTTTCTTGTTCACCATGCTGCCCTTTTATTTGGGCTTTCTTCATATAGTTTCTTTTAAATTTGGTCTGTTTCTTTATGTTTATAGAATATAGAGATAAAATCTCTCCCCCACCCCTTTGTAATTATTCCTTTAGGCAGAAGTTGAATGGTTTTTTGAAAAGATCTTCAGGTTTTGGAAGGAATTTGTTTTATTTTATTTTATTTTATTTATTTATTTATTTTTTTAATATTTATTTATTTTTAGTTATCGGCAGACACAACATCTTTGTTTGTATGTGGTGCTGAGGATCGAACCCGGGCCGCACGCATGACAGGCTAGCGCGCTACCACTTGAGCCACATCCCCAGCCCAGGAATTTGTTTTAATAGCTACAGTCTTCTCCTAGTTTCTGGGACTTGTAGTTTTAGGATGAAAACAGAAACTCTTTACATGTTTTATTATGGGGATCTTTCACCAGTCATAAAAAGGCGATGAGAGCTTTCTGTGTGCACATCCCCCAGTCTTTTGATAACAGGAATGAGGTCTTCCCGCGAGGCTGTATCTGCTTACTGGCGTTCCTGATGGCTTTCAGGTACCAGTCATACTCCTAATGCTTCCTCTGTGATTTTCAGTGATTTCTTCAATAGAGAAGGTGGAAAGTACTCAAAGACTCTTACAAAGCAATCTGAGATAAGAATTCTAGATTTTTGAGATTTTCTTCAATTCCTTGACTACTTTTAGTTTGATGGAAATATTTCTAGTTATTTGCCTTTACCAGACCTTTCAGACTCATCTAACTTGTTTTTCATGGTTGTTATTACTCTTTCTTATGCTTTCAAATTTCAAATTTCTGTGGTTTTCTTAATATTAAATTATACTATTAAATGATTATATATATAAATTATATAATTACATTCCTTAATTACAATAACAAGTAGAGGTAACATGATCAGATTTGGGAGCAAATGCAACTAGCTTTGGGGTGCAAACGACTCAGCTGGTGGGAACAGAGGTGCACAGGCAGTGAGGGCAGCTCTTGGGGGTCCAGCAGGCATCACTCAGTATATTTGATGGAGGAAATGAACAGTGACTGGTTAAGTGAAGGTTGGCTGAGAGAAGGTTGGAAAGAGAATTTTCAGCATGAAGATACTGAAGGATCTTCACGATTGGTGAAAGCACATCAATAAATTGAGGATGTTTTCATTTTTAGTCTCTGGCCATAAAATTAAATTTCCAAGATTATTTTTCTTTCTCGTGTCTGATATTCCCATCATGTCAATAGGATGACCAGTCATTTCTTCGTGTGAGTGTTCTAAGTAAAAAGTTTAGTGGTTAAGCATACTGTACTTCCTCAGAGTGATTCTATTCTCTGTTGCAGAATCATTTATGACAGAAGATGATGTTTGAAATTTGTATTCTTTAGGCACATGTGCTTCCTTTCTTATTCTTGATTACTCAATTTTGATCAATTTCATTACCATGAACAGATTCCTTTAGGGGACTAATTTAAAGACTAATAAGTAAATCATTAATGGAAGAGCAACTACTTGCTCTTGATTTTTAAAGCCTTAAAGGAATAACAATCATGTTAATAGAAATATTTATTGACAGTTTACCAAAAGCTCTCACATATTATTTCTCTCTCCACCCTTCCCACCTCCTGTGAGGAGGGATAGAGCAGGTATAAGCTTCATTTTACACAATCCTAAAATGAGCCTCAGAGTATTTCTACCAATCCATCTTTAGTCTCAGCTTAAGACTGTAGGGTACTTATATTTCTGGACTTCTGCTACTATTCATGCCATTTGGGCAAGAGTTCCTGACATTTGGAACTAAAACAATTAAAAGGACTCACCCATTTCAGACTACCACGTCTCACTTTTGGAAGGACTCGGTTTCTTTGTTCAGGGATATTTAGAAAACCCTTCATCTTTCCTACCTTCAGAGAGTACTTCAGCTCCAAGGAAACTGCTGTGGAGGTGGGTTGATTTGGCGTAGAGGAGACGTCTAGTTCCCAAGTGAGTACTAAACTTTTATTTCTGGTATGTTTTGATGAGCAGCCTGAAAGCTGGCTTCTGTTCTCTCTCTAATCACCAAAGTTGTTCTTCATATAAAAATGAAGGTACTGGGGGGGGGGGGACTTA
>NW_026000005.1:16353876-16358985 GCF_001458135.2 Marmota marmota marmota | reverse complement strand
ACTGGGGGGGGGGGACTTATGCAAGTAAAAGCAAAAGTGTCAGAATGTGTTGGCTCATTGCATAGTTTTAAAAATGAAAGGTTTTTAGTAAGACCAGTAATTTTTTTCCTAAATATTCAAGGCTGGGTATGGAGGGGGACTGGCGAAATTTGTGACTAACCAGGCTCCATGGTGGCTGCACTGATATGGAAGTAATCCAAGTTGGAGTCTTAAGTTGCCCATAAATGCACTGTGGGGCTGTTGTGGAGAACTCCTTTTTACACGGCCAGAATGAATCCTGGGCTGCCGTGCTCACCAGCAAATGGCCCTTTTTACTGCCCTCACATCATTCAGTGTTTGCTTCATTCACACATTCCTAAAATGAGCCCCAGAACTGCCTGGATGGGGCCTGGGATTCTGAACTTTTAAACAAACTCTCCAAGTGTTCATAAAATTTGACAACCACTGCCTCCTTCGTATTCTCCCCTGTTTTATTACGGAAAGTTGGGATGCAGGATAAATTTGTTTATGGAAGGGGGTGAGAGGTTAAAGGGACAATCTCTGTAAGGTAGAAAGACAATTGAAGATTTTGATCATCTCTGTTACACTCCCAATACTGTTCAGCCACACCTTAGCTTGGCCTGTTCTCTGCCCTGGTTCATGCTGTCCCTGGTTTTCTGAGAAGTCTTTTCATAATCACAATCATCTGTGCCTGTCTGTTCTCCTTGGCAGGCCAACAGCTTTGCCATCTCCTGACCTCCAGCTTCAATTGGGTTATAAACCTTTGGGATCTCGCTAGCTGGTCTCTAGGTTGGATGTTTGAGTTCCTCTTGGATCTGTTGCCTTCCTTCCAGAGCCTTCCCTCTTCCCACCTCCCACTGTGTTCCCTTTGTATACAGCAAGTCCCCAAATTCCAAACGGAATTGTTTCCTGGAAGCAGAAGGCCTGTGATGTGGAGGAAGAGGAAAAATAACACGTTTTCTTCCTTCTCTCACTAGTAGTTTTCTTTCTTCTTTTGAGGGTGGAACTGATTTTAGGTGAAACTGAACAGAAAGGATTTGGTGTCTGCTCCCTCCTTTGTTTTACTAGTTCTGCCATTTCTGGTCTCCATGCGGGTAGATCCAGCTATGCGATATGGGTGATGTGTGTCCTTGATAAATTCAGAGACCTCCAGACTTGTTCAGTTACAGCTGCTGCTGTCTTCCATCCAGCACCACCACTGAAGCAGCCCTCAAAGATCAGATGAGTCGCAGTAACCTTTGGCTTGTGGGTTTTTGTTGTTTGTTCATGTAGTACAGCGGCCACTGGAAGTAACTAACCCTGTAGCTCTCAACCCCTAGTTTAGAAAGTGGAAGGTCACTTGCCCTGTGAATGTAGAATCTCCCTTTTTCCTTCAAACTGAAGGCGACTCTTGTGTGTGTTTATGTGTGTGTGTGTGTGTGTGTGTGTGTGTGAACAAAATGGCAGATTCTACAAGCTCTCAAGAAAAACGATTTTTATTCCTTCTTTCTGCTTATCAGTACACTAATGTTAGAAGTAGCTGGGTAGAGGAACTAGACAGAAGGGGTTTGATGAGGGTAAACCTACAGCTTTTAAGATTTCTGGGCATTAGACACATACTCTGGAAAACCAGTGCTCACTGAGGTTTCTGGTCTTTCTAGCCTGGCTCTTTTATGTGGTTCTGTGGCCTCTATTGTAGTAGTCCCTTATGCAGAATGCCATCACAGTGGTCACATTTCAGACTAACTAACCATGTACATATGTGTGCCAGGAAAACTAATGAACTCAGAATAAGACAAAGGCAGAAGGTCCCATACATCTGATGGGCATCATTTGTCCCTAAGATCTACTAATCATCAGCTTTTTCAGTGTATTTCTATAGTTGCCCTTGCCCATTTAGAAAAAAATAGGTATTTGTTTTCCAAACCTTGAGCTTTTAGGATGCCAGAGCGATCTTAAGGATCTACAACACCTTTCCATATTGTTCTAAGGTGCTCCAGAATTACTAAGCCTCAATCATTCGATTTTTTTTTCTGCCACTTATTTAAATAAGTGTTAGGATAGAGAGCAGTCTGGTTATATTATCCCTAGTCTAGTGATCCCTCTGGAGTTAGTTGGATTTTTTTTTAAACTAGTAATGCTTGTTGACTCATATCTGTGATTGATGACACTGAGGTGGTGTGTTGTAGTGAAACAAGCAGTTTCAGACATTCTGGAAAAAAGTGAAGGGACAATAAAAATGAATTTATGGTAGTTTGTTCTTGAGGTGTAATCTTCTAATCTGTTTCTGTTTTCTCTGACTTTTCTTCTGCTGCTTCTGAAATCATAGCATTCTTACATTTCCAAAGTGGCAAATAGTGACTAGGGATGGGTGAGGAGAGGGGAGGGGAGCTGCCATGCATGCATTTAGGGTCAACTGTGCCACAGACATTAGACTTAGGCATATGGTCAGGGGGTCAGGGGCGCTGATGCAGCATCTCACGTAATAGGCCCTAAGTGCCACATGTTTGAGGCTTATAATTAAATTGCCTTATAATTTGTCTTTAGCAAGTCTCATCTTTCAATATTGTCATGCAAGGCATTATACCAACTCACCAAGTCTCTACCTGTGGCAGGTAAATTGGATGTGTTTGGGGTTTCATATATTTAGAATCTGTCCTTTCCGATGCATCTTATTGGAAGCACCATGAAGTAACAAATCTAGGCTGGTAACTCTCTGTATTTCTCACACTGATGGCAAAGACCACCATTAGTTTAGTACTGTACTGACCTTGATTTTGTGTTTCTTCGGTTAGAGTCTTTGCCAACTCTGTATAAGCAGTACTGATTTCCACCAACTGGGAAATCTATTTTTCCTTCCTTTGGCAGTGCTATGAGAAATGAAGCTGGTGAAGCTTTAAATATAACTTTTTTGGGGGCTAGCTTTCTTAGCAGTTGAAGGAGAATGGTTTTTCTTTTCCCCTTTATATCAATGAGTTGTTTTCCTCCTTGTCTTTTTGTTGTATACATGGATACAGACTGAAGGGGATATGCATTTGTGGGGGAGCTACCTACTTAGTTACCTTCATCTTTGCCATTTCAAAACTTTCTCCAGTTGGAAGTAGGGAACGAGCAGTTGCAATAGGATTTGATTTTTGTATCTTGGGCATTGTGGCGAGATGGTTTTCCCTGCCCTCGTTCCTGCTAGTCAACTCTGCCTTGCCAGTTGCAGCCACTGGGGAAGGGATACTGACCACATGTATCTTTCACAGAGGAGACTGGCAGGACAAGTGCTGTCTGAGGCTTGGCAGGCAGTTGTGTTAAGCAGGTTCTTGGGAGCTACTTTTAGCTCTTTGAAAAATTTATATCTCAAAGCCCCAAATCTCCCTCATGCGTCACAGCAGCTGGCCTACATTCACCAGAATATGCAGCCTCTCTTCTGATATTTATGGGAGGTGGAGTGAGGCATAAAAGAATAGAAGAGGATTTAGCTGTCATTTCAACTCCTGTTCTCATTTCTAAGGCTTGAAATGAGTTTGCCACTGTCCTTTGGTGTGTATTCTTTAAAAAGGAGAAAAGTAACCAACTCCCCACTGGTGTTTCACACTCACTGAATTGAGATCTTACAGTATGTTGCTACTAGATAATTTATACCTGTTTATTAATGTTGACATATGAGCAGTTCAGTGCATATGGCAAGAAAGAGCTGTATAATTTAAGAACAAAGTAAAGATTTTTTGCCGCATATGGACAGGAGGCCTTCAAACACACAGAAGACTCATTTACAGCCAGACTGAAACCGTGGTCAGGAAGTTAATCTATGAATAGGACTATAAATAGCCAGTGACAAAGGATATTAAAGGTTATACATCCTAATTTCAACTTGTCTGATTTAATTTAGTTTAGGACACACAAAAGTAAGAACTTCTTAATAGGCATGTATTATCAGTACAAGCAAATAAAATCAGGATTCTGGGAACAGTATGCAACAGAAAATCAGGGAGCAGTAATAGAAAACAAATCAAATCCCCAGCCCAGCTGATAGCTCATGAACAGTATCAAAGTATCACTGGGACAGATAGATCATGGCAACAAAGTTATCAATCACATACAATAATCATTTCCTATAAGGCTAATATTATATTTCATTCCCAAGCAAAATTGGTTTCCTGTTCTTAATACAAAGCAAAATGGAAGTGATGATAAAGCATTCATTTTGTGCACTTAATTAAATTCTAGAATCAAGCAGTGACCTCATAACTATTTTACAGTTAGGTAAGTTGAGCCAGAACAAAGTCAGCCTGCTTGAGGGTGACAGTAATAGAGCCATTTGCCTAATTAAACACATTGCTAATGGAAAATCAGGAATGAAATTGCATCTGTATACTCTTTTTCCGGTGTCATGGACAAGGCTGAATATGATTTTGCTGAGATTAAGGAATAGGAGCTCTTCTATCCTCCAGCCTGCAAATTGAAAAGGAAAGCAGAAGGGTGGAAAGGGGAGAGGGAGGGAGGGACAGAGGGAGGGACACAGGGAGGCGGGGGAGACACACACACACACACACACACACACAGAGAGAGAGAGAGAGAGAGAGAGAGACACAAAATGATTGGTCTTTTAGCTTCTGTATTCAAAGGTCACTTGTGATGGTTGAATTTGCTTCCTATTATGGAAGGGGTTCTGTAATAACAATAGATGTTAATGGGCTTGACACTTAGCACTGGAAGAAGAGAGGTCATTGGTTGTTAATTCCCAACTAATGTAGTGATCTTTTCTGTAGTTTCTTTACAGACAATAAGTTGACCCCAGTTTGAACATTTTCATGGCATTATAGTATATTAGTTTGCCAAAAAATCAGCCGACCATCCGTGATTGCTAGCAAGAATGAAAATATAGTAGCTAAGCATTTGTCATGGTCTTAAAACACACATGGCTGAGATGCAACTCAATCAAGTCTTATCTAGAGTATAGTTAGTAATACAGCACCCAGTGGATTACATGCTGTGGATATGTACGAAATTAGAGCTAAGAAAACTATATGTTAGCTAACTTTCCTCAGCTTCCTTAAATATTTTGAATACATATACATGTATACACACACACAAGCATATATATATATATATATATATATATATATATATATATATATA
>NW_026000005.1:16325785-16353105 GCF_001458135.2 Marmota marmota marmota | reverse complement strand
ATATATATATATATATATATATATATATATATATATATATATATATATATATATATATACATATGTATATATGTTTGGGTGGTGCTAGGGACCAAAACATGACCTCATGCTTCCTAAGCATGCACTTTACCTATGACCTACTCCTCCAGCCTTGAGTATGTTTACTTTCTTTCTTTTTTTCGGGGGTGGGGGGCGTACCAGGGATTGAACTCAGGGGCACTCGATCACTGAGCCACCTCCCCAGCCCTATTTTGTATTTTATATAGAGACAGGATCTCACTGAGTTGCGTAGTGCCTTGCTTTTGCTGAGGCTAGCTTTGAACTCGCAATTCTTTCTGCCTCAGACTCTTGAGCTGCTGAGATTACAGGTGTGTGCCACTGCATCAGGCTATATTTTCTTAGTAAGATGTTTTGAAGGGCAATCTAGACAGGAAGGTTCACTAAACCATGACAAATTATGTAAAGTTAATCTGTTTCTTCTTCCTCTTTTACTTTTGCACCTCTACTTTGTTCTCCTCTTCTCCTTATCCTTATTAATGTTATTATAAGTAAAGTAAGATAAAATAAAATGTGGAGCAATATCTAGATTTTAGCAAGTAATTGGCAAGACATTTCCAGATGCCACTGTGGAGGAATGTGTTGAATGATCGTGTTAAATGCTGTCACTTACAGAGCACAGTGCTAGGTGCCACCAAAGCCTTCAGGGAGCTTATTGGGTTCCCAAGGAAAGAGACTATTAAAAAGCTGGGGCAATAAATGGCAAGGGGGTACAGGGGCATCTATTGGAGTATATGATGGACATTTAATGGACCATCAAAATTAGGGATAACCTCTCCTTGAAGGTGGTCTTTAAGCTCAATCTTGACATCAGTAGTTAGGGGGGTTAACATTTGAAGGTGGTAGAGGATTTGAGGTATAGGAAATAGCAACTGCAAAGAATCAAGAGGTGATATAGCATGGTTTGTTCACAGACCTGAAAAAAATTTAACATGCTAAATGCATTCATTAAAGTACAACTAAGCTGTTGTAACAAAACCACATGAAATTATAGTAGGTCCAAAAGAGACAGAAATTTATTTCCTCTCATGAAATAGTCTAGAATTTGTGACAAGCCAGAGTGGACAGGCAGCTCTGCTCCTGAAGGACATTCTGGAATTCAAACTTTTTTTTAAAAAAAATGATCACTCATTTCACTAATGAAATATCATTTATGGCATCCCTTATACTGATTAATGAACCACTGATATGTAAAATAATAGCTGGGAGTCAGAGAGACGTCTGCTATTGGATGGAATAGTTATCAAGGGGAATGGAACCCAGTATTGAGTTTAGAGATAATCTCACAGAGGATGTGAGAACTGAAGAAGCTGGCCAGAATGAAGATTAGGAGGTGGGAGAGTTCCAGGCAGGGGCCAAAATATGTGCAAAGCACTCATGGTAAGAGGGAGTGGAGTGTATTTAAGGAACTGAAAAACACTGGATGTGGCATTGGGGCCTAATCTAGGATCCTGAAGCAAAGAGATCACAAATTATAATGACTCAAATAAGACAGAAGTTTATTTTTGCCTCATAGAATAGTTAGGATTTGGTATGGTTAATTTTTGCATAGTGGACACCTGAATAGGTCTTTGCAATGCTAATGGGTGAATTCCTAATTGAGAAATTGGAACCATTAACTCTTTGCCCCTTATTTTAAATGATCTATCTAGCCATCCATCCATTTATCATTTTACCATCTCATTATAGTTTAAGCTAAATGGTAAGACAGCTCCCCAAATCATGTTAAATTCTGGATTTGTCCAAAGGTTAATATAATACCATTGGCAAGAGAGGATTGGGTTTGCAATACACAAAGGTGGCTCTGATTTTAATGTATGAATGACTAGGCAGGCAAAATGGAAGGCTGGGCAGCCAGGAAGGTTACTGTTATCATCCACACGAGAAAGGATATGGTCTGGACCTTCAGGGATGGTCATCTAATAAGCATAATATAGATAATAGGTATAACTTCAAGGAGAGAACTTTGGTAGGAATTAACTATTTTAATCTATTGCTATCTGGGCCTGAACTTTATAACCTTGTATGAGTCTCAAGAATTAAAAAAAAATTCACATGGTTATTTAAATGAGGATTCAAAAGTGAAATATTTATTAGGGCTTGCTTAAAATAAAGAAACTAAGTAAATAAAATAGACCTGCTGCAATAGTCAAATGTTAAGGGGAACTGCGGGGCACATGTTCCTTCTGAAGAAGACATGTCTATTCATCCAAGTGTTGCCATTTGTAAATAAGAATTCCTTGTTGCCAGATCAATGATTTTTCTTTTGTAAAAAGTCTTGAATATTAGTATGAAATTTTCTAATTTTTAAGTGTAAAAATTACATATACAAATAAGAATGCAAATATACCAACAGAATAGGCTAATGTGGTAAGAGCCAAGCAAAACAGATCTACGAGTGGGATTTGGTTTATCTGGGTTTACTCGTGACATCTGCTGTAGGTCCTAGGGTAGGCTGATAATGAAGAAATTCAATCATATAGTGGCCAAAAGAATAGACATGCATATTTCTCATGTGCCAGTTTAGTGAGTGGACGAGGTGGCCTTTCATGGTCAGGTTCTGTCTGAATTGTCCTCTGGTGTGGTGCTGTTCATCTGCATGGTGGTAGTGGGGTCATTCCCATGTCTGGATTCTAGCCCTCTACATGGGGTGAGAGAACATGGGTGAGCATGCCTGAAGGCCCTGGTCATATATTCATAACAAGTTCTAATAGCAGTTTAAAATAAATAAATGTATAGTTCTTTTAGCATACTTCCCTGTTAATTTTTTTAAAAATTCCTTTTAGCTTTTTGAACCTGGTATTAGTATTTGATAGGTGAAGAAATAATAAGGTGGGTTGTAATTTGCTCAAGATCATAAAGATAATTAGTGACAGAAAGATTAGAATCCATCTCGACTATCTTTTAATAATAATAAAATACCTTTAAATATATTTGGAGTAATGCATTTGAATTCCTGTTGCCAAACAAAATTAAGTCACTCACCAAAGTGAGAAGGGAAATGGCAACATGTATTTTCCATCATGGATGTTTTATTTCCCTTCCAAAGTTTCATTCTTGATCACTATGTTATCCCATGGGGGAATCCACAGAGTACCTACTAGGCTGGTTTTGCTCAGGAAGTACCAGAACATTTTTTCTGTCTTAAAAGTTACAGTTTAATTGTATGCAGGAACATTGATTCCCTATGGTGTGGTTTCTACATGTGGTTATAGACCTTCAACCTCATTCAATTTCTAGTTTCTGAGGAAACGATTGAAGAGTGGCATGGCTAGAATTGCTCTCATTAGTAAAATTGCTGTCCTGGTTTGGAGTAACCACAACCTCTGCACAGATAAATGAAATCTCATTTGACAGCTTTTGGGGTATTTCACTAGAGCAGATTAGAGAAAGCCACAGAATTTCCAGATACTTGACCACCCTCATTCATTTTTACCTCAGCCTTTGAATGAAATATTTAAATGGTGAATTTGGAGTCCTGGGGAATGAAAGGCCACCGGGATGTGGAATTCTCTCTCTTCTTGCTTTTGTTATAATTAGGAAAAGAACCAGGCATGATCACATAATTGTGACTGCTCGGATGAAGAATGAGCAGAACAATGAAGCAGTGATGTTTTGACAATGCTTTGGATCTGCACAATAGAAAAGCCTTCTTTTTTGTTTTGTTTTGTTTCTTATTCTGAAGGGGCATGGTGTTCTGGTTGGTGGATCCTGGGATTATAATGCCAGGATGCCAGGGTTCTAGCGCCAGAGCTCTGCCACCAACCCTCAGCACTGATTTGAAAATCTATTAGCTTTTGGTTGCTTCAGGCAACAAATGATTTTTAAATGGGGAGGCTGAGTAGGTTTTGCCTCTCATGTGGAGGACAGGATGGTGGTGATGTTGCTTTTATGCAATTTAATTTACATAATTAAAAAATAATACATTTGACTTCTGTTTTTCATTAATTAGTTAATTTCCAATAATACAGGCATTAATGTTAACTTCACATTTAACTGGTAATTCATCTCACTTTTATGTAATTGAATGGTTTAAAGAGATGTAGTTAAAAATCCAGATCCTATTTATTGAGGGAAGATTTTAGCATATTAAGTAAGGACCCAAATGATCTCCTAGTAAATATAGAAACACTAATCAAAGATACCACCACCATTATAGTCACCGTCACCTCAATCATCTTTCAAACCCTTGCTATGGGTCTCATTTTCTAGAAAAGAAAATAAAGTTTGAGGGCAAAAACAACTCAATCATTTACAGTCTCTATAAACAACAATTTAAGGAATTGTTATCATTAAATTGTTGGAATGTCCAAATTCTCAAAAATGGAGTCCTGATAATCTTTATGTTTGTGAGCTTTCTTCAAGTATTAATTTATATGACTGTCTACATAATTTTAACCAGGACATAAAAATCACTTAATATGTTTCTTAAGCTTTTTCATTGAACTTTCTGACTCCCTGGTCATTTTAGCTGTCACTCTTGGTTGGAGGCTGTTTAACACCTAAGGTAGAAAGATGGTGGCCTTAAATAAAATGAAAAAGTTGCTGGATCTGATGAAATTTAGACTATAGCTTGTTTTTTTTTAAAAAATGGAAAAGCATGTGCTGGAGTTTGAGCAGAATCTGAAAGTGATCAGACTAGGTAAAGAGATATTGGTCATCCTCGCCAACAACTGGCCAGCTTTGAGGAAATAGAGTACTTACTATGCCTTGTAGGTCAAAACTGGCATCCAGCTGGTGGTAGGAACACTGAATTGGGCACAACATGGGGAAAAAATAAGAGCATGTACACTGGCTATCCTTGATCCAGGTGATTTAGTATCATTGATGCTGCCAGAACAGGTTGGTAAAAAGTAAACCATGCAAAATTCTTCTGTAATTCTTTTTTTTTTTTTTAATCTTCTGTAATTCTTGCCAGAGCTTGTTAAACACAAAACCAAAACCCAACCAACTACATAAAACTCCCCTTTTCCCACTGAACTCTGAGGAGAGGTCTCTAAACTCCAGGGGCTTGAGGTAAGGGTCAAAGTGTGCTAATCCAAGTTTGAAGTTTCTCTGAAATTCACGATTTAAAAATTCATACAGGTGTAGTATTCTGGTTTATAATATGTCTTTTAATATGAAAATGTTTTGAATTCTACAACATTGGGTAAAATTTGACATCAGGATAGTTTTTCTTGTGGTTTGCAGTGGCCATACCATTGACTCAGGCCCAGAGTATTAGCTCCCAAGTTTGGCAAGTTTATGTTGTGTACAGTGGTTGGGTTAAAATGACAGGGTTAAAGTGGCTTATTAATATTCATATATATATATATATGTTTTTGAAACTTATTGGAAGGAAAAAAATTTTAATAATTAATCTCCATTAGAAGTTTTTTTTGCATAAAATCAATTATGCAATGACAACTGATTGAAAAAAATCGATGGTACATTTTTCTTTTAAGTCCTCACTTTCATAGTGGGGATACCTCTTACTGTATCCCCACTATGAGAGATGGAGCTGGACAGGGAAACATTTTGAAGTGACAGGCGTGGATCTGATGCTTGTCTGACTACTTGCCAGCTCTCTGAGCTTGAGCCAGTTGCTAATACTGTACCCACAAAAGAGCTTTGATTTTTTTTCATATGTAAAATGGAATGATAATATCTACTATATTCGATTGCTGTGAGGATGATATGACATAATGCTTTTCTCCTGGCCTGAACCCTTCCTAATCTTCTTATATGCCCAAAGGTCACTGGATTTTTGTAGGAATATGAGTGAAATTAAGCCATGGATAGGAGAGTTGGTCTTAGCTTTCTACTATATATAGATCCTAAACCCATACTGTTTTAGCTACCATTCTCCTGTTCACAGTTATGTTTTCTAAACTTATAATTTCAAGTCTTAAGTATGATGAATTATTATGCTTGCATTTTCTTCATGCAAACTGAAAATTCCTCTAATTAGGTTAAATTTCCTCTGACTCCTTATTTACTACCCTGCTTAACTTAGGGGCATCAATATATGTTAGTCATTAAAAGCTACAGTTGAAAAACCATCTTGAATATTGTAGTACAAATGGATTTTGGTTTTGCATGATTATTAGGTTCTTTGTTTTATAAACATCTGTAACATCGGGTAATTTTCTTACCAGGTTATAACAAAAAGCAGGTTTCAGACTTCATGAAATAAACATATTAATAAACGTTATTAGTGTATAGATATAAAATGGTCATATATCCCGTTTATATGTATGTAGACACAAAACAGTCATATAACCCGTTCTAAGCATGAACAGGTTGTATGATTCACAAAACAGGTTGTATGATTTTGGATATGAGAGACCTATAACAATATTACAAAAAAGACTGGAAAACAGAGAAAAGATGGGGGAAAAGCCCACAGCTCTATTGCTGTGTTAGTGCAGCAGATTTCAGTCTTTCTTCGTCTTATTCCATTCACATATAAAACCTGTCTTCTTTCCCTTTCTATTGTATATTGCTGAAATTCGATTAACACACACATTGAAAAAAGCCTGAGGGGTAAACCACATGCTGTCTGAGGGGTGCCAAAGGGAAAAGATTGCCATGAAGGATTCTAACAGGGACTTACAGAGGCTGCCTTTGCTAAAAGCACTGACTCTTCACTGGGCCTGTAGATGCTCAATGAACAAATGAAGGCAGAATAAGTTTTGGTATTTCTGCCTTCATTTTTTATCTGTCTCTTCTGTTATCTTAAACTTTGAGTCAGATTGCTGCTCAGGTCTGCACAAATGTCTTGTCCCCCTTTAAGACTGATGACACCAAGATAAGCACAACTAAGGTATTTTATGATTTGTAGGGACATTCACATGCCAGCTTTTATTACCCATCCTCTTTTTGATCCCCATGAGCATTGCCCACAAGTCTCCAGGCGCTGTCCTGCACCTTCCCGGGTCAGCAGAGCTCTGCAGGCTGATTACCCCATGAGGAGACTACTGCTCCCTGAGCAGGAGTAATCATCTCATGGGAACCAAATTGCTCCCTGTTCCAGGATCGCAGGCTGATAGATA
The DNA here is from genome assembly GCF_001458135.2 of Marmota marmota marmota. Taxonomy (NCBI): domain Eukaryota; kingdom Metazoa; phylum Chordata; class Mammalia; order Rodentia; family Sciuridae; genus Marmota; species Marmota marmota. The sequence continues at coordinate 16,346,014 of NW_026000005.1, read as the reverse complement.
AACATCCCTCAGAGCAAATGAAGATTGTCCCCTGAGTGGCAGAAATTTCCTTGACTCTGATAACACGGGGTTACTAGAACTGAGATAATAGTCAACAGACCACAGTTTGGCCCAGACTGTTTTAATTTTTCATACCTCCTGTCCCCTGCCCCAATTCTTCCTTTATTTAAACCTAAAGCTCCTGTCTGTACCCTGAAAGAGAGGGCTGAAATACTTCATCTCACTTGTCTTCCCAATATGACCATATTGCTTGAAGTTCCTTTCCTACTTCTCATTTCTTTTTCTGTTTGGTTTTTGGGGCTAGTGGCTGGACATGATTTGTTGAGACTTCTGGAGTTGGGCCTCTGGCCTAGGTTCCTGCTAACAGGATTATCCCATGGGGTTTACTTGAACCATGCTTTGAGGAGTAATTATGGGAAATGATGAGCCCATAATTATTTTAGCAACAGCTGTCCTCCCCAGCTTTTGGTGACGGGGGATTGAGGATGATTGGGGATGGTTAGGAGTGTCTTAGGACAGAACACTTTTCATACATTTTCACCTTATATGAGTACTGTTTCTGCTACTGATTACCTAAAATTTTCTATTTACTTACTTTTTATTTAATTTAAGGACGTGTATTTTAAAAGGCAACTCTGCACCATTATTATGTGATTAAGAGAAGCTAACTGTAACAATCATAGTGAAAACAAAACAATGTAATTAACTTCTGGTTGGGTATGGATAGTTGCTAGATGCTTTCAGCCAAATCTCTGCTTTTGGTTCAAATGGAAGATTAGCAAGGGTTGAAGATTTTATTAAAGGCAACCTGTTATTAAACAGAGACTTTATTTCAGTAGAACTGTTGGAACAAAATTCTTACATTGTATGTGTGGTAATTCAGTTTGAAAGTAATTTAGTATAAATGATGTGATCCTTGCCTCGTTTTCTTCCTTAGGTGGTTAGGTATAATTTCAAATATCCTAATAAGGAATTAATGCCTTCAATATTGAATAATATTGGATATTTAGTTTTTTGTTTGTTTGGTGCTGGGGACTGAACTCAGGGCCTTACGCATGCCAGGCAAAAACTCTACCACCGAGCCACATCCCCAGCCCAGCATTGAATATTTAGAACTGAAGATATAGAAATTGATTTTAGAGGATTTAATGAGCATAAGATATGTTAGGAATATATATATATATTTTTAATATATGAAATGAGTGCATGTTGTATGAATGAGCTATGATAAGCCTCAGAGTCGCCACTGTTGCAGTGTCCCCAGTACAAGCGCTGACTTGTTCTATCATCAGGTGTCTCTCCAGGAGCAAGTCTCTCATGTTAGATAATTGTAGGAAGTAACTGAGGAAGAAATTGGGACTTCCTTGAGCTGTTGAACAGTTTTGGTGCCTGCTGGATATTAAGTGTACCTTTGGCTGAATTTTGTCCATGATATGTGATGGGTAACCTGTCGCATGCTTGTGACCATAGGCTATATCAACTATACCTGACTTGATTGATGCTCACTAACAGACCCAGATCTCTTCTGAACAGGTCAGACAACAGTGCCTTTCTTCCTGTCTGATTCAGTGTAATTTAATGTTAGTCTGTTACCAAGCAACACATCCTGAATTTCAGAAAATATGACCCTAGGGAAAGCTATGATTGCATAATTCTGGCTGGGTTTCTAACAATCTAGGGTAGATGAGTATTTCACAAATAATCAGTACAGGAGGCCCAATTTTTCTTTTTCAAACTTTAATTTCCTATGCATTGTGGATTGATGCTATGAATTACCAGAAAAAGAAAGTAAAAGCCACAATACAAAATATGGGCCCAGACTTTTAGTGTTAGATTTCAATAAATAACAAGAATAAACATAATAGGAAAAAATTTAAAAATTATAATTAGAGAAACTACATTCATGTTCCTTGAAAACTGTATGTATGTATAGGCAATTGATATAGAGAACTGTCATGCATTCTTAATCTTGTTGTCCTAGAATTGTAACTAAAATAGTTTTAAGTGAAATAATTATATGTTTATATGCACACTTTGAACATATACTACCTATGTCCATATATAAAGGTTTTAATGCTAGCAATGAGCTTACTTCCTGTTTGTTAACAAACATAATCTAGGTTAGACTGCTGTTAGTGCTGCTCACAGAACATAATGTTTACCTAACAGTGTTTCAGGGTTTGTTTTAATAATACTCATAGTAGAGAACTCACTGTTGCAGAGGGATAACAGAAATGGAAGAAGTGATTTTTAAAGCAATTTCAACAGCTCAAGATATTCATTTGAAACTTGTATCCAATGCAAAGATATTTTTTTTTTAACAATTAATCTTCCATTCTTTCTTAGTAACAATTTTAAACAATTTTTATAGTAAATAATTTGTCTCTTGAAAAAATAAATGATTTCTGGGTTTTATATAGTTATATGTATTGGAGTATGTTCCAACTGCACATTATGGACATGTCACTCATGCTACCTGTGTTCCACCCCATGAGTTTGATAGTGCCCTAACTGGTCTATGACCTGTTCAATGAGCCAAGTCCATGGATCACAGGCTTGGATGCCAGAGCAATGTCAAAATGCTAGAAAGCTTTCTAACTACTTGCTCTTTATTTCTGTGTTTATTGCATAGATCAGTACCAAACCATCTGCTACCAGGCACTGGTCTGTGGACCACTCTGAGCTGTACTGATGTGAATGATGCTTTTTACTCCATCTTTCCACATACAACTTTATCTAAATCATTCTCAATCATACCAGGAACTCAGAGTTTTACTTCTGTAGCTTCTTACTATGTTCATTTTTCCTACAGTTTAATTTTTCTTTGTTTAATTCTATACTGTTTTTTTTTTTTTTATTGCAGTACTGGTGATTAAACCCAGGGCCTTGCACATGCTACGCAAGCACTGTACCATTGAGCTACACCCCCAGCCCTTTTATTTTATTTTGAGACAGAGTCTTGCAGAGTTTCTCAGGCTGGTCTCAAATTTATGATTCTCCTATTTTAGCCTCCCAAGTTGCTGGAATTACAGGTGTATGCCACCATACAAGACTTACGTTATTTTCTAATAGTTTATAAGACTTTTTTGCTAACTAAGAATGTATGCTTTTTGAGGACAGGGTCTTAGCATTGTACTGCACATGTGGTGAAGGCTTATAGAATACTCTTTAGGTGTATCACTATAAAAGGTCAAACACCACTAGAAAGCACCCTTGTAGTAGATTTATATTTAAAGACAGCAAAATTTGCATACAAAATGTAAGACATTATAAAATGTACTATCATATCTTCAATTATGCATTCCTAAAGCACACAGGAATTTTGGGGGCTTAAAGAATAAAGGTCAAGAATAGTGGAGTAGATTGTTTTATAGCTTTTTGTTTCCTTGGTTTAAAATATTTTGTTAATGGCATATTAAAAAGTAAAGCCAGTTGAAGGGTTAATTAGGAAGAAAAATCTTTATGTCTGGCTAACTGATGTAAAATATTGAAGGAAGATTGCACAGGGGTGATCCTTAAACTTCCTTGATTTAACTCATATAGTCTTTAATGTTTTACATGAAGTAAATCCAGATTTGTAGCTTTTCTTTTCTTTCTTTCTTGTTTTTTTTTTTTTTTTTGTCCCCACGTATCTTCTGTCAGCACAGGTGGAATAATAGCTGCTCTCTGCCTGCTTCCAGGTCCCTACCATGCCCACTTTTCATGCAGGGTGTGTGCACTGCTCTCCTCATTAATTTTCTTCTCCTGCATGGCCCCTGAAGCATTGGAATTTGTGACATTTAGTACAGAGTAATGCATTAAAGTCTGTACTCCTCAGAATGTTCAGTGATCGGTGCCTGATGAGGATATTATCAGAAAGAGAATCCATTACCTGAAGGAGAGTCCATAAGTTTCATCAAGAGGGATGTCATTATCCCTGGAGCCCTGGGTGCCAACTCCCTTGATTCTCAGCCTGCTCCACCATCACATTTCTGCTCAGCACTCCTATCCTCTCCACTCCCTCTCCTCTGACCTCTCTAGAAGCCTCTTTGCTGTAGCCTCAGCTGTCCACCTGCTTCTCACAGATTTTCCCTTGGATTACAATTTTCTCATGAAATACTAACTTTGTAATAATTCTGGTTGTGAATTTGTGTGTCTTCCTTGTTTTGGAATGTTCTTTTATAGTGCTGTTTGTCTCTTCAGTCATACCTACTTGTTGTGTGCTTACTTATTTAATACCAGAATATAAGCTCTATGATAGCTCATCTTTGCTTTGTTCATCACTGAATTGTTGACTCCTACTTTCATGTCCTGGCACATGACAGGCACTGACATATTTGCTGGATGAATGAAATGAAGTTATTGGTTCACTAGCCTTGAGGATAAATTGTGGAATTAATTTGTACTGCTGCAGTGTGCAATACAGCATTCAGTCTTAATTTACAGTCCATTTCTGTTTTAATGATTCCAGAAAAGGAATGGAAATACAAATTAATGTTTTCTTTCTTTTTATTTATTTTTATTCTGGTGCTGGGGATCAAACCCTGGACCTTGTTCCTGCTAAGTACATGCTGTACCACTGAGTTCTACCCCCAGCCTTGATGTTTTCTTAAGTTTATTGAATGACAATTTTAGTGTTTTGATTTTTATATTTAGTAATTTAATATTTCATAACTCTAAAAATAATTTATTTGCTGTGACTGTGTCATTGACAGTGAGAATACAAAGCCTAATTTTTAGAGATATTCAAGAGAGTAGGGGCGAAGTCCTCACAATTCTCTCTACTAAATTGCTGGTGGTTATAATTCTGAGGGGAAAAATAAGTCAGCATTAAATTAGTTTCATACTACTAATTAAAACTTCAGTGCTACACAATAATTAGAACTGCTTTTCCAAAAACTCTTTTGGGTTTTTGATCACATCATGAAAAAAGTAGATGGTTAAGTTAAAAAAAAAATGTGTGCATACACATGCACACACACACACACATTCTCTATATTTGTGGAAAATAGCTGTTAAAATGCTACTTTATCCATATGCAACAAAATGAAACTGAATCCCTTTCTCTCGCCATGCACAAAAGTTAACTCAAAATGGATCAAGGAGCTTGATATCAAATAAGAGACACGCCGTCTGATAGAAGAAAAAGTTGGCTACGATCTACATACTGTGGGGTCGGGGTCCAAATTCCTCAATAGAACACCCATAGCACAAGAGTTAATAACTAGAATCAACAAATGGGACTTACTCAAACTAAAAAGTTTTTTCTCAGCAAAAGAAACAATAAGAGAGGTAAATAGGGAGCCTACATCCTGGGAACAAATCTTTACTCCTCACACTTCAGATAGAGCCCTAATATCCAGAGTATACAAAGAACTCAAAAAATTAAACAATAAGAAAACAAATAACCCAATCAATAAATGGGCCAAGGACCTGAACAGACACTTCTCAGAGGAGGACATACAATCAATCAACAAGTACATGAAAAATGCTCACCGTCTCTAGCAGTCAGAGAAATGCAAATCAAAACCACCCTAAGATACCATCTCACTCCAGTAAGATTGGCAGCCATTATGAAGTCAAACAACAACAAGTGATGGCGAGGATGTGGGGAAAAGGGTACACTTGTACATTGCTAGTGGGACTGCAAATTGGTGTGGCCAATTTGGAAAGCAGTATGGAGATTTCTTGGAAAGCTGGGAATGGAACCACCATTTGACCCAGCTATTGCCCTTCTTGGAGTATTCCCTGAAGACCTAAAAAGAGCGTAGTACAGGGACACTGCTACATTGATGTTCATAGCAGCACAATTCACAATAGCAAGACTGTGGAACCAACCTAGATGCCCTTCAATAGACGAATGGATAAAAAAAATGTGGCATTTATACACAATGGAGTATTACTCTGCATTAAAAAATGACAAAATCATGGAATTTGCAGGGAAATGGATGGCATTAGAGCAGATTATGCTAAGTGAAGCTAGCCAATCCCTAAAAAACAAATGCCAAATGTTTTCTTTGATATAAGGAGAGTAACTAAGAACAGAGTAGGGAGGAAGAGCATGAGAAGAAGATTAACATTAAACAGGGATGAGAGGTGGGAGGGAAAGGGAGAGAGAAGGGAAATTGCATGGAAATGGAATGAGACCCTCATGGTTATACAAAATTACATACAAGAGGAAGTGAGGGAAAGGGAAAAAAAACAAGGGGGAGAAATGAATTACAGTAGATGGGGTAGAGAGAGAAGAGGGGAGGGGGGATAGTAGAGGATAGGAAAGGCAGCAGAATACAACAGACACTAGTATGGCAATATGTAAATCAGTGGATGTGTAACCGATGTGATTCTGCAATCTGTATACGGGGTAAAAATGGGAGTTCATAACCCACTTGAATCAAAGTGTGAAATATGATATGTCAAGAACTATGTAATGTTTTGAACAACCAACAATAAAAATTAAAAAAAAATCCAAAATTAAAAAAAAATGCTACTTTAAAAAAATCAGTGTTTTTAGTGTTGAGGAATGGAAGGATTTTATTTTTTAAATTATGAAATATATGACTGGGATTGTAGGTCAGTGGTTGAGCGCTTGCCTTGTCTGAGTGAGGCTCTGGGTTCCATCCTCAGCACCATATTTAAAAAAAATCAATAAATTATGAAATACAATAATTAAGGGCATCTTCTGAAAGAAAATCCCATAATCCTATTGCAGCATTCCCCCCCCCTACATTTGAGCTGGAAGCTTATTTATACAATTAATGATTTATTTTTGTTCCTGAGTTTGGTAAAACTGTTTTTTTTAAACAGAATAATAGTTGTGGTTATTTGAAAGCTGAGGTGAAAATATTCATAACAAGAAATCCTAAATAGAAGAAGATCTTAGAAGATGGAAAAATATACCCTGTTCATGGATAGGCAGAACTAACATCATCAAAATGGCGATATTACCAAAAGTTCTCTATAGGTTTAATGCAANCCTAGTACAAAAAAAAAAAAAAAAAAAAAAAAGAAATCCTGTAGGAAATAATGGAGTTCTCTTCAGGAATGGGGGAGATGGAGGAGGAATGAGGGTGCTCATCCCCTACCAAGAGGCCTTGGGGGAATGAAGGGAAAGATGCAGAAGAAGGAAGGTTGGGGAGGGATATTCTGGAAGGATCTGGGTGCGCATCCTCACAAATATTAGTGGGAGGCTGGATAAAGGGATAAAATCTGCTAAAGAACCAAAATACTGTTCTTTCTTTTTATACCCCCACCTACTCATCCTACACAGAACTCTCCCGTGCACATGGAAGCTTTTTATAGCCCAAGAACTTTGAAAGTCAAACCTTCCCTGCCCATCAGATGTAGTGAAAATCCAGTAGCTTTCTTCGGCCAACTCTTACATCGTGATCTTGAAGAAAATGTTTAGCAGTTTGTATTTTAGTTATACCATAGGGAAGGGTGGAAATATTTAGCTTCTTTGTCTTGAGCCTACCCAGAGATGGATGGCTGCAAGCTTCCGTATTTGACACAAGCTGGCTTATGAGCTGTTCTTCTCCTCTCCCCTTTGCAGTTTTAGTATAGGGGCAAAAAAACAGGTTAGAAAAAGTAGGTCAAGAGAGTTAACTGAAGAAAAGTAAAGTAGCACATTTATGTCTCCTTCCATTTTACAGTGCTGTTTTAGGGGCAGTTTCAGAGGGATAAAAATAACTGTTTGTTTAAAGTAGTCCACTCCCCCACATACATAAATTGTACAAATGGCACAAGCAAACAGCATTTAAAATACACTAGCTTATTATAAAATTTCCCAGGATGCTTTAAAACAATGATCCAGGTTTCCAGCACTTATTGAGGTCAAAAAGGAATGTTAATGTCACAGGAGAAAAGTAGCTGGATAAATGCTTCAGTGGGCTGCTCTTAAACTTTTCTGACTGGTATAAAAGGTTTTCCACAATGTGGCTGGGAGAACACTCCTCATAATATAATAATATAATTTAGAGTGAGTTAATTTGGAATCCAACATGTATTTTTCCCCAAAAAACAATATTTTAATTCAGTGATAGAAATGCAGCTCTGGACTTGGAATCAGATTTAGATTCTTCTAAGTCAGTGTTTTTCAATCTCATCATTGTTGGCATTTTGGATCAAATAATGATTTGCTGTAGTGTGATGTCCTCTGCATTTATTGTAAGATGTTTAACAGCACCCCTGGCCTCCAGATACCAGATGACAGTATCAGCTACCCCACTCATGATAATCGAAAATGTCCCTTGGGGGTCAGTATTATTATTCCTGGTTGGGAACCACTGTGTGAGCACTAATCTAACATCCTGGTCATGTTACCCAGCACCTCTCAGCCTATTGGATACTACTTATCTTAAAAGAGATAACTGATGGTTTTGAATGTGCTTTGTTGCCTATCTGCACGTGTCTGTATTTATACCTGTTCATACATGTGTATATAGTTAATATAGACATAAACGGATCCCCTCTATTGATCCATTTTTTTTGAGGGGGGTACCAGGAATTGAACTCAGGGGCACTTGCCCACTGAGCCACATTCCCAGCCCTATTTTGTATGTTATTTAGATAAAGGGTCTCACTAAGTTTCTTAGTGCCTTGCTTTTGCTGAAGCTGGCTTTGAACTCGTGATTCTGCTGTCTCAGCCTCACCAGCTGCTGGGATTCAGGTGTGTGCCACCAAGCTATTCTTTTATTCTAATATTCCACTAAAAATTCCAGATGCCATTTCAATATTCCATTTATTTCTGGAATAAAACCTGTGATGATATATTGTTCTTCAAAATCTTTTCCATATTAGATTTTCTGATATTATATTTTAGATTTTTTTCTACCTGGGCTCTTATACCTGAGCTTGCCTGTAACACTGTTTCTCAAAAATATGGTCCATGTGCCAGCACTGGGTACTGGCAGAATGTGAGCTACCCTTAGGTATGTGCAGATAAACATTGAGAAAATTATATTAGGCATGCAATTAGCTTAATTACTTTGACAAGCGATTCTGGTTTTCCATTCATGGTAGTGATATCAATTTATTTTTTAGAATAGACAACTTATATAGACATTGAATAATAATTAGATATACTGTATATAGGTGGTATCTTGAAATGTCAAAAATCCTGAAAGTGGTTCCCAAATGACAGAGGCTTAGGGACCACTGGTCTATAAAATAAGGGTAGGGGGAGTGTGCATGTGGAAAGTGGGGGATATGTATGCACACTTGTGCACATGTGACAGGGAAAGGGATGGGGCTGGGAAGAAGAACCTTATGGCAATCTTTTCATGGTTTGTTTTGCAGATTCTGTGTGCCTCATAAATGTTCAGAAGCTTTCCATATAGGGGTTATTTGTTCTTCAAAGGGTTGATGGAATTCATCTGTAAAGCCATCTGGATCCCTGCCCGCCCCCCCTCCCCCTTTTTTAGATTTTCTGTTTTAAAAATAACTTTTCTATTTTACCTCAGAGTTATTGGTCTATGCAGTATTTTCACCTCTTTTTGACTTGGAATGCTTCTTTTAAAACACACATTAGATCATATCATATCCTCTTGTGTCCCTCCTCACTGAACTTGAACATTTCCTTTCCCCTTGACACACCTCTCTCCATTCTTCTCTGAACACTGTGTTGGAAGAAGCACCCCATTTTCTTTGTCTCCCCCCTTAACCATCTCCACTTTTCTTCATAGCACATATCACCAGATGATACATTATATATACATATATTTATATTTCTACCACATTACTCTATTACCAAAGGAAACCTCCACAATGGGAGGGACTTTATCTGTTTTATTGGCTGTGAATACCCCAGTGCTTGGCTTGTAGAAGGTCCTCAATACACATTTGTTGAATGAATCAATGCATATATATTCCCAGAAATTCATCCATTTGGGTCAACGTTTCAAATATCTTGGTACAAACCTGTACTATTCTCTTAATATTAAGTTAACAATTAAGACTCCTTACTTTAAATGTTGCTTATATTTGTGTTTATCCTCTTCCAAAAAAGTAGACTAGCTTGTGATTTGCCTTATTTATTGGTTTTCAAAGTATCATCTTTTGATTTATTAATCAAGTCTAGTTTCTTTGTTTTTTTCTTTCAATGCTGGTTTTGTCTTTATTAATTTTCTCTGCTGTCTTGGTTTTTAAGAATTCTTTTTAATGTTCTTATTAAACAATACATATATCAATAAGTATGCTTATCGATAAACATTTTATTATTGTTATTTTGGGTTGGTTTTTAAAAGCTGATCCTTCCAGAGTAGAGGCGTCTGTGACTGTTTTGACAAGGGAAGTCCCGGGATGGGTGGCTTTGCAGTGGAGGTCGCATGAAGATCAGAGCAAAGCCTTTGGTGGGAAAAGGACTTACTTTTTAAAAATATAATTTAATATGTTTGAAATTTTTGTGTTTGTGTTTTTGTCCCTCTGAGATGGGCTGACCTGGCTCTGTGCAGGGTCTTAATGGATACCAGAACCTTCCACCTTTTTTGTTTCTTCCACCTGATTCTTCTGGACTGTGAACTCTGCTGTTACAGGTGGACACTACTTCCTGCAACTTGAGAGCACTGGGCCTCTCTCTGGCCTTCCCATTGCTGCCCTTGGCAGTTTAGGTGGAGAAACATGAGGGTGGGGGTAGGAGTGGGGATCATCTAGTGGCATCAGGATATTGTGCTTCTTCCTCTCTCTCCTGGCTCCTCTTTTCCACTTTACTTTAAATACTTGACTGATATTGAAAATTTGATTCTGTAACAAATGTTCTGAACACACTTCTGCTCTTAGAGTTGGGCAAGAGGCCCTTCTGACTTCTGGTTTCTTTTGTCTTATTTCTCTTAAGGCAAGAAAGAAAGGCATGTATCCATCTGGAACCTGCATCCTCTTTTCTAGAACACCTTCCAAGTATTCTGGGTTCATAATTTCCCTGATGAACTTGCTGAGGCCACTTCGTGGGGTTTCTATTGAGGACAGACTGGGCAGTCACTAGGCCCCAGGGGTGTCCAAGGAGTATCTTTTTGCAGAATGCATCAGTGGATCTCAATGAGCTGGCTTCAGGGTCCACAAATATTGCAGAGGTGAGGCCCCTCGTGCTGCTGTATGGGGATGCAATGAGAAGGGTACCTGGAACCTCTGCCACCCTTGTGTTTTGGCTAGAATTCTCAGTTCTAACCTGGCCTTTCAAGCTATTATGTAGCTCAAGATAGAAAAATAGAGTGCATTCATTAGCTTCATTTATAATCCATATTTAGACATGATTGTAAACCTCCATTTGTACTCTGGCCCTGAACTTTGCAAGTGCTAGGTAGGGATGGGCCTGCTGAGAACCCTGTCCCATTCCCATGCTTTCCTGACTGTTGGCATTGGGATAAGCCAGGCTAAGTCAAGAGCATGCCCTTCCCCCAGTACAGAAGCCCATGGGGCAGGGGCTCGTTCTGCTTTTGCTCACCATTGTTCCTTAGAACAATGCCAGGCATAAATTGCTGAAGGAAAGAAGGAAAAGTCATGGGATCTGAGCAGTTGTAGAAGGGAGGGAATTATCCAGAAGCAGAGGGAAGAAAAGGGAAGTACCTTTTCTTACTGACACCATTGGGCTGTGATTACGTGCAATAGGCTGAAGAGTCAGTGTTCCAAGGTGCTGTCCAGTGTTCATTTCCTTCTTGGATCACATCAAGTTTGAATTTTTTTTTTTTTGTGTGTGTATTTATTTAGGGACCCTTAGGGGAATCTTACAGTGTATTCTGGTCTGACTTTGTATTGGTAGCATATTTTCTTTTTGAGGGAAGGGAATTCCATGATAATTTTCTAATTTGAATTTTCACTACAAATATCCGTTATAGGATGATATGTAGTTTATTTAGTTTGGAGGAAGCAAATAAACAAATCGAACAAGGAAACAAACCGAACTCCAGACTACCAATGTTGGTTAAGGGAAGGCAATTAAATAAGAAATACATTGTAGAACAAACAAACCTATTGTGATTGTTATTGATTACTGAATATTTTAAAGCAAAATGAGTATATTATATTTTCTGACAATCTTTTTTCATATATATAACCAGCACAATTTTGAAAGCATTTTGAAAATAAAACTGTGAGCTAGAGTCAAGGAAAGTCAAGATTTTCAAAGAACTCTTAATGTGACTTGAATGTTAAGTTTGCAATCTAAAGCCTTTCCTTTGGGGGGAATGTACTAGAGGATAATGTGAAGTGGGATTCATCTTGTGTCTTGGTTCCTTTTTTGGGAATGTACAGTGACTTGAGGTTTATAAAATTGTTATAAAATGCTTTTGTTTCTGGCTTTGGAAAAAAAATCATCCAACAAAGTCTATCAAATGCTCGAGAGAAGTATAAATGTTCTTATTTCCAAATCAGAACATATTAGTTTCCTTTTACATTTAATTAGAAGTAAACCCAAATCATTTTGAAAGGAAAGCGTGGAAACCAGAGATGGGCTAGCGAGAAATGAAAGATGGAGACTAGGCAGAGATGCATGCGAGAGTTTATTTGTCAGAGCTGACAAATAAAGGCCATCTCTCCATAGATGGAGAGAGGCAAAACAGACTGGGGGTTCCGGACTTTTATGGGGCAGGCTCAGGGATTAGAGCCAGGTGGGTCCTAATATGGTTAAGGGTTGGGTTGGTTATGAGGGTGTGGTGAGCCTTTCTCAGAAAAAGGCCTTGGGAGGGAAAGTGAGTTTTTTTTTTTTTTTTTGTAAAATGGCTTGGTTGTCACTTAGGATGGCTGTCTAGATGCTAAGCAAGGACCTTACAATTTAATGTCTGGATAGATTGTAGTATCTGTGGGTTTAGATTTTTGAGAGTCTTCTACATTTTAAAACAGCATCTTAAAAAAATAGAAAGCAGAAGAAACTCTGTGCTTCCAAAATACAAAACATGAAAAACTTGGGCTTGTGATACAAATTTGAGAATTGGTAAGCCGTTCCTATGACAAAATGTCTTTTTTTTGCAGTTAGTTTCCATAATTGTAGCATCACCTCCAGTTGTTTCTTTAAATCTATGCAAGGAGAGTTGCCCTTTTGAAAGAAAACAGACCTTGAAAATATTAGTTACCTTTTATAATATGATTTTAAAAATTATTAGGATATTTAGGGTTTTCATAAAAAAAACAGACTTTAAATGTGTTTCTGCTATTACTACTAGATTACTGTTGATTACATGAAAATCCTGTGTTATTATACTTTTAATTTCTGAAAATAATCACCTCCTGAACAAGAGTGAAGTAGATAGTGTCATTATACTGTTATTTATACTCATTTTATCTTTCTTCTTTATCCTACTCTATCTTTTATGTTTCAACCAAAAAAATCTTTGATTTTGGAAATGATTTAACTCAGCCAATTAGGGCAGGAAAACAAGGATGTTCTCCCTGTTGGAACCTTGTCTGCCATCTGTGGGCCTTGTGTCCCTCCAATGAAGCCTGCTTTGACCTTGGTTTCTGCTGTGTTGAGTCCTCGGTAGGTTTTTGACTTTGTTTACAGAGATTGGAGCAGAGGACTAAAAGGAGAAGTAGCAGAGGAATGTGGATAAGGCTTGGCCAATTACATTATAGCAGTCTGTAAAATGTTTTTGGAATTTTTCTGTTCTGTGAAACCCGAAAATCTTCCATTCAATCTTATAGTGTGATTTAACATGCAATTAATATGTTAACATTTGGTTCTCCCTGCAGCAATGGGAATTGTTTCTGTGCTCACATCCTTTAATGGTGAAAGCCTTTATGTACCAATGACTCTAAGTATGACCAATCTACTGTTGGTGCCTGTGTTGCCTTGAAGTCATGGGACTGGGAACTGAGCTCTGGATTTTCCCTGAAAGTTGATATGCAAAGTGTTGGATCTTAGTTTAAGAAACAACAACAACAACAACAACAACAATTTGGGGAAGCTTCTGGCATTGTCTAGAGCCCCTTTTCCATGTACTCAATCATTTGATTCTCAGGAGTTGGCGTCAGTGGTATGTAGTATGATTCATTCAGAAATATTAGTGATGAACAACGGGTTTACATCATCTTCCATCTTTTTTCCCTCAAAGAGGGACATTTTGGAGGTGCTTGAGACTAAAACAAAGTATGTTGTAGAACTTTAAGTAAAATGGAATCCAAGACTCATTCCATCTGTTTTTCTATAAAAGAGTAGAAATGTAACACCCATGGGAGTTTCCTTATAACAAAGTCAGGTCTATCTGAAAGGTCATGAAAACAATGAAGTCAAAAGTTAGCCTTTGAAAAGATTAGCAAAATTAATGATAAAATGTGTCTGAAACTGTCTGTAGATTCTAAGAATAAACCTAGCATCATTTTCTAAGTTAAACCCTCATCTAAATAGCTGATTTCCTCTTGTATTTTCAGGTCTTTGCAAGGTCTCCTTGATTTAAAACTGTTAGATGAAAAAGACATTATTTACATTTATAGCATAAATTATTTACATTATCAGGATATGTTTAAATTAGCAAACTAGCATTGATTTAAAAAATTAAGGATGCTGAATGCAGCAAAGTTCCAGTAAAACTAATGCACTTATATCCTACAGTCAGAATGAATTTAAACTTTTCTTTTTTTGAAAGCAGTTTGTCAGTACATTATGAGAATATTAAATAATATATGACCTTTTAATTTTCATTTCTGGATCCTATTCTAAGAAATAATAAGAAATCCATAAAAACTTTTTTTTTTTTTATGGTGCTGGGAATTGAACCCAGGGCCTTGTGCATACAAGGCAAGTACTCTACTAACTGAACTATATCCCCAGCCCCAAACTTTTATCCATAAAAATGTTCACTATAATGTTCATAAAAATGAAAAAAAAATAAATAAAAGAGGATCTTTGCGCTATTCCCAATGAATAGGACTGGCTAGACCAATGATGACGTAGTCTTGCAATGAGGTAGTTATGTAGCTTTTTAAAATGACAATGCTGAAATTTCTAATTAAATAAAAAAAATTAGAATTGGAAAAACAAAAACAAATTCTAAGATTTATACAACTTTCAAATATTAGTAGTGACAGTAGCTTTTGAAGTTCCAGGATGCTTTCATTTCCTTGGTAGGCTGGTGCTTTGTCATCGCCTAACAGAGGTCTTGTAATTCATTTAATTAAGCCAGTGTTTATTTATTTCCTATCTACTGTGACAAGTGTTGAGCTGGGCTTGAGATACAAAGCCTTAGAACTACAGTATTTGAATGCAACCTTGATATTTACTCCTAAATGTTGACTAGCAAGCTAAAGGATTCTAGTCAAATGTCACAGCTTAGATTCCTTTCATAGGTGAGAGGCTTTGTTTGCTTTAGGAATCAAGGTGGTACAAACCAAAGTTCAGCAGAAAAGAGGCTGGGAAGTAAAAACTATCTTAGGAAATCTGAAGTGGACTATTTGATCCGACTAATTTCAGCATACATATTTTGGGGGAAACTATAAATCCTAGAATTGGGATTTGGAAGTAAAACTTGATACTCTTTTTGATGTTGTATCCTCATTTCTCCCTCTTTGGACTCCTGTAAACAAAGTCTGGTTTGCATCAGTCTGTGCTCTCAAGTGGTTAATATTCTGTCCTCCTGACTTGTTGAGAGTTTCTTAAGACAGGTATCAGGACCAACTCATCTTCTGTTATTCTCCCCCAAGCCTTCCTACTGTCTGGTAAATACTAGGTACTCAATAAATGTTAGGAAAAATGAATTAATGTTATATTTATAGTTAAAGGTTATGACAAAGAATTGATGGATGAGGAAAACCTGGTTAGTATTTGAGAAATGTACAACAATCATGTCCTCCACAGTGCTGTCATTCTTTTGGGGGAACTTTTAGGAAGAATGTTTACTTCTTTTTCACAGGCCAGCAAGGTTAATAGTATTCCATACCTACTATCTCACAAGGACTTAACAATTTGAGACATTATGAAGCAACATAAGCTCCTAGGAAGAAAAGTGTTATGCATATCTGAATTGGAAATTTGGTTATTTTTAACTCTAGTGGGAGCTCAATGGCAAATGAAGAGTGAAAAAGGGCTTGGGATTTGGATGAAAACATGCTGTAAAAAGAATATGAGCTATATGTGTGATAATTATAAAAATGTTTGAGATTAGTCATCCTGATGAAATATAAACATATAAGAATTACTATGTATGTAAGTGTGCATAATTAATGTAGGTATTATATATACAAAGATATATACATATAGTTGTCTCTTGGTACCTATGGGGGTTACTAGGACTCTCTTGGATACCCGACTGCAGATGCTCAAGTCCCTTATATTAAATGGGGTAGTATTTACATATGACTGATGTCCATCTCCCATATATTTTTAGTCATCTCTAGATTACATATAATAAATACTGCAATGTAAATACTAGATAGTTAGCTATACTGTATAACTTAGGGTATAGTGGGAAGAAAAGGAAATCTGTACATGATTAATACAGATGCAGTGATTTAAAAAAAATTTCAATCTGTAGTTTTGTTGAGTGTATGGATTTGGAATCTGTAGGTAAGAGGGCCAATTGTATATTTGGAAAAAATTGATTAAGGTTTCAGTACCAGTGTACTACAGTTGTGATGAAAGGAAGATGTACCAAAAACATCAGTATAGGTAGGTGTAGTAGTATGTGCCTGTAATCCCAGCTATGCAGGAGGCTGAGGCAGGAGAATCATGAGTTTGAGCTGACTGGCCACATAGTGAGATCCCGTCTCAAAAAAAGCATTAATATGTATTCTCTGAGTCTTACCTTTTAAATACTGTATTAGTCTCTGGGGCTAGGGTGGCCCAAGGGCTTTCTATTTTCTAAGTGATGCAGCATGTGTGCACACACACAATACACAAATTTTTAAAAATTGTAAGCATGTGCTATAGGAATCTCAGCCAGTTTTTTTTTTAAAGCGGGTCTAAAATTAGTATTTTCAGTTGCTATGTGTAGTTATTGAAAACTCTTGTGCTGCCAAACATGAGGTGGGAAGGAGATCATTTTATTATTGGAATTTCTTATTTTATAAGTAAAAAGTCTGATAAATCATATGCGTCTTCCTTTCTTACACTAAAACCTTCAGAAGCATCTCTTGTCTATAGAATAAAGTTCAAAATCTGTTTTTGTTTTTGTTTCTGGTAGCAGGGATTTAACCCAGAGGTGCTTTACCACAGAGCCATATCCCAGCCGTTTTTTATTTTTTAGACAGAGTCTCACTAAGTTGCTTAGGGATTCACCAAGTTGCTGAGGCTGTCCTCAAACTTGCAATCCTCTTGCTGTAGCCTTCTAAATTGCTGGGATTACAGGTGCATCAGTACGTTCCATGTTTTTTTTCTTCTTCTTCTTCACTTTTACAGTCTGTTTTCCTTTCTGCCCTACTACTCAGCATCATGAATTGTATATAGCTAAACTGTTTTCCTTTTTCCTGCCTCTTTATTTCTGCAGTGTGCCATGTGCTAAGCATCTTTCTAATATTGTTTCATAAAATCCTAATGTCAACTGGGAGTTGTTTTTCTCAATTGGGTTCATTATTTGTCTAGTGAGCGTTGTCTAGTGACCTGTCCTTTCTCGCCACCTAGAATGCATTTTTGACTCAGTCTCTGTATTTGTAAATCCCGGCTGTCACCATCTATCCGAACTGGCGATCTATGCTGGGTTCACAAAATCTGACTATTCAATAACCTAAGAAAACGGTGCAGAAAGTACACAAAGACATAGAAGTAACTTTTCAAAATTCAGGGATGGCTCTGTGACCTTAGGGGTCCATGGAAAGAGAGAGAGCCACTGGAATTCTTTGTTCTTATATAGGGGACACACAAGGGGAGGTTCCATGGAACATTCCATCCCCAAAGGGCAAAGGGGTAGGATTACAAAGTGTAACTCAGCCCCACAGGGTGGTGCCTACTCCTGGAGCCATGCCTCATTATCCAAGCAGGGGTAAAAGTCCAATGTATTGCGGGATGCAATAATTGTTCAGTACCCCTTTACTCAGGACTTAAAGGTGTGTACATACCTCCTGTCCAGAGTGGCTCCCAACACCCAGCCATTCTAGAGGCCCAGTTCATATGGGAGTTCTTCCCTAAGTCTTTTTTTTTTTTTAAATTTATTTATTTATTTGAGTTTGTTGTACATGACAGCAGAATGCATTTCAATTCATAGCACAGATATAGAGCACAGTTTTTCATGTCTCTGGTTGTTCACAAAGTAGAGTTACACTATTCGTGTTTTCATACATGTACTACCCTAAGTCTTTTCTATAGGTGTTCTCTCTCTCTCCCTCTCTCTAACAATTCATCACTGTTTTTATCTCTTTAGAAGCATCCATCACCATTCACAGTATATTATAGTATTTTTATGTTACATGTCTCACCTTTACCCCTGGTTCACAAGCTGAGAATAAAGACTGAGCTGTATGGTATTCTACAGATTTTTATTGGTCATTGGGATGTACCTAGTACCATGCTTTGCCTTTTCATGCAGTCATTTTATTTCACACTCCCAGCATTGCTGGGTGGAAGAAATCATCTGTATTTTACAGAGGGGCAGGATGGGTAAGTGATTTGGGGGATCATAGAGCAGGTGCACAGCCAGGATTTGTAATGAGAATCTTCACTCTGAGTCCGGAGCTCTTTCCACCGTGTACAGATGCCTCATCAAATCCTCAGCAGAGTGAGTGCCTTGCAGCTGGGAAGCACGCAGGCACGCTCTGTCAAATGAATAAATATGAATCATCTTAATAGTCACTAAGAATTCAGAGTTCTGCATACAGAAAATGCCCTGGGAAATTTCAGTAGTCTTAAACATTTGGATTTCACATATTCAGTTGTGTATCTTGACTCCTGAGCTTCCAAAAGTATCATGAACTCAAGTGGACACTCCTCAGTTGGCCTACCCTTCCCTTCTATGCTCTGTTGTTGTAAATGGCAGTGTTATCTACCCCATGGACCCCCTAAATCTGGGAATCTTTCCAAATCTGTCCTTCTGTAACTGCTCTCTCCCTGCCTCTTCCCCTATCTAATTGAATACTGGGTTCTGGAAATTCTGCTTCATATCAATATCCCTTAGATCTGTTCCCACTCTCTTGCTAATTGAGTTGCTGCAGTTGTCTTCAAGTTTTCTTTTCTCAGTCTCATCCTCCACATTGCCCCTGGAATGCTCTTCCTAACAGGAAAATTTGATCATATCACTACACAGGTAGAAATTCCTTTTCGGGTCCCTTGACCCCCATTGCCAGCTCATCAGCTTTATGATTCGGATTCTCTCTGTCCCTCTTGGCAACACAGAACCGTTTTCCTGAGCAAGTCCTGCTGGCAGACTTGCATGCCTTTATGCTTGAGATTTTTTTTTTCTTGAAATGCTTCTTCTTACCTGATGAATCCCTTTCAGACTGAACTTAAAAGCCATGATTTTGAGACACTGCTGAATACCTGGAGCGGGTTGGTCATGCCCGCTGTTTCTAGCTCAGTTCAGACTAACAGTTAAGTGGTAGTAGGTGGACTTACATGACTGTTTCCTAGGAGCAACTTGTCTTTGTGGTCAGTATTGGGCACTGAAGAGTCAATGAATGCTTGTATTGGTAGTTAATTCCTAACAGATTTTTTTCCTCCTTCCCTGAACTTTAAGAAATAACATTGACTATTGTTTAAATTTCACTGCAGTCTCACTCATCTCTTGACCCAAATTTATCTTTTGAAAAGTATTCAAAGAACCTGGGAATATTCCTTCTTCTGTCTCTAACTTACATAAAGGTCAATTAGGTCTCTGACAGACAAGAGAAACAGTATTTTTAAAAATAATTAAATAAAATTTTAAAAGCTGTTCATTTTTTTCATTTCTTTCTTTCTTTCTTTCTTTCTTGTTTTGGTACTGAGGATTTAACCCAGGGGTACTTAACCACTGAGGCACGTCCCCAGCTCATTTTTTTATTTTATTTTATTTTAAGAAAGAGTTTTGTTGAGTTACTTAGGGCCTTGCTAACTTTCTGAGGCTGTCTTTGAACTTGTAATCCTCCTGCCTCAGCCTTCAGAGTTGCTAGGATTGTAGGTGTGGGCCACTGTGCCTGGCCATTTGATTACTTTTTTGGTGACTTGGTATACTTACTGTTTTTGAACTTTTAAGTTTACTATGAAGGTACAGCATACTATCTTAAAAAAATAGACATTTTAAAAAAGAAGTGGTCAGTACCCAATACTCTGACATTCCTATTTTATTATTTGAAAAATAATTGGATTGAGAATTTAGATACCCAGAGATTCATTAGTTTAAAAAAAAAGGTCGGCGGGGGGGGGGGGGG
>NW_026000005.1:16274356-16325760 GCF_001458135.2 Marmota marmota marmota | reverse complement strand
GGGGGGGGGGGGAGCTGCAATTGTGGCTCAGTGGTAGAGTGCTCACCTAGCATGTGTGAGGCACTGAGTTTGATCCTCAGCAGCACATAAAAATGAAGATATTGTGTACCTACAACCAAAAAATTAAAAAAAAAGGATTTCCTTTAATGTTTACTCAGTGGTAAAGATATCTGAATTTCTAAATTTCTGTTTATTATATGTCATCTAATTCTGATCTTATTGGAAACATTCAGGCAGATTCATTTGAAGTAACTTCACTGTGCTCATTTAATCATTCATCCTTATTTTTTCCCCTTGTAACTTTACAGAAGGGTTTTTTCTTTTTTTTTGAGTCAAGATATTATTTTAGTTACATTGTTGCTCTTCAGCTTCACAAACTTGAGAAGTCTTTGTTGTTTTTGTCAATAAAATTAATCTGCTGGATTTTTTAAATAAAACTTTTGTTGAAGTCACAATTTCTCTACCAACTTCAAAGGCATGTAACGCAAGATCAAAGATGACAAGAGCAGTAACAGGAGTGACAACTCTTACTTGCTGCTACTGATATTCATCTCTTTTGAGTAGACTTTTCTCCCCCCAATTTTTCTTTTAAATTCAAGATAGAGAACACTTTGATAATAAAAAATGACATTAATCTTGAATCTTTTGGCATCTCTTCCATTGAATCAGAATTGCTTTCTCATAGCTTATATTAGAAAGATGTCCAATATACTAAAGCAAACCAGAAAAACAAAATGTCCTGGGAAGTTGCAGCAGTCTTAAACTTTTGGATTTCATACATCCACTTGTATATCTGACATCTCAAGCTTCCAAAAGCATCTTAGTTCTCTTGCATTAGTACTTGAGATAAAAAATACATTTTATCTGCGTTCCTTCCCCTACTTCTTTTGTTCCCAGTCCTTTGGCCTCTAAGGATGAATTAGTAGAGTTTAATACTAATTTCATTTTGATAATCTAGTCTGACATTTTGTGGACTATGTAATTTTTTTCCTTTTTAGTTTTTCATAAGTTGCTTGCAGGCTTGGGCATTCCGATGGCACCGGACATTCCCCAGTGGTTTGTGGAGTAACTTTCACTTGACATTTTTAGTAAGGGGCAGAGATCATAACTGCATTTAGTGGTCCTGCATCACGGGAAGCTATGGTCTGGGAAGGTGGTCCATCCTATGTCTTGCCTGTTTGGTAACAAAGGGACACTCAACCTTGCTGATCATGGTAGACCCTTTGTATCCTGAACATTCTGTGATGATCTGCAAGTTTTGTACTAAGTTTTGTACTAAGTTTTGTACTTTGTATCCTGAACATTCTGTGATGATCTGTAAGTTTTGTACTGTTACATACTTTGAAACATAAATGTTTGCTTCATTCTCTTTACTTTGAAACATTTTTGACAATGCTAAATAGTTTTTCTTGAGAGATTATATATTTTTATTTTAAGCATTAATTGTATACTACTTTCAAATAAGGTTTTATTTTAGGCTTGAAATATTAAAATTTCACTTAGACTTGAAGCTATATCCCACCTATTTCAGAAAAAAATCTTCACAAAGATCTCTCTTAGTTCTGTTAATATCATATTGACTTCTTGGGAGAGGCTAATCTGGAATCATCATGTATTTATTTCTTATAATTATTACCTTTGCTTTAAAAGTCAATTATTTAATTTTTTGTTTGTTTCATTTGGTTTTAGTTGTAGGCTTTTCAGAGCTTAAATAAAATATTTTCCAAAGAGGGTCCACCCTGAAAGGCAAATGAAGTGTGCCAGGTCATGGACACCTCTGTCATTTTTTGATTTGGGCATCTCCATTAGTGTAGGGCTGCTAACGTTCTCTTGCTTTGCCATGGTTGGAGTGGAGAGTGGTGTGGATAAAAGAGCTCCTGTGTGGAAATCACACATCTTTGGCTTTGAAATTTGTGTTTGCCCTGGTTGTGTAAACCTGTTGGAGTCCCTTGGCCACCTGCTCCTCAATTACCACATTCCCCTTGGCTCCCTGGATCCTCTCTCTTTGTAGTATTCTCTGCTGATGTTTCTTAGATACAATAATGGAGTATCATCCAGGAACAGAAGAAAGCAGGAGCTAATGCACACCAGTTTACCTTTTCCTGTGCCAGGTCCCCATGTCTCTTGGGTACATGTCTTCATTAACAAGACCCAGTCCCCAAAGCTGGGGACCAAATGGATGAGCCATCCTAGACTTAAAATAGCAATGGCAAAGGAGTATGTGAGAGGTATGTTTGGGACAGGCTTTGAGGTTGGCCCCCTAACATTCTGGAATATTTTATTAATTGTTTAGAGGAAAGGATTGAATTTGGGGTATGTTAACCTTGTGGGACCTTCATTACAGCATGGATCCCTGATGTGGGTACTTTTGATCTTTCTTCTGGTCACTCATTAGTCTCTGTTGAATTTAACTGTGTTCTTCCAACACACTCCTGAATTATAACAGTGTCTTTGAGAATAAAATAGCTTTGAGGACCTTAAAAGAAAAGTAGTACTTTGTTCCAGATAATGATAGCTTTGTTATGATAGGGTGATTATATCTCCCTCTTTCAGTTCTTGGAAAAACTTCTCACAGCTTCTAGCATAGCCTAAAAACAAAGCACCATTTAAAGAAGTATGTTCAGTATTCCTATCTAAAGCCCTACCTATTTTCAGCCTCATGCTGTCCTCTGGGTAATGAAGCAAACCAATGCCAGGGACTCATCACTTCTGTGAATTCCATGTTTCTTGAGATCATCTCCCTGTATTAGTATACCAAAAAACTTTTTAAAATTAGAATAAAATATAACTAACTCTTAAATTCCTAAACCTCTTAAGTTTATTTTACTTAATATACAAGTTTGGATACAATGTAGTCTGTAATATTTTACCCTTTAGTTTTTAACCTAATTCTGTATGTATGCATTTTCATGCATTGAATTTTTAAGCTTCTGTTTATTGAATGATTACTTTGTGTTGGCACTGAGTTTTGGTATTATACCCAATTATCATCTTATTTGATTTAATTTCTATAGTAGTCTATAAAAGGTTAGATACCATTTTGACCTTAAAAGTCTTGGTTATTGTATAAAAATAAGAAAATTCTGAAAAAAAAGAAAAAGAAAATAAAAGCTTTTGGAATACAATCATTTAGAGACAATATTTCAGAGCATTAATTTTCTCATTTCCCCAGGGTTTTACAGATACAGGTAGGTTCAATGTGGACAGCAAATGAATGCGGGAGGGGAATATTCTTTGTGGCAAAATTGCAATCTTTTTGTGTATGTCATTTTGAAATGTACCTTTTATTGTTTGAAAATGTGTGGTGGAATAAACATTCTTCTCATGCCATTAAATAATCTTCTACAACATTTTTTTAATAACTTCTCCTGCTTATATTAAAGAGAATAAGCCTCAGTCATTCAGTTAGTCAATTCCGAAAGATAAGGAAGAAATAGCGTGTCACTATTTTGTGTCTACGCTTTGAAATTTTTTCCTTCTATTCTTGATTGGCTTTAAAAGAGCTCTTTACATGGAGGTGGAGATATTTAAAAGGATTATAAGCTGACATGCTTTAACTTCGTAGTTTTTAGTATAAGTGAGGAAGTATTTTGTTGTTTTGAATATTCGAAAGATTTAATCCTGTTTCTTATATAATGTGCTCTAGAGGAATGGGATTATAAGAGACTCCATGGAGAAGCTGATTTATATGCTCGTAGGTCTGTTGCTCAATGTGATAATAACTCTGTTGAATACTTCCCAATCTCAGAATATGCACATGTAGTTCCTCCTTTTGAAAAGGAAAAAACACTAAATGGGATTTCAGAAACATCAGTCTTTGAAGCTATCTCAATTGTTAATTTGTAGTTCTAAGACTATGACTTATTATAATTAAAAAATAAAATTTGTTCATGTCTCCTAGACAGTTAATTGAAGGATATAAAATGTCCCAGAAGACCTGAGGACTCTTGTTAGGGGTGGTGCACTCAGGGCAGATGTCACTGATACTGTGCTTTTGGGAATACACCCTGGTAAATGCATTGATCTGGTAGACTGTTATTTTTCATATGGAAATTTTATCTCATAGCAATATCAAAATGTTTGAGCTGCATTTAGGATCAGTGCTACGTTTTTGAGATGATTTAATTCATCAAGTCTTTGGCCTCCATGTGTGTCAAAGCAAATTCTCTGACAGCATTGCTTGGTGTGGGATTATACAGTTTTCTGGAGACCCTTCTTCTGGGGTGATGTCCCAGTGGGCCAGCTTTCTTCTCTGGAGAGAGGTATGGTTTCACATCAGGGTTAAGGTCTTGATATCAGTGCATTGGAACATTTGTAAGAAAGGTCTGGATAGGGATAAATTTTTCCAGAAATAAACAGGGGGCCTTTCTTGATGCTGACCTAGTATTATCACCCAAAGATAGATGACTTAATTACCCATCTGATGTGGCACCACTTCAGCAATAATAGCAATTTATTTATCCTTATTTGAGGATTTAATGCCAGCCTTGCTTTCCTAATGTTAGTGAGTAGAGGTAAAGCTGCTTAAATTTCTTTGTATTTATATTTGGAATCACACAGATGAGAGGTGGACACAGCAGATTTCTATTCTTGTGTAATAGGATGATGGGTCCTAGTCTTTGTTACCAGGTTAAAATATTCTATTCATTAAGTCTCTCTAAAAATAGAGCAGAGTTTGCAATAATAATCAAGGGTGCTTCATCTTGTGTGTCCTCTTCCCATTTCTGTCCCTTCCAAGGCTGCCACCCATCCTGGGGGCTCGAGATAATGCTCACTGTTGCCTCTTGTTTTATTTTTCCTGCTAGGAACACTCATGTGTGTAATGCTGGCAGATGCTTGAGCCTGAGGGTTTTCTAGAATCATGGTTTTTCTCTGAGGCTGCTGCAGGGGTTTCATCTGCAGCATATGACTGTGTGAAGCTTGGCCACCCATACTGCACTGGGACCTCATGAGAAGCTCTCTCTAACTCCTCAGCACCACTGGCCAACATTAAATAAAGTTAGGAAGTAAGCATACAGCTCAACGGGGAGGCTCTGGAAAGGCAGATGATGCCGTTCACTCTGCACACAACAATGTCAGCATCCCATGTGAGGTTCCTGTTGGAACTTCCAAGGCCACTTCTCACTTCTTGAGCTGCTCTTTGTCCTTTTGTGAAGTGTCTCTCCTCTCTGTATCTCCCAACATCACCCCACTTTCTCTCTCTCAACAAAAGACCATAGGCACTGAGGTCTGGGCTGGTGTTTGCCCTCAAAAGAGATGAATTACCACTGGGATGGCAGAACTCCATGGGGTCACAATCTGCATGTAGAATATCACCAGGTCCTTTATAAAATCCATAAGAACTGCATGTTTGCCTTGCTCTTTCTGTGTGATATGGATGGGGAAATTTTAGTTTCTGTTGGTAAGAGATGGAAATAGTGTGGTGTGATGGAAGATAGCTCATTCTGAATTACTCAGGCATTTGTCCTTCCGTGTTTGACAGTTTCTTCTTTTTACCCCTTTTACTAATTTTTGGACTTTTTCTTTCATTTTCCTAGTTATCTTTCTCCCTCACATTTTTGGTCACTTTTTTCTTCTTAAAATTCATTTTTAATTTTTTAATTAACTAGTTTTTTAAACCTTGATTTTTATGATGATGAGTCATCTCCTTACTTTCCTTATTATCGTCTCCCTGGACAGTTTCTGCCCATTGGCTTTCCCAGACACATCTTTCTTAGTCCCCTTGTTACTTGTTGATGTTTGCTATGGTCTTATGTGTTGAAAATTTATCACCAGTGTGACAGTATGAAGAGGTGGGGCCCTTGGAGATGGAACACATAGGACTGGATTATTGTCATATAAAAGAGCTGGATGGGACTGACTTGGGCCCCTTTTCTCTTTTATTCTTTTGTCTTTTGCTGGGTGAAGACACAGCTACAGAGTGTCATGTTAGAAGCAGAGAGATATAAGACCCTCACCAGACACCATTTTTGCCATCACTTTAATCTTGGACTTTGAGACTCCGTGACTGTGAGAAATGAATTTTTTTAAAATTAACAATCCAGTCTTGATATTTTGTTATAAAAGAACAGATGGACTAAGATGGTGTTCTGCCCTCTTCTGTCCTTGACCTCATCCTTTTCTCCTCCTGGTTTCAACTCTGTGTTGTGCTCCCATTTTAGTTTTTCTTATACCACACCTCTCTTACACTCAGCATGCCCCAGGTGAAGCTCATCATTTTCTCTCTTTCAATTGCTATGTCTCTTGTGATCTTGCTCTTTAAAAAATGGGGAGTTGTTCTGGACCTTCCTCCTCTCAGTGACTACACACTATCACTTGGCTTTTCCTCCTTAATAATGGATGATTGTCTTCTATCCCCAACCTCCATGCTGAATTGAGCCCCATTGCCCCACTTATAACTTAGAATCCTGCGATAGAACTTCTGATAGTTTTTGCTCTTGCCACCCACCCAAAGTACAGCCAGAGGACTGCTTATCACATTGAGTATATAACTTTCATACTTGAATCCCTCAATTGCTCCTATAGTTTTCAAGATGAAATTGGAGCTCTGGAACGTACATTTAAAGCCCTTTAGACTTGGTTTCTCTGTGTTTCATCAGTCTCCTAGGTTGCTGTTTTGCTACCCACTTTCCCTCATCCCACAAACAGGCTCTACATATGCACATGTACACACACAGGTGCACACACGTAGATGCAGAAATGCATACGCACATGTGAGCACACACACACATGCTCTCACTCCATTGCCAATGTACCCTGTACACTTTCCTAAATATACCATACTTTCTTATTTTCTTGTTTCTGATTGCTTTTCCTTTACTTTTCCACCTCGCTATCTTCCCTTAACACTCAGAATAGGCATTGTGAAAAAATTACCCAATATTCTGAGTTTGATTCTCTTTATTTTGTGCATCCGTGCTTCCATCACTATGGCCACAGCCCCTTTATAACATCTGCCATTCTGCCTTGTAGTGATTTTCGTATTTGTTTGCTCCTTATCTCCACTGACTGTAAATTCATCAAGGGAATAGTCCTCTTCATTCATTCAACAAATATTTGAGTGCCTACTATGTTCCTGACCTTGATCCAGTTACTATAACATAATGGGTAGTGACTGGCAAATAGTCGAATATCAGTGAATGTTTGGCAAATTACAGTCTGGAAAAAGATTCTCATCCTCAGAAGTAAAATGATCTTGAAATATATATCAAACTCATAGCAGTGTTAATCTTTCGAACTCATAGCAGGGATTACTATTTTATTTATACTTTTCCTGTTTATCTTTCATGTGTGTAGTAATCATGTTAATTAATTTCATGTTAAATTCATGTTAATTACTTTCATAATTAGGCAAAAAAAAAACCTTTAAAATGATAAAATGAATTGTAAGGGAAAATGGTCATCAATTATATATTTTTAAATGATAAAACAAGCAGATTACAAAACAATACATACAGAAAGAATTCAGTTTTGTTTTACAGATATTAAAAAAGAGGACCTTAGAAAGAAATTAACCCTTGCCTATATGGACAAATGATTATTGATAAAAGTGCCAAAGTCATCAATGGAGAAAAGAATAGTCTTCAAAAAAATGGCAATAAGGCTGGATATCTAGTGTTTGAGAAAACTGGATATCCATATTCAAAAGAATAAAGTTGGACCCATAAATACTGCATCATATGCAAAAATTGCAAAATGTGTTAAAGATTTAAATATGAGACCTGAAACATAAGACTCTTAGATGAAGATATAGAGAAAGCTTTGTGACATTGATTTCTTGGATATGACATCAAATGCATAGACAACACAAGCAAAAATAGACAGATGGGACTTAAAACTTTAAAATCTTTTTAATTTTTTTTTTTAACATCAAGCTTGAAACCTTCTATGCAGCAAG
The DNA here is from genome assembly GCF_001458135.2 of Marmota marmota marmota. NCBI lineage: Eukaryota > Metazoa > Chordata > Mammalia > Rodentia > Sciuridae > Marmota > Marmota marmota. The sequence goes on along the minus strand of NW_026000005.1, from coordinate 16,317,863 downwards.
GGAAGCAATACAGTAAAAAGGCAGCTTATGGGGTCTGGGGTTGTGGCTCAGTGGTAGAGCACTCGCCTAGCATGTGCAAGGCCCTGGGTTCAATCCTCAGCACCACATAAGAAATAAATAAAATAAGGGTATAAAAATTTTTAAAAAGGCAGCCTATGGAATGGGAGAAATGGAATGGGAGAAAGTATTTACAAACCATGTATCTGATAAAGATTTAATATCCAGACTATAAAACAAACTTGTAACTGAACAACAACATACAATTTGATTAAAAATGAACAAAGGGCATGAATGGACATTTGTCCAAAGAATATATATAAATGGCCAAAAAGCATATGAAAGGATGCTCAATATTGCTAATCATCAGGGAAAAGCAAATCAAAACCACAGTGAGGTATCACCTTCTGCATATTAGGATGGCCACTATCAAAACAAAACCAAACAATTATAGCAACCCAGAAAACAGCAAATGCTGACGAGGATGTGAGAAATTGGAACACTTTTGCACTGTTGGTGAGAATGTAAAATGGTGCAGCTATGGAAAATGCTATGAGTATTCCTCAAAAAATTAAAAATAAATTACCAAATGATCCAACAATCCTACTTCAGGGTATATATATATCCAGTAGAATGGAAAACAGAATCTAAAAGGGGTATTTGCACACCCATGTTCACTGCAGTATTAGTTTCAATAGCCAAGAGGTAGAAGCAACCTAAATGTCCACTGATTGACAAATGGATAAAGAAAATGTAGCATTTACACATAATAGAATAGTATGCAGCATTAAGAAGAAGTAAATCCTTTCACATTTTATAACAAATGAACCTTGTGAATATTATGCTAAGTTTAATAAGCGAGTCACAAAAAAGATAAATATGCAATGATTCCTTTTCCATGAGGAATTTAATACAGTCAAACTCTTAGAAAATAGAATGGTGTTACCAGGGACTAGGGGATCAATGGGTATTTCAGTTTTATAAAATGAAAAAGTATTCGAGATCTGTCATACACAATATACTTAGGGTTAATGCTCCTCTACAAAACACTTAGATTGGTAAAGATGGTAAATTTTATGTTATGTGTTTTTAAAATCATAATAAAAGAGGTTCTTAGGTAATGTTCTTCAAATTTAGAATAGTAATTGACTAGAGTTGTTCTAAGAAAGGCCCATCAAGTCTAGGAACACCCCGTTCTCTAAGGATCCAAATACTTGGGATTCCTTTACTTCTCCTCCATGGACACACAGACCTGCACTAATCCAAGGAGGAACCACAAGAGACCAAGGACTGATCACCCCTCATGAGGAGAAAAAGGATGTGGGGCTTTAGGCATGTAAATGTCCATATAAGAGAATCCAGTTCTAATACTCACTTTCCTGTGGAACTGGATGAACTGGGAGTCCTGAGCCAGACCCAAGTTGAAGGTCTGTTTTGTTGTATAGCCTTCTGGATACAGTGCTGCCTGCCTATCCAGAAGGCTGTAAGTAGTGGGCTGCAACTCCTGCCTTTCATTAAAAAGAGCTTTGTCCTGGGGTTGCAAACTGACTGACAATTCCTGGTTTGGTTGCTGTTCATGGAATTCATATATCATTATACTCTTTGCACCACACTTTTGAGCCAAACAGCCATTCTCTGAATCCTGCTTACTAGGCTGGCTACCTGTTTATATCTTGCCAAAACGTGCCATCTGCTATCATTCATACTACATAAAGTTTAGGATTGCTGACATGAAGAAAATGTGGCCTGATTCATAGAGAATGTCTGTCTTCTTCCTCTTTTGTGGCCTGGTATATAGTGTAGACAGGACTCAGAGTTGACCTGAATGCAGCTACACAAGAATGGCTCTGTGACTTCAGTGGTAGGTCAAGTTCTTGGTCCTTCTTGCCCCCTCCCCGTCAAAGATTACTAGAATTCATTTATAAATCTGTGGTTTGTCCTGGAGTTTAGGCCATTCCAAAATCTGACACCATATAGTACTTCTGTTAGCATAAGTAATAGTCTTGATGGCTTGTGAGTGGTGTGGTGTACAATTGTGCTACTCTCTTCAGAATCCTCAGTAATTAGACAAGGACAGCTTTCCACAAACTGGACTGGTCTCTTCTTCCAGAATTTTCCTGTCTGCTTCTCTTATTTCCTGCTTTACACCTGTGATTCTCAGGCTGCACTGTGCACTAAACCACCTTAGAATCTTTAAAACACTACAGATACCCAGGTTCCATCCTGAACAGCCTATTTTAATGGGTCCGAAGTGAGCCCATCTTCTGTTCCTCCAGCTCCTGCCCTGGAATTCTTAGGTGCAGCCAGGATGAGAACCACTGCCTTTTGCACCTGCTGTGCTTCATGCCCACTAGAAGGAATTTCTTACTCTTCTTTGAACTCGAACACTGAACCTGCCATAGCCCCCAACAAATAGCAAATAGCTACCACTTCAAAATCTGCATATTAGTGACTAAAAGTGGCTGTTAGGGAAATGCAAGGGCCCAGATGCCATTACAAAATTTATAATGCAGTTGGCATTCTTGCTGGAATCATTGCAACATGTGCAGGTTTGCTACTGAGAGAGAACATGCTGAACAGTAAGATCCATAATCCTCAATCTTTACCCATTTCAGCATCTGTGCTTTCGATGACTTCATGAACTATTGGATGCAAACAAGTGGATTTATTAAATTTGGCGGGGGGTGGGGCACTGGAGATTGAACTCAGTGGCCACTGAGCTACATCCCCAGCCCTATTTTGTATTTATTTAGAGACAGGGTCTCACTGAGTTGCTTAGTGCCTCACTTTTGCTGAGACTGGCTTCGAACTTATGATCCTCCCACCTCAGCCTCCTGAGCTGCTGGGATTATATACATGTGCCACTGGGCCAGGCTCAAACAATTTGATTTATAAGGAAAGATTTAAGTAACTAATGGTATTAATAATAATAATGATAGCTACATTTGTTGAGTGCTGTTTGCTACATTGTTTTAAAGCATTTTATACTTTCATATGTGCAATATTTAAAAGGTACTTTATACCAGTTATCTCATTTAATCCCCACAAAAACCCAGTGTTAGATACTGTTACCTTAATTTTACAAATGAGATGCTGTCATACACTCTCATATATGTATGTATACATATACATTTACCTGTTATTCATATATATATATTTATGTATATTTGTATATACACTCACATATTCCTTCCTGCATATAATCATTTAAAAGAGCCATAAATCATTTAAAGGAGCAGAAAAAGGTATTCAATTTTTTAAAAATAGTTTTTTTAGTTGTAGATGGATATGATACCTTTATTTTATTTATTTGTTTTTATGTGGTGCTGAAGATTGAGCTTAGTGTCTCGTGCATGCTAGGAAACACTGCACCACTGAGCCACATCCCCAAACCCCTTAATTTTTCAACGTGATAATATTGATGATTAACATGTTCATCCAAAAGACCATGAGATAAATGAAAACATTTTTTTTCATATGATCTAGAGTTAGATGTTTAAATTCATATTCTAGCTTTGAATTTAGCTTGGTAAACTTTTAGCAAGTGTTTTAACCCCTCTAATCTCAGTTTCCACATTAGCAAAATAGAGACAACAATGTCTAGTCATTAGTTTGTTGAAAGCACAAAATATGATTATATTGGTAAAACTTTTTGAACAATGAATGGCATATAACATCAGCTGATTTATTGTTGTTATTAAATGTTGTGTCTCATCCCCAGGAGCTTATTTATCTTTAGCAACTGAACACATTATTTTAATTTATAGTTTTTCTTCCAACAATCTCTCTGTTGTGCCTGACATTGGACTCCCATCTATTGACTGTTGAGCTCTAGGGTGGCAGCTTGCTTTACCCAAGAATCACAGAGCAATATGGCTGGATGGGGAAGGGTACAATGTCATGTCAGATGATGGTGACCAGAAAATATCAAGTAGGTAAAAAAATGGGAAGGTTTTTGAAATGTTGGGTTTTGCGCATATTCTTTGGAAAACAAACCAATTTATCAAGAATAACAGGCCTAAAATCTCATTTTTGCTTCAGAGAAAAAGTTATTCTTTGAAGCTAATTTTTTTTAGCTTCTTTTTCATCCACCCCTAAGTACCCATTGATTTCAGAAGAGTAATTTGTAACATTCTATCATTTCTGCTAATAAGTGATTTTGTTAGGGTTTGTAACTGAAGAGCTTTTTGTAATGAACTCTTGATTTGCATATCAAGCCTGTTTTATGGAGTTAGCTGGATGCTGAATTGACATGAAGCTTTATAAATGTAATGAACATTTATTTAGCATTCCCTAACTGGCAGGTCCTGTGCTTCAGTACCTTGCATGTTATTTCATTCAAACTTTAGAAATACTCAGTGATAAGGGTGTAGTTATCAACATTTGACCAAGGAGAAAGGTGAGCCTCAACAAGGTTAAGGGGTTTGTCTAGAGACACACAGTCCATATTTGCAGAGCTGGGACTCAAACTAGGGCTGTCTGTCCTCAGATCACATGCTTTTAACCATTATAACAGATTGCAATTCAACATATATTCATGTATTAAGAGTTTGGAAATGGAAAATAAAATTGTAAACTGGTTATATCTCTTCCTTTGTGAATAAACTAGTATTATTTTTATAATACTAAAGTAGAAAATCATCTATTATTGTCAAAAGACTTTGATCTTTTAACTAAGATAGCTTTGAAGGTGTTTTTAATTGCTAAATTATGTGAATTATATGAATATGAGATCTAGTGGATACAAGAGATTATAATTTGCATTATAATAAGATGGTCAGAGTATTTCCTTTCAAACCATCTCACTCACTCTGAAATCAGTTACCTGATCACATCTTGGTGAAAAGCAGTACCTTGGGTCCACTACTACCAGCTGCATGAGACATTATCTGTGAATTGAAGATTCTTTTACTTACATCCCAGGTTTGTTGGGAAGATCCATTAGTTAGTAGAAACTAACTACTACTAGTTAGTAGAAACTAACTTCTTGTAGAATACTTGGGTGTGCCAGACATGTCATTCACATTCCCTGAATGTCGGTTTATAGAACAAGGAGACAGACTGTATGAAGGGAGGAATAATTCTAAGAGCAGGCCTTCAAGAGATGTCACATTGGCTGCAGTCTGAAGTCCCCTTCAAGTATAGAAGCTTTAACTTGAAAATGCTAGATAAAGGAGCTGTTGCTTAGTTTGATTTCCTTGTAATGTGCTCAGATGTATAGGGGAGCAAATAGTCTTATCTCTTATCTATTTTTAAAATAATATTTTCTTCTGATTATAAGATAATTGTTGTAATAAAGCATGACACAGTAATATGTTAACCTAGAATCGCACCACTGGTCTGATATTTATTTAGCCAGGCCTTTTTAAAGAAATGTATGTCCTCTATATCAATATAAATGTACCTGTAGATAGAATAGTCATTGGGCATTAAGTCAAAGTATGCACCTTCCCCAAATCCCTTGACTCAGTCATAAAAGAAGATATTAGAAGATTCTATGTGTGTAACAGGGGACAGAGTGTTTAGTGCACATAAAAGAGAACCACAGAGCTAGCCAGAAGCAAAAAACAAAACATAACAAACAAACAAAAAACAAAAGTAGCTGCCTTGGCATGCAAACCATCCTGCTTTAAAGAGAGCTCAAAATCAAGGTGAATTCTAGAATGTTCCAGTTCACCTTCAGGATTTACTCATTTTATTTTACTATCAAGCTTTAATAACTTTCAAATATTTTGACAGATTTGCTGTGTGCAACTTCATCTTAAGTAAAGATTATATTCTAAAATGAGGTCATAAGTGAAAGTCATATTTGAAATACATGCAATGTAGTTAAAAACTGTGTGGTCATTGTAATACTGCTTTGGACAATTTTTGTGCCTGAAACTTAATTATAGAACTTAACAATTTCCTCTATCATTAAATATTTTTAGTGAGTATTTAGAATCCTCTCTTTGGAATGTGCCATAAGTTCTTTAACAAGGGCCTTGGGAGTTAAGGTTGCCTCCATATTTTGGTGTTATAAATCCTATCATGAATATAAGAGTACTCAAATTGTTACGCACATCTTTGAGGGGAAATTCCTACTCATGGAATTATATATAGGTCAGAAAAGTAATATTTTGAGGTGAATAATTTGGCATGAATTACTAGATTGCCTTCTGAAATGTACTATGTCCCCTTACTTCGATCATTATTGATATTTTAAAAGTAATTAAATCATTGTTTTCATGACATTAAGTTTTGGGTTGGTTTATTATGTAATGAAATAACTTAATATCCCCGTCCCCCCTGAGTCTACAATGAATACAATGTAGGGCTTAATGGAGGAATAAAAGGAATAAGGAAATTCAAGACTATTGAGTTGCAGGACTGAGAGGATATTAACGAGGCCCTTAACGTGATTTTTATGACCTGGGCATTCTGGTAATGTATTTACTGACACCATACTCCCTGGGACCTGGAAATGTGTAATTAACACTAGATGGCCACAGGTCCAAGTGATTAAGCCTACTTCCTAAAAGAAGGAAATGACACTACCTTACCGTAGATTTAGAGTATGGAGAACAACTGGAGCTTTCTTTCAGGTATTTCTTGGATTGATCTAAATTGTGTGTGTTTGGTGCTGTTCATGGCCTTGTTGCTATCACAGCCTGTGAGTTTCTAGGTGGGAGACTGAACTGGTGGGTAGTGACTGGGATGAAGAATGGTCGTTCATTGTGCAAGATGGAAGCTCTAGGATGCAGTCTTAGAGACTGAGGTTTTCATTCCTTCTTATACGGCTACTTTCTTTCCTTTTTTCCACTCTTTGCCTTCAGAATGGTTGCAAGATTTATCAGGTACTGTTCATGGTTCATTAGACTTGATATCTGTTAATTTTTTCCCTTCATTTGCTACACATATGTGACTAACATGTGAAAATCATGATGAAAAATGAAGTACAGTGAGATTCATGAAGCAATGATAGTGTTCCAGTCTCTTTAGTATTTCTTTTTTCTTTTTATTATGTTTTGGGGGGTCCCAGGGATTGAATTCAGGGGCACTCGACCACTGAGTCATATCCCCAGCACTATTTTGTATTTTATTTAGAGATGGGGTCTCACTGAGTTGCTTAGTGCCTCTTTAATATTTCTAATGCCCATCCTAGTGCCTGGCCCAGAATAGGTATATGTTCTGGGCTGAATGGTGTCCTCCCCTAATTCATATGTTGAAGTCCTAAGCCCCAAAACCTCAGAATGGGCTGTATTTGGAGAGAGGTCTAAAAGAATTAAGTTACAAAGTTCACTAAGGTGGACACATACATACACAGAGGGAAGAATGGGAAGGGAGAAGATGGCCATCTGCAAACCAAGGTGAGAAGCCTCAAAAGAAACCAACCCTGCTGATACCTGTCTTGTAGCCTTTAGAAATGTAAGAAGATGTATTTCTGTTGTTCAAGCCACCTAGTCTGTGGGACTTTGCTGAGGTTCCCTGAGCAAATTAAAACGGTATGCTGTGAACATTTGTTGAATTAATGATTATTTTTTGAATTCCTTTGCTGAATTTTGAAAAAAAAAATTACCATTGTTTCTGAATGGCTTTAATTGGGTTGTGACATTTCTTAGTGAAAATTTTCAATATGGCAAGGCAGTCATCCTGCTTATTCTAGAAAGGTATAGATAAACCTTGCCAATAGGGATTCAATGAAGAAACTGAGGGATAAAGAGACAGTTCTTCACTGAAGGCCCTTATATCAGCCTTAACTTGGTAAACTCTTTGCTTCAATGACCTTTCCTTCGGTTCAAGTCCAACATACATTTCATTGATTTGTTTGTGCTTTCTTTTTTCTTCCCTGACTTTCTTCTGGCTATTAGCCTGCTTTTATTTGAGAATTCTCTAAGATTTGCATCTTCAATTTAAAAGGATTAAATTTATTCTGAACGGTATTGCCCATTAGGTAATTTTAAAAAAACACATTAATGTAAATGTGAAATAAGCACCCACCTAAGGGAAATGATAGGCATTTCAATTAACACTATGAAAACATTAATTTCTTTTCCTGACTTTACAAGAAGTTTTTTTCTATCTCCATTTCCTAAAGGAGTGATATGAGAGCACTCTGTGTATTATGAGGTGTTCAGTGTGTTCTGCTCATTTTTTCAAATGACCTTAACCCCTCACTTGGCTCTCCTCTGCCCTGCACACCATTTCTATGTTAAGAATTTATCTCATTGTGTTCCAGTCACTGGTGGACTTACCTGTAGGCTCCTTGATGGTGAGAATGGCATTCTGTTGGAATTTCAGCTCGCCCTTGACTCTGCCCAGTACCTCCCATGTTAAGTAGCTGCTTTCTGTATACTTAAATGAGTGAAGGAGGTGTTTGGGAGATGTGCAAATACTTTGGGTCATGAAGGTGAGTCTCTGTGTAAATTGCTTCATAAACACTCTATACAGTAGCCAAGTTGTCTGAAATAGTTTAGAAGTGTTAGATCATTATAGGCGCTATATTAGATTTTCTCCAGTAAAAATAGAACCAATTGGATATATATTTATAGATTAGATTTTTCATAAGGTATTGATTCACAGGATTGCAGAAGCTGAGAAGTCTAGTTTTCTGCCATTTATATCCTGTAAAACCAGGGAAACCTGTGGTTTTATACAAGACAGTAGACCTTAGAACATGGTGAGGGTTGGTGAGAGCAGGAGAAGCCGAAGCCCCAGCTTAATGAGACAGAGAGATAGAATTCACCCTTCTTCCACCTTTGTTCTATTTGAGCCCTCAACAGACTGCATCATGCCCACTCACATTGGTAGGGGGGATTGTCTTGATTCAGTCCACTGATTCAAATGCCAATCTTTTCCAGAAAAAAAAAATCACAGATATTTTCCAAAATAAGGCTTTACCAACTATTTTATCCCAGTCAAGTTGACAAAGTAAAATTATCCATAACAGATATATTTGTATGTTAAAATGAGGTTCATTAAACTGAGAAAGTTAAATAACCAGTGTAAAGACACATTGTAAACTTACTCTGAGATTTATGAATAGGGTGTAAGGTAATTATGCTGTACTTTCGGCTAAGTATTTTAAAAAATGAAATGAAATTATCTCAGTGCTCATAAGATTATCTCTTTTATTCTATAATAACAGGCATCCTTGCTCTCACAATAATATGAAAATATTTAGTATGAGTCAAAAAACGACACTGTTATTATAAACTGCTTACTTATAGCTTGCTCTGGCAATGTCTTAAAAAGACAATAATACAAACCTCTCTCTTTAACAGACTGATCTCGACTGATAATTAGATATCTTTAATACTCCCATCAGATCCTCAGCTTAGTTATTGGAGACCTAATATATATACACACACACACAAAACATCTGTGATAATGCCAGAGGCAAGATGCCACAGTTGTGAGACATTCTAACACACATATAGGATATTTACAGATACTAAATTTGAAGTACTAGAACAAAGGAGAAGTGAATATTGTCTGCATAGGTGAGGAAGTTGATGCTCATGGAGACGGTGACATGCTCAAGTGCACATAGCTAGCAGCTGGTGGACTAGGAGCCTGAACTTGTTTTCTTGTTTTTAGTGCCCTGACCTTTCCACCAGCCTTACCTTTCCAAAATAAATAACTTATTTATAAGAAGAATAGTTCCTGAATTTAATCCCCGAGTGGAATTATATATATAGTCACTGCATTAATGTTAGTCATGGATTAGATTAATGCAGTGATTACATACCCAATTCCATTAACATTAGCTAACACTAATAGCTTCTAAATTATCAAGATAGGCTTTAACCTAGATGAAATAACAAAGTGCATAATAATGAGGTTTTAATTCATTTTATATTAAAATAAATTGATTTGAAAATATACAAACAAATCTCCCAACCTATGAAACCTTCTCCACTCCTCCCTCCTTCAAATATTGCTGTATAACCAGGATGGTGAACAAGAAAGCTTAGTTCACATGGTTGTCCTGTGTTTTACCTTAACCCTGAACTAACAAAAGCCACCCCCCAAAATCTTCCTTCTTAAACTTCAAGGTAGAGTTGAATGGAATAAATTATTATTGTTTTTATTTAAAGGGCATATGTTACTATTGCTATTATTTAAATGCTTAGATTTCAGAGCTTCTTAGAAATGATTTTTACCAGGTTGGGGATATGGTTCAGTGACAGAGCATTTGCCTAGCAAGCATGTGCAAGGCCCTGGGTTCAGTCCCGAGTACTGTAAGAAAAAAGAAAATGGTCTTTAACCTAAAGAAGTATGTGGCATAAATTGAAACAGTCCATGAAATGTTTTGACTTTTAGTATTTTAATGAATTGTATGGTGGGTAGGGGGGACATGTGGAATTGGATGTTTGTTTCAATTTTCAAGTCCTTATGGAGGATGTGGATCTGAGTTGTGGATAAGTATTATGGTAGCAGGGAGGTGGCATAAGTGCTTAAGGGTAGGTGCTCTGGAGTCTGACTTCCCATATTCAAATTCTAACACTGCTCCATACTAACTGTTCAACCTTTAAGTTACTTAAACTCACTGGGTTTCAGTTTTCTTGTCTACAAAATGGTAAAAATGATTCCTGATACCACTCATGGATTGTGAAGGTGGAAGGCAGGGAGAATAATGCCTGGTATATAGGGCACACTCAGAGTGCCCTATAGCTATCATGATGTACAATGTTGAGATAGAATTGTTGTATGGCAGATAATTTGGGGAAGTTGATAACAGCCAGCTCCTGGTTATCAGGTTGTGGTGACAATAACTCAGTTCCCAGGATGACAACTGACTTGTTTTGGGCTTTTGGAATATTGGACAGAATCAGACCTACCTGGGTGCATACCTTGCCATTTATCTAAACTTCAGTTTCTTTGTAGGTCATTGTGAGACCTAAACAAGACCCTTCAGTTCAACAAATAAATATTGAGAGTCTACTGTGCACATTGATTGGTTTCAATACTTTCTGCCCTAGAGGAGTTTGAGTAAATATCACTGCTTCAGGACAAAGTACGTAAAAAGCCAGCATGGTGCTCAACAAATAGTAGTTCTTCAATAGATACTAATTATCATCTTTTCTTCAGGGTCTTTCTTTATCCAGGGATCTTTATAAGACCAGATTAGTGCTGTGTTTGCCGTGTATCTATCAGGGCAGGGGTTGGAAAACTTCTTCTGTAAAGGGCTAAATAGTAAATACGGTCGGCTTTGCTGGTCATATTGTCTCTTTTGCAATTACTTAGCTCTGCTCTTGCAGGGAGAAAGCAGCAGTAGACAATACAAAAATGGGTACATAGGACTGCATTTCACTAAAATTTTTATTTACAACAACAGGCAGCTAGGAGATAACTGAGATGAGCTGACCCTTTCCAGGTTGAATTATAGTGGGTAGGCCTATGAGGAATCTGGATTTTGACCACTGACCTGAATGTGCTTTATTCACAGTATGTCAACTCATAAAAACAATGCCTGGCACTGGGGTAGTGGCTTGCCTAGCATGTGGGAGGCCTAGGGTTCGATTCTCAGCACTGCATATAATAAAATAAAGGTCCATTAACAACTAAAAAAATATTAAAAACAAAAAACACTGCCTGGAGGAGGAAGGAATTTTATTTTTAAAAAATTCATATGTATGAGACTTCCTGAAATGGGGTAAACCTGGGTGTGTGAGACATGAGACAGGCAGAGTGGTGGGGTCCTACAGAGGGGTGGTGTAGAATCTAATATGCTGGGAAGCTTTGTAGGAGAGTTGTAAGAAAGGGGGTGAAGTGGTAAGAGCAGATAGGATAGCTATAAATGCCAACCACATTAAAGAAGTTGGCATGAAGGTAGGTGAAAGAAAGAGGAAGGGTTTTTCTAAGTAGAAATGGTAAAATGGATCAAAATGGCAACCCAGACATTTGACTGAATGTTACAGATTCGTGGGTGTTGGGTTCACAAAGGATTTTAGAGGTTGGATAGTTTAGTCCTATTTTAGTGATAAGGTTATTGAGGCTCAGAGAGTGGCAGTGGTTTGAGTGAATTTCAACCTCCCTTAGTGGAGAGCTGGCTCTCCAGATTTCCTCTCCATTGTACATTTCAGCTGCAGGATCCTAGGGCTTGAAGGACTGAGATGATGATTTGCTCTCCATCTCCAGTGCTACTTTCCTAAATTGCAGTTAGCCTCCCTGTCCCATTTCCAGGGTAGTGTTTCTATAGCCAGTGAGGAGGCATGACAGCAGTTTTAGCCTGATTATCTTTTGAGACCACCCTTTAGGCTTTGATATGGTTGGGGCTGACATTTGCTGGGACTTCTAACAAACACTTGTCTTTATATGCCATGGCAATTAGCATGGAATTTCTAGGACAGGTAGAAGCCCAGGCTCCAAACAGGTCTCACTTGTCAGCATGCTGAGATGAAGTCCTGCTTATGTGCAGACTGTACTTTTGTGATATTTATCTACAGATGTGTATTTCAATCTTTTTCAGTTTCCTGAAAACTCTTGTGCCTCTAGATGCATTTTTATAGCCCTGACTGCCATCCACGATGTGGTTTAAAGTGGGTCATCCTTCAACACAAATGGATAATGACTCAATTTTACAGTTAAATTTCAGAGAATAGAATTGAAGAAAGGAAAGGAATTGAAGGAGTGCTCTGGCTTGGCTAAGGGTATCTCATTTAACATGTTACAATCTCTAAAGCCTGTACAGAGTATTGTCTGTAGCAGAGTTCTTAACGAAATGAATGAATTTGGCAGATATTGGATTGGCTCATGTACAAACAACTATGCTAGAATAAAAGATCATATTTAGCCTTTAAGAATGTGCTGGACCTTATGCTAATAGATTATGAATATCAACATTACTATTGTTATTTCACTAGATGTTAGATAATAATAACCTGTGGCTCTTGTACATACAATTTAAATGTCTGTTTGGCAACTCAAATTTGTGTTATAATAATATTAGAATTTATAGTAGCATTAGTCATTTGAGTATCCAATTTAATAGTTTTGAAACATTTTGAATAGTTATTACTGTGAAAATAGTGTCAGGAACTGTAAGTCCACTGCCTTAGGATGGTATCTGATGGTTTTCTCTCTTCTATTTAAAATCATGCCTTTTAAGCTAAAAGGGTCTTTAGAGATTTTATAATTCAGCCTCTTGACATTTCAGATATAGAAGTTGGGGCCTGGAGAGGTTAAGTCATTTAGCTGGAATCTTACATTGGTAATTAGTAGCAGAACTGTAAGAAACCACCCAGGTCTTTTCCTGAGAAGTCAGGAGTAATTAGGATTTCTGGTTTGAAAGGAACAGGTTTTAAGAATAGTGTCACTGTCTCTACACTAGTTGGCCCAAGTCTGTTTTTGTATTTTCTTCAGATCCTGACATTAAGCCAGCCTTACTTGCTGTTCCTAATCATTATTTTTTGTAAGAATTAAATGTGCAGAGCACCAAGTAGGTGGCCATGGAGGAATCAAAAAAGTGCAAGGAAGTCTCTGATCTTAAGAATTTTCCAAGTGCTCCACCTTCTCTCTCCTGAAAGGGAGAAAGGGTCAGGATTCCAGCAGAAGACTTGCAAGGTGCTTCTGTAGCCTGCAGGCCAGGATCAGTAGGAGACAGTGAATCCTACTTGAATTTTTGTTGAATCCCAGAACCCACAGCACAAACTTGGAGTAGAAGAAGCAGAAGCATAGACTTGCTGTTCCTTGGAGTTGGGGAGTGCCTGGATCCTTCAGGGGTGAATTAAGAAGTGACTGTATGAATCGAAGAGATTTTATTCAAAAAGGCTTAGCCAAAGCCAGGCATGGTGGCTGTTATGGTTTAGATGTGCTGTCCCCCAAAAGCCAATGTGTGAGACAACACAAGAAGGTTTGGAGGATAAATGATTAGGTTATACTCTTAACCTAATCACTGAATTAATCCCCCATTATAGATCGACATCTGCTTATCAGAGAAAACATTTGGCTTTCGGTTTTTTGGGGTTTGGCTTATTTCACTTAGCATTATATTCTCCAGCTCTATCCATTTACCGGCAAATGCCATAATTTCACTCTTCTTTATCCATTGTGGATATGTACCACATTTTCTTTATCCATTCATCTGTTGAAGGGCACCTAGGTTGGTTCCATAGCTTAGCTATTGTGAATTAAGCTGCTATAAACATTGCTGTGGCTGCATGACTGTAGTATGCTGATTTTAAGTCCCTTTATTATAAACTGAGGAGTGTGATAACTGCGTCAAATGGCAGTTCCACTCCAAATTTTCTAAGGAATCTCCATACTACTTTCCAGAGTTGTTGCACTAGCCATGTATGGGTGTACCTTTTCCCCCACATCCTCGCTAACACTTATTATTGCTTGTATTCTTGATAATTGCCATTCTAACTGGAGTGAGATGGAATCTTAGAGTAGTTTTGATTTGCACTTGCAATGGACTTCTTAATCTGTTGGAAAAAAAAGTCTAGGCAGCATAGGATTCAGGTGGTGGCATGGATATTGCTGGTGGGTTTTAGTAAAATTTATTGTGATAATCAGGAACAGAATGCAGAGTAGAAAGATTAGAAAAACTTGAACTTGAAAGACAGAAGTAAAACTGGGGTTAAGGAAGTTGTAGTTGTTAAAGACATTACTGCCACTAAAGAAATGCTAAAGACTGTGCTCAGAGACAATAGGAAAGATGGCTTGAGGGCATCTCAGGAGCTGGCAAGGCCACACTCATCTCTGGCTTGAGGGAGTAAAAGTGAAAATTCTGCCTTTCCTATCAAAGGCAGCAGAATACAACATACACTTGTATGGCAGTATGTAAAAAAGTGGATGTGTAACCGATGTGATTCTGCAATATGTATACTGGGTAAAAATGGGAGTTCATAATCCGCTTGAATCAAATGTATGAAATATGTCAAGAGCTTTGTAATGTTTTGAACAACTAATAATAAAAAAAAAGACAAAAAAAGTGAAAATTCTCTTGAGAAGAGACCAGTAAAGAAGTATAGGAAGTTTTTGTCAATGTCCTCAGCCACCCAGACACTCAGAGGATGCTGCAGCCAAGGGTCCCTAGAGGCTTGGCTACTGTTCAAGATGGCCTTAGACCTTGGTGTCAATCATGTGCTGCTGGTTCTGCAGCAATGCAGGATGCTGGAGTTAAGGGATCATGGAGGTTTCCCCGGAGATTTCAAAGGAAGGCTTTGGAAGGCAGGCAAAGTAAGCATGGTCGGAGTCCTTGCAGGCACTCCCTGAGAAGTCAAGGTGTAAAGATTTGAGGGGAAATCTGAAGCTGCAGTGGAGACTCCCAAGATTAAGAACAATTGGCAGTAATGTGGGACATTGTCCTAGGAAAGCTTCAGGAATTGAGCAGAGACAAGCCAACAGAGAGTCACTTGGGCTGCAACCAACAAGGCCATGGGGATGGAGCTACACAAGCCCTTTGGAGAGAACATCATGATGCCATGCGCCCCAGATGCCAGACATGGAGCTACAAGACTTGTTTTCCCAGCTGGATTTTGGTCTTGCTTTTGTCTTATCTCTTCTTTCTATACCCCTAATTTTGTGAATGGAAATGTTTGTTCTGTGCCTTTATATATTCGATAATTGTAAGTTGCTTTTAATTTTATAGGAGCTCACAATTTGAGACTGCCTTGAGCCTCAGAGAAGACTTTGGACTTGGACTTTGAGCAATCTTGGAACTGTTGAGACTATGGGACTCTCAGGAATGGACTAAATGTGTTTGGGATTGTCAGATGCGTGTGAGCTTTGCGGGGCCAGAGGCAGAATGTTATGGTTTGGATATGAGGTATCCCCCAAAAGCTCATGTGTGAGACAATGCAAGAAGGTTTAGAGGAGAAATGATTGGGTTACAGCCTTAACCTAATCACTGAAGTAAGCCCATTAACTGAGTGGTGACTGGAGGCAGATGGGGTGTGGCTGGAGGAAGTGTTCATTGCTGGTGTGGCTATGGGGCATATATTTGCATCTGGCACAAGGAGTCTCTCTCTGCTTCTTGATCACCATGTGAACTGCTTCCCTCTGCCACACTCCTCTACCATGATGTTTGACATCACCTTAAGTCCCAAGGAATGGAACATGCCTTCTATGGACTAAGACCTCTGAAATTGTGATCCCTAAATAAACCTTTCCTCCTTTACAATTGTTCTGGTTGGGTCCTTTCATCACAGCAGCAAAAAAGCTGACTAAAACAGTGGCACATACCTGTAATCTCAGAGAATTGGGAGGCTGAGGTAGGAGGATTACAAATTCCAGGCCTGCCTTGGGAACTTAGTGAGGCCCTCAATTAATTAGCAGGTAATTTGGCAAGCCCTTGTCTCAAAATAAATAAATAAATAAATAATTTGAAAAGGGGGGGCTGGGGATGTAGCTCAGTGGTGAGCACCCCTGGGCCCAGTCCTCAGTACCAAAAAAAAAAAAAAGAAAGAAAGAAAAATAGCTTAGCCTAGGAGATGAATCTTTTTCTTGGTATTCCTTGATTCTTGGGATATACTACTCTTCAAGTCCATAGGGTAATATAGGACAGGAACAGAGATTTGTGAATTTGGTAGCTGGGAGAATGGTAGCAGCATAGAGTGATTATTTGAGGAAGGATTGAGGATGTGAGTGGTGAGTTCCTAATAAGCGCTGTCCTGCAGGCTTCACGGTGTGTTAGGCAGCCTTGGAACCAGGCTGGCATTTCATGCAGATTCTGTGCAGGGTCAGGGATAGAACCTAAGGCCTCATGCATGCTGGGCAAGCATTCTAACACTGCACTACATCTCCAGCCCTTATAATACAAATTCTAAAGGAAAAGCTAAGTCTTGGTCACTTAAAAGTGTGTGGTATATGGAAGAGATAAGAGTGACCTGGTTAACCATGAGTTGACCATGCTGAATGAGATCGCTGCAAGGCTTTAAGCAGTTCCTCATCAGCTTACTAGTGACAGACATTGAACAGGTGCTTACTGGGAGCCAGACACTTTCTCATGTCACCTCTCATCATCTTCTGATAATTTAATGAAGTTCCAAATATTATATAATAATAATAAATATTATTATTTCCCACCTTAGAGAAAGAACATGCAGTCATTAGAGCCTATCCCAGTTTTTGGTGCCTAGTTGCACAAGATATTTGGAATCGTACAATATGATCCCAAAGCTCATATTCTTTATCCTTATGCAAGGTACATGCCTAGCTTGGGCTCCTCACCTCTGGCCTGGGCATTTTCAGTCCAGTAGCTGGTGGCAGGGGGAGTCCTATGCCTGTGGATGCTGCACACTTAGGCCAAGTCTTGGACAAGGTCCTTTGGTGCCTAAGAAGGGCTGTACTGTCTTGGTGAGTAATTCTTGTGCTCTGGAGAGTGTGATATTAAAAAGCAAACAAAAAAGCACCATGACTAGGTAAGAGAAAGATCAGGGAAGAAGGGGGGAAATTTTTATACAATGTTTCCTCCCCCTCTGCAGAAAATACCAAGACCCACAGATGTCTGAAACCACAGAGTATACCAATCTTATGTTTTTCCTGTTCATCCAGAACAAGGAGGAACACTCAGCCTTTCACTGAAAGAAAGCACTATACAGCCTCTCTCTGGAATATTAGAATTTTCAGATTGCTACTCTTGTTCTTTGGTGTCATTATAAGTAAAAAGAAGGGTTCTGAACAAAAGCACAGAACCTTGGAGGTTGGTCTGGTAGCTGAGATAGCTCCTAAGACACTATGGGGTGGATAGCGTGTGTACCTTGTAAATGCAGTGCCGCAAGAAGAGGTGATTCACACCCTGGGCAGGATGGAGTGGGACAGTGTGAGATTTCATCACACTATTTAGAACAGCCTGAAGTTTACGTTTTATGAATTGTTTATTTCTGGAATTTTCCATTTAATAGTTTTGGACCATGACTGACCATGGGTAATTTTTTTTTTATTGGTTGTTCAAAACATTACAAAGCTCATGACATATCATCTTTCATACATTTGACTCAAGTGACCATGGGTAATTAACACTTCAGAAAGCAAATCTGTGGGTCAGGGGGATGGCTATTGTATTTAAGTGCCTTTAATGACACTTTCCCCCACTGTTTTAACAAGGAACCCCACGTTTTTGTTTTGTATCAAGTTCTGCAAACCCCTGAAGAGAAGGCATAGAGAGGGAAGGAAATTGCCATTGTGCAGAGGGCTTTCTCTACAGGGTGGGAAATGTGGTCAGTTTACTTGGATTCTTATAGGAACAAAGACTGCTTCAGCTGCCTCAGCTCAGGTTCTGTCCATGTTGTAAAGTCATCTAAATCCCATTTTCTTTGATTTTAGTGTTCACCACAATAATCTTCAGATTATGATTTGTCTTTCTTGTAGTTTAGCTGTGGGAGAGAGAGTGTGGTGATCAGGTGAACTTTGTTTTCTAATTCCTACTGTAGTTTTTTTAAAAGTCATCTAGCTAATTGGCATTTTGATTTTTTTGTGTGCTTGTTTTATGAAATGTCAACTTTGAAAACACACCCTGCTTGGAATGCCACAAATAGCTTTTCCAAGTTTGCAAAGCCTGAGGCCTCAAACCATGGTCAGTTAATCCCAGAGTGAGCAGCACCCTGTAGGTCTCCCTGGAGATGGTCTGTTGCTGGTTTCTGTCATAGGAAAGCAGGGAGCTGAAACTCCAAACCTTGGTTCTTGTGTTATAATGAAAGAAAATTTAAAGTAAGACACCAAAAGTCATGCAAGAGAACTTAAGTGAAAGTAAAGTAGAAGCAAAGTGAGGCTTCAGCAGGGTGCTCTCTCTCTCTCTCTCTCTCTCTCTCTCTCTTTCTCTCTCTCGCCATCTCTGAGAAGAGAATGACAAAGGAAACAACATTTTGATGTTTACCTTCTATACTCTTTGCCATCAGATGTTTAACTCCTCCTTCATGTTGAGCAGTAGTTTTTGACCTTAGTTGGTCCTCTCTGGAACTATCATGGTGACCATTCTATTTAGGGGGCTTCATCTACAAGTCAATCTCATGTTAATATGGGCCCTGGGGTCAATAGTTGGTCAGAAGTTACCTTAGTGTGCCTGTAATACTAAAGGAATCTTCCTTCCCAGACAAATGGAGACACTCATAGCTATAGTTCTTTACTTCACATCAACCTCAGTGGACCCTGTCAAGAGTTAGTCCCATTAATCCTTTTCTCTTGACATGATTTCCAAATAGCTCCTTTACTTTATTTTATTTTTTTTACAAATTAACTACTACCCTTTGTTTTCTTGTGTACTCTAAACATAGTTTAAAAAAGGACCTAAAGTGATTTAACACAAAGAACACATTGTGAACTTACAATGTGATGCATTTCACTGCTCATTGCTAGCTACTACCTAACAGTTTCCACAAGGAGTGAGTCCCCAGCATTGCAGTGTGGTGGGGCACATCTGTGCTTACTTTTCCAGAGTATTTATGCTCTGGGCACAAAGAGCAACTGTGAAGCTCACTTGGACCTAGAATAGAGCATGGCTAACCACATCTCTTTTGGCTGCACCTAATAAGCCTGTGACTTCTAAATAGGATGGAATTAATGTGCATTTGAGAGGGTCGGAAGCCAAGCTAAAATTATGATATTCTTCCTAATTTTAGAATGAGAAACAAGTTTGTGGTCTTTAAAAGATGTTTTAAAAAACATTTGCTGCCAAACACCTGCTTTAACATATGCCATGAGTACTTAGGTAATCCTGAAAGCCGAGATGGGTTTTCACCGAAGAGTGTAATTATGAATCCAAAACCTCCTTGAAACTTGGTAATGAAAGCTTTTCAGTGTCTACTGACTACAAGTGATAAAGTAGTGACTGGAGAGACTGCAAAGGGCTAAAATTAAATCCTTATTTCCTCCCAAAGAAAATATTTATTCCCAAATTTCTGCCCAAAATATTCTTGAGGACAACTGCTTTGTAAGTTCAGGCACATATGTTTATAAATGTACACATAGAAATGTACAGTGACCCAGTGGAGCTAAGCATGGAGGAAAATGTAAGGGTCAGACATTCTGCTTAGGTAGCCAAAAGAAATAGAAATATCGTTAAAGGTAGGACTCTCTGGTCTGTGATGGCTCTCAAATCAAACTGGCTTAAGCAGGAAGAGAATATGTTTAACTCATGTCATTGAAAACTCCAAGGATAGTTATAGGTTTCATGTGGCAGTGTGCAGGCCTCAGACAGTGTTGTTGAGGTGGGGGTCTCTCACCTTTTAGCTGTGTCCTGAAGCTGGTCAGCTTTCCATTCACCCAGTTCTTTCCTCAGCCCCTTAAGAAAAGCTAAGGGCCAAATTGTCACTCAGATAGACTGAGGACTGTGGTCTTGTTTTTTAGGATGCACACCCCAAAACCCCTCACTGTGACTGGGGAGGGGATGTGCTGCCTGCCTGAGGCTCAGAGCCTCTGCTCTACCCTTGAGGCCTCAGTCAGTTCTAATGGATTGAGCCCAGGCAGAAATCAGGCCTGTCTACATGGCAAAACACTCCAACAGGACATTTTTTCCTTATGGTGGATAAGTTAGTATAAAAATAAGTAACAGGATAAGAAAGTATAGAGTACTTGGGGGAGGGCAAATAAAATAAAAAGAAATTTTATGTTTGGGAAGTTGGAAAAGCTATGTGAGAGGAACTCACCAAACCAATGTGATTTGACTAGAAATGTAGAAAGAAAGCCATTTCAGGCAGACATCTCTGTACTTAAGAGAGATACGGAAAGCATGTGGCCGAGATAGGGACCTGGTTGGGGAAGAATATATAGATTGGAGAACAGATATTTTTGGAGGGGTGGTGGGTGTGGTCAGAAAAGGCATTAAGGGTTATGCTATCAGAGGTCTCAAGTGCCAGGTCAAGGTATTTACTTTAGCAGGCAATAAGGAGTTCTTGAAATAATTCAAAGCGTGGGTGATGCACCAATAGAGCTGCAGTTAAGATGGACCAGGAGCAGCTGGAAGACATGCTGAAGTTGGGAGACCAGTTAAGAGTTCTTCATAGAAGTGGAGGCAGTGGCTCACACCTATAATCTCAGTGACTTGGGAGACTGAGGCAGGAGGATTGCAAGTTCAAGGCCAGCCTCTGTAATTTAGCAAGACCCAGTCTTAAAATCAAAAACAAAAACGAGTGGGGATGTAGCTCAGTGGTAAAATCCTCAGTACAAAACAAAACTTCTTCAGGTCAGAGGATGCTACAGGGACTGGAAAGGCAGAGCAAGATGGAAAGAAAATTCAGCATGGGGCTTGAAGGAAGAGAGTCAAACAAATCACAACTTTTGAGTCCAGGTTTTAGTTATAGAAATAAGGAAGTGTAGAAGGTTGCTGGTGGAGGAGAGGAGTGAGATCCCAAGTTTGTCCTTGGAAATACTGACTGCCATGTAACTTGGCGTACTGTTCTTGGTTAAACACTGGAAGGAGACTCAACCGTGGAACAGCTTGGTTCAGTGACCCAGTAATTTGTAGTCAAGGCAGTCTAGGAAATGCATCGGGGCAGTTTTGATTGTGACTGGAAGGGGCTGCTGGAATTTAGTGGAAATTGCCCTGTACTCCTGGTGACTGCCTGACAAGAAAGAGCTGTTTCATCCAAATGTCAGTAGTACTTTCTGTCCAGAAGATTGAGTGTTCCTCAGGACCTTGGCAAAGAACAGACAATCTTGTGGGCAAGCACAAATTCTTAGTCCTTATTATGTTTATAATGAGTGATGAGCATGGCAAGAACTGTTGGTAATTTGGGGATTTTAGATAAGAAATTTCCTTTTGGGAGAAAGGGTAAAGGCATTTGGCTGAGATAGAACTAGAAGTTATGAGAAACTCCTGGGTTCTTTTCTTTTTCTCTTTTTGGTACTAGGGATTGAACCCAGGGGTGTTTTCCCACTGAGTTACATCCCTAGCCTTATTATTTATTTTTTAATATTTTAAGGCAGGGTCTTGCTAAGTTGCCAAGGCTGGCCTCCAACTTGCAATCCTCTTGCCTTAGCCTCTCAAGTTGCTGGGACATACAGGTGTGTGCCACTGTGACTGGCTTCACTTTCTTACCTGCCACCTTGATGTGCTCCCAGTGGTCAGACTTACAGTTTTTTTAATCCATTACCAGGAAAAGGAGGGGTGATTTTGTACCTGAGGAGTCATATCCTGGTCATATGAGCTGATGCTCTACTACACTGTTCCCAGTTCTTGTTATGTATCCCTCTCTTTGGTCCTGACCTTAGCTGTGTTTCTTTTCACTAAGTGGGGTTTTAGTGGGTGCTGCTTGACCCCTTCTCCCTCTTGAGATGAAATTCCATAATCAAGTTTGTTGGAAAGTGGCCCCTCTTCTGTATCCTGCAGTGCAGAGGTTGTCCGTGCCCTAGCCTTGGTTGCCACATGCTTTTACAGATTCTGTGAATGTGTTTCCATTTGGGGAGACAGACCAGTGTGGAATTTCCCATGAAATTGAGAAAGTGGAAACCAAGCCAGCTCTTTTGTGTCTTGGTCTGCCCTGTTCTCAGTTGCAGGACTGGATTTCTTCTCCTGGTAGGAGTTGTGCTTTTCTGATACTGATCTTTATGAAAAAAAATTACGGGGTGCTAGTAAAAAGGAACTATTGGGAGTAAAAAAATGAATAGTGATAAGAACAATTCCTCCTCCACGCACCTTCTTCGTTTTATCTATTTGGGTTGCTGAGTATAAGCAACAGAATATTCAAACATGCTTTAAAGAACTATATAGTCAAACAATAGTGACTCCACGGCTCTTGGGATTTTTTTTTTTTTTTTAAGATGAGCTCTTGATGTGTAGCTCAGGTTGGTTTATCCTGTTCATCTGTCCCTGGGTTCAAGTGTTTCTTTCACTTCTGCTTCCCAAGTGCAGCCTCCTGGGAAAAAAACTAAAGCTGCCTTTTACATTACTGAACACCGGGAAAGTGATGATATTCGTACCAGGCAGCCAGGGGATGTGTCTGTGAAAATGTGTTTGTTTGTCATCACAAAAACCATGATGAATTAGTCAAACAGGGACTTGGGTGGCATGTTTTGTTCCTCTCCATTCTCCCTGTCTAAATCCTGCTGGTCTTCAGGGTCTAGGACATGTCCCCTCTTGGCCAGAAGCCACTTCTAATGATGGGGATGCGCTGATTTCTCCTTTTGAATTTCCTGTTGCTTCGGTGCCAGCGTCTAAAGTGTCACCGGAGACTTGTTTCATCAGAGGGACCTTTGTCCTCTATGAGGTGCTGGGCTCCTGGAAGATAGGGTGGTCCTTGTACACCCCACCCTTCAAGCCCTCAGGTATGCAATGGGAGTTTAGAATGCTCCTATCAGATTTCATTTCAAAGAAGTATAGGTACTCACTCACAGTTTTGGGCAACAAGCATTTGAAAAGAACTAAAGGGAAATAAATTAGTAGCACAGGCTTTGTGTTAAATTATGCCACTATTGAAAATGAAATCACCTGTGACATTTGAAGGGATTTTGAGGGTAAATGCTGTCTGTATTCCATTTAGCATTTTTCTCCTCAAACACTTGGAAGCTGAGAACTGCTTGGAAAAAGTGTTTTCTTCATTCAAAAGGATAAAAAATTTTCCTAATTTCTTATTTTCCATTTAATACCATGGCCTATTAATTTCTACCTTTAACAAAGAAACTCAGATTGGGCTTAATTTTTTTTAATAGCAATTTGATGAATCGAGTAGATGAAAAGTCTTCTTAGATAACTGCTGGAAAAATATTTATTACATTCTTCCACACATCAATTATGGCTAACTTCTATTTTGCACATATTAATTTTAGCTTTTACTTTTAATGAGTTGAGGATATAATATTATTTCTATGTAGATTTTTTGGCTTTTTTTTCAGGGGAAAAAAGCTCAATCTTTTACAGTTCAGAACTCCGATCACTGTTCTATGTGTTCCAAATTTTTCAGTTCTTTGTTCTCTGGGTTTATCAGTAACCAAATTAGATAATATATAGAATATAAAACCAGCAAGAGCACTGGATGAAATGTAAATTAACTACCATATTTTAGGAGTTTAGTATTTTGTAGATTAAACTAAAATGTACTTCATGGTTGTTAACTGAATTTTTTTTAAAAATCATATTTTTTATTTGTTTGATGTTGTTTTTATTTAATTTTATTTTTATATGGTGCTGAGGATTGAAACCAGTGCCTCACACATGCTAGGCAAGTGCTCTACCACTGAGCAATAACCACAGCCTGTTAACTGAATTTTTTCATAATGGCCTTGTGAAAAGGATTAAAAATATAACACCCAGTTTGCTAAGGAGGCAGGAGAACAGGTACCTTCATACACTGATGGTGAGACTGAAAATGAGGAAATATGACCTTGTATGTATGTCCTGTGTTTATGTTATATGTGTTTCCCTAAGTGATAGCTTTTTATAAATTGCATTTACAAGATGTTTCACATATAACAGAAATGAGGCAGTGAACTGTTGAACCACCATTCATCATTGAATAATATAATACCCCCCCCCCCTTTTAGAGGTAACTTGGTGCCAAACACTGTTTTTAACATATATCTTCCTGTTTATCTGTCCCAACAGCTTACTTACTGTTATTGTCAATTGCCCTTTTTTTTTATTTGTTTGTTTTTGATGAGGAAACTGAGTAAACAGAGAAATTGTACAACTTGCTCAAGTGATGGAGTCAGAATTAGAACCCATGTCATTTGACTCGAGGGTCATTCACTATAGCACACAGGAATTTCTTGTGTCAGAGAAACACATGGAGAAGTCCTGTGCTGGACACACGTGCTGAGGGATGGAGACTGAGGAAATACCTGAGCAGATTATAGATAATAAGAGTCCTGAGGTGGTCTGTGGGCTGCTGAGTGGTCTTCATAGCAGGTGCCCAGCTCACCCTCTAAGACTCCTTTCTTCTATGTTTGGGTGGGTGTACAATCCAGCCTGGGTCCATCAGAGATTCCTTCCCGTCTCAGACTATAATGATGGGTTGGCAGATTGACCACAAGAGGTCAATTAGAGCTGATGAGTTTTCACCAGAAAATTTATTGCAATTCTTATGAAAGAGATGCCTTTTCACTGGACTTAAAGCTGGGAAGGTGTGAGCTGGCAGCTAGCTGCTGGTGGATGTGTTGCTCCTACTACAGTGAAAGCCTGCTAGGAAATGGGGATCATGCAGAGCAAAGCAGAAGTGAGAAGTGAAGAAAAAAAGATCCAGTTCTGATGAGACCTCCAGATTCAGCTGTGTCTGAAGATGTGGGATCCACCCTTAGATTTTTTTTGAGCCTCTTTTCTTTTTCCCTTCCTGCCCTCTCATTCTCCTCCCCTTCCCCCCCTCCTTTGGCTTTCTCTCCTTTTCTCCCCTTCCCCTTTCTTCCCATCCCATTATTTGCATCTGAAAGAATTCTAGCACAAAAAGTGAACAGATTCAGGAACTGTCCAGCCTAGACAGTGGCTAGTCTCTGCCTCTGTCCTGAAGGAGGAACTGTACAATTGCATCAAGGGACACAGAGCCAGGTGGATGGGGGCAGTGATGTTCAGGGTACTTCTGAGCATCTTAGAGAAAATCACTGACAAGGGTTTGGTCACGAATGGTCTCTGGGAAGTAGAGCCATGGGACCATGGCCCAAGCCATTGTTGTGCACCAGAAAAACATGTAAGCCCCATATGTGGTAAGACCCTTATCCCTGGACCCAAAGGGCTAAGGATAGGGTGTGGGACAGACTATGTTTTCTATATTAAACATATTCTAACTAATAAGCCTCTACTTTAGGCGTCTGGATGTTAGGGTAATTAATTTACTTTGTCTAATGTGCTTGAGGGAAGAAATTAGAAACCCTAGCAAATGCTTTCATGCAAAACTTATCTATGTTGGGATGACCTTTTACATTCTATACTGCATATGCTTTGTAGGAATCAATCCTAAAAAAAAGGAGACATCAATGGAGACAGGATGAGAACTGTTGTCATTATCAGATATAAAATGGCAGCTAGTTCCTTTTGTAGATGTGAGAGCTGCCTTAAACAAATTACAAAGTAGATGTCTGTATTAATTGCTACTACCGGGACCTTTAGAGAAATTTTCTTAGCTGGTATCCAAATGAATGTGAAGGATTGTTTGAGATGTCTTTCTTTTGCCTGGTATGAAAATATTAACTTCCCTTAATTTCTGCTTTAATGAGATTCATAGTATCTACCCACCTCTATTTCTGCTTCTGTCAAAATGCAGGCCTTTATGATAGCTGGTGATGTGCACTTTCTTACTTTGTCTGCCCATTGTTAAATAGATAAGTGGTACATGTTGAATAGTCATTTCATTTTTGCTGAAAGCTATATTTAAGTGCTTATTTTCACCAGTGGTATATTTATAATACCTTATGAAACATTTAGTAAAACTATATACTTTTTATTATAAATGTAATTGATGATAACTAAGATCAATAACCTGAAGGCTGCATTTTATATTTCTCTTGTTTTGTTTTGCTGTGCTGGGGATCAAACCCAGGGCTTCACGAATGCTAGGCAAGTGCTGTATCATTGAGATACACCCCACCCCCAGCACAGAAGGCTGTATTTTAAAATACAGCTTCTTTGAAGAGTTATTTATAGTAAAATGATACTGTGTGATTTCATATTCTTTTATTGGAGGATTACACTGTAATCGAAAGGGTTTGTGAAACAGATTTTCTTTTCTGGCTCCAGAGGTTGGTTTTGGAAAAATTCTAGCTGCATTGTATTAGGCAAAGTCCCACACCCTCACCCACATTTTCTGGTGATGTGCCATTTTCTAAATATGTTCTGCCTGTTCCAAAAAGAATATCAATAGCTGGAAGCAGTTGCAGATGTTAATTTAGCACTTGTGTTGAAGAGTGGCACTCGGTTTTCTAGATTGTGCCCTGTTCCCGCATGAGTTGTTCAAATGACTTATTTTCTTTCTTTTCCTTTCCTTTTCTTTTAAAAACACAAAAAAATTGACATTAATAAAACCAGACCTGGTGCTGCACTGGTTGGCATTTATATCAACTTTTGTCTTGAAGTAAAATTCAGTCTGTAGAAAGTTGGCAGAGACAGGCTGTTTTAGACTGCAGTTTTAGTCATCTGGTTCAAGATATTTTTCACTGATAAATTCTCTCTTAAAAATCCAGTCCTTTAAAATCTCTGTCACCTCCAAGTCCTGGGTATAGGTTAATTGGATAGGCCTGGGTATCAGTTAATGGTCATCTTGAGCAGTGGTTTCTAAACTCCTTTGATCTAGCATATTGATCATTAAAAGCTGATTTATAATGGATCAAAGACCTAGGAATTAGATCAGAAACAATTGTAACTGCTAGAAGAAAATGTTGGGTCAACACTTCAACCTATAGGCACAGTCAATGACTTCCTCAATAGGACCCCTAAAACTCAGGAAATAATTTCAAAAATTGATACATGCAATGGCATCAAATTTAAAAGCTTCTGCACAGCAAAGGAAATAAGAATGTGAAGAGAGAATATAAGGAATGGGAGAAAAATCTTTGCTAGCTACTCTTCTGACAGAGAATTAATATCTGGAATAAAGAACTCAAAAAACTTACCACCATAAAAACAAATAACCCAGCTCACAAATGGGCAAATGAACTAAACAGACACTTCTCAAAAGAAGAAATACAAATGACCAACAAATATATGGAAAAAAATGTTCAGCATCTTTTGCAATTAGAGAATCAAAACTACACTGAAATTTCATCTCCAGTTGGAATGACAGTCATCAAGAATACTAAGAGCAAGGAATGCAGGAGAGGATGTGGAGGAAAAGAAACACTTTTTCAGTGTTAGTGGGATTGTAAATTAGTACAACCACTATGGAAATCAGTATGGAGGTTCCTTAGAAAAACAAAAACAAACTAGGAATGGAAGCATATAGTCCATTAACCCCATCCCTTGATCTCTATCCAAAAGGTCTAAAATAAGCATTCTGTAGGGATATGGCCACATCAATGTTTGTAGCAGCACAATTCACAATAACCAAGTTATGGAACCAGCCTAGATGCTCATCAACAGATGAAGAGTTAAAGAAAATGTGGTATATATACATGATGGACTTTTACTCAATTATAAAGAAAAATGGAATTATGGCATTTTCTGGTAAATGGATATAATCAGTGAGAATCATGCTAAGTGAAGTAAGCCAACCCCCCCAAAATCAAGGGTCAAATGATCTCTCTCATATGCAGAAGGTAGACCAAAATAAGGGGAAAAGAGAGAAGGAGATGGGGATCCCATGAAAATAAAAGAGAGATCAGTGGAGTAAATAAAGGAAGGGGATTGAGGGGCAGAAAGGGAGGATGGGAAAAAGGAAGGAATGGTGGAATGAAACTGACCAACCCATCCTATGTACACATATGAATATACCACAGTGAATTTCCTCTGTATGTATATCTATAATGCAGTAATTTCAAAAAGAAACTATAATTAAATAGAAGAATACCTGTATAACACAGGAAAGAGCAGGGGAAGGGAGGAGGCAGGGAAGTACTGAGGACTGACCTGGAACAAATTAAATTCCATGCTTGTATAATGATATCAAGAAGAACTCTGATATTATGTAAAATTATAATGCCCTAGTTAAAAAAATAAAAAACTAGGAATGGAACTACCTGTGACCCACCTCAGTATCTATCCTAAAGAATTAAAGTCAATGATACATGCATACTCATGTTTATAGCAACACAATTCACAGTAACCAAATTATGGAACCAGCCTGGGTTCATGAGTGGATATAGAAAATGTGATACACACACACACACACACACACACAATGGAGTTTTATTCAGTCATGGAAAAAAATGAAATTGTGTCATTTGCTGGTAAATGGATGGAAATGGAGAAAATCATGCTGAGTAAAATAAGCAAACTCAGAAAGTCAAGGGTTAAATGTTTTCTCTTATATGTGCGAGTTAGAGAGAGAAAAGGAACAAAAAGAAAGTATTTGTGGGGATCTCATGAAAATAGAAGGGAGATAGTGGGTTGGAAGGAAGGAAGGAACCAGGGGAGGGAGATAGGACAGAGAGAGGGGAGGTACTGGGGAATGAAATTGACCAAATTACATTGTTATATTGTGTGCATGTAGAAATATGTAACAACAAATCCTATTGTCTTGTATAATTATGGTACACCAATAAAAAGAAAAATAAAGAACTGTAGCAGTACCAAACAAAAGTTAATTTATAAATGGCATATACCTACTGTTGTGCATGTATATATTTTATAAATTAAATCACATATTTATGTTTGTTATGTACATCATACAACAGGGCTAAAGATGTACCTCAGTGGTAGAGCGCTTCCTAACATGTGCAAGACCTTGGGTTGGATTTTCAGCACCACCAAAAAAAAAAAAAAAAAGGAAGAAAGGTAATAGATTAAATCTAGCAAGTAAAAAGATTTTATGAAAACAAAACAAAGAAACCATGTAAGTTCCAATATTTTCTTCCTTTAGTCTAATGCACTCTAGAGGGCATTGATTTAGAAAGCAAAAGATCATTCAGTGCATCCAAATGGTTCCTTTTGAGCTAGAATACTAATACCAATTTGTTATTTTTGAAAGATGTAATTGTTAGTACACTTTAGAATGAATATGAGTTGAAGATAACTTCTGGTCCCATCAATTGCTGTTAATTATCTACTAAGGGAAGGTTGTTACCAATTTACCAGGACAAGGTCTTAAAATTTTATTATGAAATATTTAAGGCATGCAAAAAGTATAAAATATAATATGGCACATAATCATGTCTTTATTTTCCCTTGTCTTTGCAAAGAATTGTTGCTTTTTCTACAAGCATACACTCTAGTGCAAGTAAGGTATCATTAGCCTGCTAAAAGACATTTTGCAACATAAAGGCTGAACAGGTACATGTAGGAATGAACAACTTGGGCTTTTTGTCATTCTCTTCACACCTGCAGGCTTGGTTTAGTCAACTGTATGCATTTATATAGTCCTTCCCTTTGCTTCCTTTGCCCCCATTCCAGTTCCCATCTTATAGATTTTTGCTTCTCTCTAGTTTTTGTGAAGAAAGATTTTATGCCTTCACACACTTAGAAAATCTATAACTCTGGAAGTGGAGCTATTAACCAGCAATGAATGAATAGACTGTCTGACAAACCCACATAAATATAGTTATATCATACTAGACAAAAGTAAACATAAACATACATTGGAGAAAAGATAGCCTCTTCAACAAATGTAAAAACCAATGTAATAAAATGAAATTAGACCCCTCTCTCTCACTCTGCCCAAAACTCAATGCTAAGTGGATCAAGGACCTAGGCATTAGACCAGATATGCTGTGCTTACTAGAAGAAAATGTAGGCCCAAATTCCTCAGCAAGACTCCTAAAGCGCAAGAAGTAAAATCAAGAATTGATAAATGGGATTGTATCAGACTAAAAAGCTTCTTTACAGCAAAGGGGAAAAATCAAGAACATGAAGAGAGAGAATCTACGGAATGGAGAAAATCTTTGCCACCTGCACCTCAAAGAGAGCCTTAATCTCCAGGATAAATAAAACTCAACTCCCCCCCCCCAAATAAACAAAAACAAATAACCCAATCAATAAATGAGCTAAGGAACTGAATAGGCACTTCACAGAAGAAATATGATGGTCAACAAATATATGAAAAAATGTTCAATATCATCAGCCATTAGAGAAATGCAAATTAAAACTATACTGATGTTTCATCTCACTCCAGTCAGAATGGCAATTATCAAGAATACAAGCAAAAATAAATGTTGGCAAGGATGTTGGGGGAAAAGTTACACCTAGATATGGCTGGTGGAACTGCAAATCAGTGCAACCATTATGGAAAGCAGTATGCAGATTCCTCAGAAAACTTGGAATAGAACCACCATTTGACCCACTTATCCCACTCTTTGGCATATACCCAAAGGACTTAAAATCAGCATATTATAGTGATGCACCCACATCAATGTTCATAGCAGTTCAATTCACAATAGCTAAGCTATGGAACCAACCAAGGTTGGATGAATGGATAAGGAAAATGTGGTACATATCCACAATGGAATATTACTCGGCCATAAAGAATAATGAAATTATGGCATTTGCCAGTAAATGGATGGAACTGGAGACCATCATGCTAAGTGAAATAAACCAATTCCAAAAACCCAAAGGCCAAATGTTTTATCTGACATGTGGATGCTGACTCACAATTGACACGTGATTAGGGGGGTGGGACAGGAGTGGAAGTTCATCTGATTGTATTGGGGAAAATGAGGGGAAGGAAAGGGGGATAGGAATGGGAAAGACTGTAGAACGATTCAGACATAACTTTCCTATGTTCATGCATGAGTACATGACCACTGTAACTCCATATCATGTACAACTACAGGAACAAGAAGTTATCCTCCAAGTATGTATGGTATGTTAAAATATATTCTTCTGTCATGTATAAATAAAAAGAACAAATAACGAAAAAGTGGACTAGAGCAATTCTGCTTCAAGTGACATCATCATTCCTTAATGGTTTGCTAGAAATGCAGATTCTTGAGTTCCACACCAATCCTACCAAATTAGAGGCTAATTTTAATAAGTGAAATTTTGCAGCCCAAATCAGAATCCTTGTCAAGGTTGACCTGTCTCACAATTGTCTCCTTCTCCTCCATTTTTCTTTGAAAGTACCTGAAACCTGGTGGTGGTTGGGTGTTGACAACCTGTATATACCTCATATCAGTGAAAGATTCATTGTAGTTAATTAATCTGAACATTCTTTAAAGAAACAACTGTGATAATTTAGAGGTTACTAGGTTTTTGGATATTGATGGTTATTAGATTTTGTTTATGCTTTTGATATTTGCTAGTATATAAAAACATTTAGCAAGAGATGAAAAATTTTGTAACATGCACATTTTAGGCCAGACTTGAATTAGAGGCAAATCTAAGGAAGCATGAAATTTATTTCGTAAAAAGAGGACTAAGGAGGTGGGATGAAGATAGCATGGGGATTTTGCTCAGAAATGGGGAAAAAAATCTTCCCTTTCTTGTTTTTATGTTGTAATAATTTGTATAAATAAAAATAACAAATAACAAAAAAGTGGACTAGAGCAATTCTGCTTCAAGTGACATCATCATTCCTTGATGGTTTGCTAGAAATGCAGATTCTGGGTCTGTCAAGACCCAGAGTTACTATTTTAACTTTTCAAGTTTAACCTGGAAAGTGAATTACCATTTCTAACAATTGAACAACTTTCTGTTGAACACCATGGTGGCCATATAGCAAGCTGGGGTTATACATACACATGGCAGGTATTTCCTGCATGTAGGGTCCTTAGAGCATAAGAAGGAGTCACATGCTGAAGCCCAAATTGGAATGATAGTAAGTGCAATGATCAAAGTATTGGACTTGAGCCCCATATTCTTCCTGTCTCATGAATTGCTGTGAGGTTTAAATGTGATCTGCAGAAGGCCCAGAGGAAGCTCTCAACGAATAGGAGCAACTCCTCCTCCCCTTCTGCCTCCTCTCTCTCCATCTCTTCCAGGTAGTGTGATCACACAGTCGGAAGCGGCTAGGAGTACTACTGTGGAGACCAGTAGTTGTAGAATATGTATCAAGCATAAAGATTAAGAGGAAATGATTTTCTTTAAGAAGAGATATTTGAGGTTTCCATTCTAGTGAATGGCTTCAAGCATGTTTTAAAGCATGTATATGGACAGTTTTTCTAAAAGTTGAAGTTGAGGATTGCCTTCATTTATTGCAATGATTTATAGTTTGCTGAAAACAAAGGCTAGGCTAAAGTTGACCCTAAACCTCTTTTTTTTTTTTAATTCTAGCAGGAGGCTCACAGTCACTAAGTGACATGCCAGCATTCTTGGAACCAGTGTGAGTTATAGTTTAGGAAGTCTGAAAACAAAGGGGTTTCAGGTTATCAGAGACCAGAAAGGAGTTAAACATCAGAAAAACAAGGAGTTGAGCAAAATTTGAAAGAATATTTCTAAAATATTTCCTTAACACTCTTTTCATAGAAGTTCGGTAGCTCCATTGGACTATCAGGCTCTGTGGGAGACCCCTTTCTGGCCCAAAGTTCATTTTCAGCTCATCGTATTCTTTTATCTGTTTTTCTATCTATTCTTTTATCTGTTCTGTATCTTTCACTCTTTCCAGCTGACTGGTATCATAACCACCAATTATTATCTGCTTCAAATCCTACTTCCCTTTCCTTTCAAATCCTCCAAACTTTCCTGGATGTGGTTTCAAATGATGGGATTCCTGCTGTCCATACATCTTGCCAAGGGGTAGTATTGAATGCACCTACTGCTTCTTTCCCATGTCTTGTCCCTCTGAATACTTTGGAAGTTCCCCTACAGTTGGAAATCTTATAATTTTTACGAAGTTTTACTGTTTCTTACAAGTAATAATTTCTTAACATAAAAGGTAACCCAGATTAGCTAACCTTGAACTATCTAAACCCAAGAACAGAATAGATTTGAAGATGGAAATATTTGGAGAAAAGTCACAAGTATAAATACTTTAATCATGGCTTGTTTAAGTTGGCAATTTTTGGTCTCTGAAGGTTGGGAAGAGATGGCTCCTGAGCTGTTGACAGAGCCAGCTTAAAGGGATTCCCACTTAAAGAGAGTCCCCCACTTTTGAACATATTACCCAATGTCACAAACCAAATATTAATAGATTTTGATAACATGATTTCTCTCACAATCAACCTCATGGGTAGGGTGGGGAGGGTCATTTGTACTTGATCACTGGATTCTTCTGGTATATGGGTGTAGAGAAAAGAATTAGTAGCCATTAGCTTGGTTATCCATTTTTTTTAAAAAATTCGTTTAAGATACTATGTTAGAGAGTCAATTAAGAGATTTTGGTATTGGATCTGTACAAAGATTGGTATATATATTTGGGTAGCCTGTGAAAGTAATTTCTTGGAAGTATTGCACAGACTAGATTGTTTAATAAATATTGGCCAAATGATTGATCTAAAGAAAAAGCCAAAGAAAAAGGAATAATTCCATTGTGTTTCCAGTGGAATTGAGCAAGGCCAAAGTGATATAGAGTAATAAACTGCAAAACTTCCTTTTCATAAATGTCCTTTGGGACCAGTGGTCAACCAGAATGGCCAGGGGTTTACCTGAGCCCATGTTGTCTAGGCACATGGTTATTTTTGAATTCATTCATCATACTTTGAAGGACTAAGGACACTGAATCCAGCATGATTTTAATTATTTGAACTTTATTTCCCAATTTAAGCTATTGCTTCACAGATCAATCTAGACAAGAAAGTTAAAGCCATGTCTGTTGCCTTTAATAAACACTGCTGAATTTGGAAGAAGACTACATTAGCCAAAATCATATTTTTAAAACTTGAGGTTCTAAAAAGCAATAGCAAACAGCCCCTTAGCATTTCCCAAAATATTCCAATCCATCTGCTTAAAAAAATTATCGCCAAATTCTTTAATTTGTTAGTAAGAAATAAAACATGCTTACTCTAAAGCAGTGCTTGGGTTGTTCCTCTTCCACCGAAGGGCTCATCAAACTACCTATCCAATTATAGATGACTACTTGCATCTCCTTTAAGCTAATGTTTTACAAGCATGTGATCTTATCCTATTTGGAGATTTGTCATCCTTTTTCCTAACAAGTGCATGAACAAAAATGATCACGGCAGTAACCTTTTGCCTCCCCTGAATTCTTACATGTTTTAGTGTGACCAGTGAGATAACGATGGACTATGTTTTTACCTTTTGTTTGCAAAATCCTAGGGGTTATACTTCAGGTTATCCTTGGACTTTTTCTCTTTCTTGGTTGTTTTACTATGGAAAGAGGATTGAATGTCTGAGCTTAGTCACCAAAAACCTGTCATCTGATATCTTGAAAGGAAATAGGGCCTGCTTTCATTTTGGTGGAGTCTTCATGCTTAGTAAAAGGGAACAAAACAAAAATACTGATGGGATCTGGATTGTGATTCTGACGCCCAGCATTGTCATGGGGCCCGGGTCCTATGCTAATTTTTTGCCTTCTATCTAAGGTGCAGTTCTTCAGATGGGAGTTCTGGTGGGTGTTGAAGGCCTAAGGCAGGGGTTGAGATGAGGCAGCAGCAACTGGTGCTGAAGTAGCAGCCTGTACTTTGTTAGGTGCCGCTCTCTTAATGTTTCACTTTGAAAGATCCAAAACGAAATTGGAAGCGGTAGAGATGATAATGGCCCCCAAAGTGGGTGGCAGTTTTAATGTATCCCTCTTCAAAAGTACTGGAAAAGAGCTTTGGAAAAGCTTCGACATGGATTTGAAAGTAAAATATAAGGACTTGACTCTTGATAGGTGGAGGAAGGAGGATGGGGAGGGAGCTCAAAATAGTACAAACTCCCGGATCCTTTATGTGAAGCTTTCAGCTTGTTTAGGTTTTTATTTCCTGGGTCCATATGAAGCCCTGATAATGAACATTGCTGGTTGGTTTCAGGTGCCCCTTTGGATCTTCAGAGGAAGGAGTGTCACTGGGCAGGCTACTGGCTCGCCTTATCAATATAAAGGAAGTCTCAGGGCAAAGAGCACTATGGCAAGGAATTATTTTGTCTAATAGAATTCAAAGAACAAAGGGATCAGGCGGTTCATTTAATTATCTTGGAAGTGGTTTCACTTTGTAATATAAAATAGAATATTATATAAGCACGTTTAAAACAATGATGAAAAAATTAGCACTCTCTCTGCAATTACTACAGTTTTAGTCATAATGCAGACTGATGCCAGGCTCCATTATTAGTATTCTGAAGAAACCCAGCCGCCCTATAGTTTTTAACTTTCATTTCTGTTAAAATTTCCCCTTTGCAGTTGCAATTTTTATTTTCTTTTATTGCAGGGTGGGGGTGGGGGTGGCTGGCGTGCAACCCGACTCAGAATGATGAATCTTCTTTGGGTCCTGGATCCCAAATATTCCAGGCACTAACACATCTCTTCTTTTTTCAGACAGCTCATCCCTCAGTAGCTCATGTTAACAAGTACAATTGGTAGCAAAAATGCCTGTTAACAGTAACCACTGCTATTTTTTCTTTCTAATCTCATGGGAAAGAGGTGAGACACCCTTTTTACTCCCACACGACTGCTGGTGCTATTACTGGTGACCATTAGGGAAGACAGCACTGGGATCTGGAAGTTTGTCCATGCCCTGTGACTAATTGCTACTTGTTCAGAACTAGGAGTCCAACTAATATGAGGACTCAGAAGCCTTGGAGTCATAGAATAGCAGAATTTGCACCTTCTTTCTCTGAGCCTTTCTAATGCATGTGAAGTAGTATTTTAGTGTGGTTTCAATAGTTCCGTGTACTCATGGTTTTAGTATTACAGTTTTATTTGGGGCATTTTTCTCCTGTGTTGGAGTCTCCCTAGAGCAGGGGAGAGCAGTAGGAGAGAGCTGGTTTCCCTTGTCTGGAGCTCATGTCTGTGTGTTTGCTTTTAGGGCACTCCCTTAAGCCTCCTCCTTCTGTTTTATTTTCTAATCCTTGTTGTTGAGATGAAAGAGTGCAGTTGTTTTGACCTGATTTATTTCCAGTGTTACTCAGAAATATTAAGTGTGATGAAAAATCATTTTATTTATTATCTATTTTGGCAGGGAGGGTGTTTTGGTTGGGTTCAGGAATTTATAAATTTACTTAAAAAATTTACTTAAAAAATTCAAACCCATTTGTGTGTAAGTTAAGTAGCCTTAAAGGAAGACCTATTGGTAGAATGATAAGAAGCCTCTTTTGTTTTTTCTGGGAAGGAATGATGGTATTAAGTTTTAAGATTTTATTTGGTTGAAACCTGATTAAAAAATAACCAGGAATTGACCATCTGGAAAGTACTGTTAATGGATCCAGAGATGTCTTTGCATCTTGATCACATAATAGAGTTTGCACTGAGGAAAGATACGATAGGGTGCACAGAAACCAGTCTATGAAAACGTCTGATATCCTTAATTGTATTTTTATTTGGGCAAATTTATTTTGCACATAATTTTCAATTAATATTTTCCTCTTTGGTTTTATCCTCTCCACATATTTTTCTAAATTTGTTTTATATAATAGACTGCTTTTCAACATGATTTCAATTCTAAATATAACCATTTCATCAAGAATAATAATCCAGGTTTTATTGTTATAAGTTTTTCCCTTTAATATGATTCAATTAAATGTTACCAAAAAAAAAAAAAAAAAAGGAAGCGTTTTTACCTTTGCCTAGATGTCTTTATAAATATATATAAGGGTACAGAAAAGATCTGATAGGATGATCACCTACTGATTATATTTGGGACCTTTCCAGGTTTGGGTTACTATAAATAAAGTTTCTAGAGAACACTCATATATAAAGTTTTTTTTTTCTTTTCTTTTTTTTTTTTTTAGCTGAATTCTCATTATTTTGCCCAGACTGGCCTTAAACGCCTGGGCACCAGTGATTCTTTTGCCTCTGCCTCCCAAGTAGTGGGACAGGCACATGTTAGCACACCTAACTTGTATATAAGTATTTATATGGATGTGAGTTTTTATTTTTTTAATACATAATTGGGAATAGAATAGTTAAATGGCATGGTATGCTTAACTTAAAATTTTTTTTTTCCCCAGAATGTTTGCACTATTTTATATTCTGATTAACCATGTGTGAGAATTCCAGTTGTTTATGTCTTACATGATTGTCTGTCTTTTAAACTTTAACCATTCTAATGGATATGAAGTAGTATTTTAGTGTGGTTTTAGTAGTTCCCTGTGCTCTTGGTATTAGTATTAGAATTTTCTTTGGTTTCATCTCCTTGTAATTCTTCTGACATATGTTTCAGTTTCTCTGTTGCTTGCCTCCTCCTTTCTTGTTTTTCCTTTCTTCCTTTTTTCTGTTGGTGCATTTATCTATGTTGTCATTTTGTTATTACTCATCTTTAAATGATGGCCATTTTATCTCTGCCACCTGTTCCCTCAAGTCTATAAACTGGGCAGGAGATGGAGGAGGGAGTTGGGCCAACATTAGCATTAGTTCAGGTATTTTGCCTCAGAATACTTTCCTATCTTATTCATTCGACTGGACTGTGTGGTTGTGGCAAGTCCATTTAGGAATCTCTAGATGAGTATGATCAGGGGTATGCCTGAGGCCTGGTGGCATTCTAGGAAGCCCTTGAAATGACAGGCCTGCGGTGTAAATATTTGGTGTTTATCCATTGCCACACCCTCACTCCAAGAAAGAGAGTATCTGCAGCTTTGGTTCTGCTTCTTCTGCTCTGGGGCAAGGGAGGGCCCGAGAGATGGGCCTGTGGACCCTGACTGGACATGCCTTCCAGGTCTTTCTCTTACATTTTGGAGATAAGTGGGTCCCTGTGTTTTGTTGTATAATTATTCAATTTAGTCCAATGTTTATTTTATTTGAAATAATTTCTTATGATTTGTAGATGAGGTGGTCTTTTAATTAGATCGAATATTGAATCCTCCCTCTTTTGAGTTCTTTCAAACACTTGTGAGTGGTTCCTGCTTCCTAATGGGTCAAGGCTGCCTCCTCTTCTTGCTGGCAGATTTTCCTCCTCTGGCCCTCTCTGTACTTCTACAACTTAGTTTTTCTTCAGACCCCAATCTAGTCCTTTATTCTCTAATACTCTAAGCTGGACTTTCCCCCTTGAACTGTTTTCTTTTTGTGCTAAAGCCTCCTTGGGTTTCTAAACCCACTTCTATGTTCCTCCCAGCCCAGAACATCTCTTGTCTTGCCCAGCTGTCTTCTCTAGCTGTAAGACTCAGCTCAACTCAGTGTTGTTATCTCAGGGATGCCTTCCCTGTCTAATCTGAACAGAATTGGCCCTCTTTTTCTCTGAACTCCTCCATCACCATGTGCAGAATAACATTTACTTATTTGCAATGTTAGACTGTTTTTTTTTTTCCCCAAAAATGTTCTCTCCCCAACTGGACTGTAAGCAATCAGAGAACATGGACTAAATTATTCCTTTGTCTGTATACTCTGCAGTGCCTAACACAGTACTAGACATATGGTAAATGCTGAATAAGCAGCTAGTAGTTAATTAGTCATCTGCATATATGGTTATTAGGTCAGTTGGTTTACAAAACTTGTCAATTTTATCATCTGGTTTTAGTTTCCCATCTGGGGCTTTTGAGAGTTTTATATGAGGTGCCTCAATTGACATTACCCAGAAATGCCAAGTCACAGATTTTCATCCCGAGAGCAGAGATAATGTGCTTGTACGTGTGTGTGCACGTGCATGTGAATTAACAGTTAAAGCCAGATATTCCAAGCATTGTAAAACCTTTTCATTGTCAGAGCCTGGGCAATTCAGGCATAGTATATAAGGCCCTGTGGAAGGATTGGGAAAGAGAGGTAGTTCCCAGTTTGTTGGACCATGGTGGCTTTTAAGAATTGTGGCTACTGTCCCTGCTGATTTTTGATTTGGATCAAATACTACATTGTTTAAAGATAAACACCTTGGAATAAGATAACACCATAAAGATATGCCACCTTGGCGTATTTTGTCGTATTTCTTAAGTAGAGAAAGCTTCTGTATTTGGCCTTTCTAGGTTTCATGGTAACAGTGGAGTTGAGTGTTCTGTAATGGAAAAGAGAACAGAAGTGGGAGACATGATCATATTGATTTGCAAATGAATCATTGACACAAAATTTATAGAGCTGGAGTTATCTTGAAGATCATACAGCCCACTTCATTTTTATAGGTGAGAAAATCAAGGACTAGTGTGATTTGGCAACCTATATATGGTCACAGTTAGTAGAAATCAGGAGTGGAGCAATGCTGCACACAGGTTGAGATAATTTCTAGTATTTCTGGATTTTCTGACATAGTTTGTAGAAAGTACTATTCTGTAGGTAAATATCTGAGAAATCTACACATTCTCAAAAAGTATAATTTTTTAAAAAGAAAATCTTTCCAAAGATTTCACATGATAATATGTTGAGCAACTCTGTAAGATAATTTTGTACCCGAATATAGTGGAGATATAAAATACCATTGTGTGGGGCATGTAATTAAGGAATCTAAGTCCTGATTCTAGGACCATTGCTTACAAGGTGCTTGACCTTGGAAAAAGTCATCCAGCACTGAGAAAGTGAGACAGTGGTGTCATTCATAAACTAATGGACTAGGCTAGATTCTATCTGAGGGCTCTTTTCATCCTCAAATTCTGTGAAAAAGTGAAGCAATAGGAAGACGTTGAGACATGACATGATAAAATCTATATGACATCAGAGCAGAGACTGATGTATCTAATGTCTCTCTGAAGCATGTCTGCAGCTCAACATTTATCTTAATTTTATGCCATCCACTCAGTAAGCACTACTGGTGCTTTTTCAGATATTTTCTATTTTTTTTAGGCTTACTTTAGATATCCTTTCGGTACTTAGAACTTGATATAGGAATAGGAAGCCTATTATTTGGAAATCTTTTGGCTCTTCAAGTGAATAGTTCGTACATATAGCAGACATTTGGTGTATTAAAGAACAAAGAAAACTGGATTGCTTGAATTTGCAGCATCTTTTATTGAAAAGCTCTATAAGTGCTCGGAGGGCTAATTTTATCGAATTAGTGTGTTTACCCAGTACATTTCCATCATTTGACATTCTGGACATTCTGTAGAGGAGTAATTCCAGTTTCTTAGCCACGCTCACCCTTATTCAAGGAAAGTGTCCCACAAGGGCAATAAATAGGAAGACCATCTGGTCAATCTGGTCATTCTTGAGTGTCATTGTTCCTTGTCCCCTATCACCATGCTGGTATATGGTTACTCTTATTTGCTGACTGCAGTGACCTCTCAATAATCTTTAGCCAGCCCAAGTCTAAACTGTGTCTGCTGTGCCTGACACCTGAAGTTTCCCCCACCTTTCTTCAGAGGACAAATGGTCAGTCATGACTCCCACAGTGCCATTTGCATTCTCTTAATTGAAAGGGTGTTTGAAAGACTGTGTGGCAAAGGCAGTGGGAGCCAGTGGTGTGGTAATATTTTCCTTGCTGGGATAAAGTAAATTGGTGGTAGGAGATACATACATCATCCTTAGGATCTGGCTCATTTTAAGTGGTCAGTAAATATGTTCTTATTCTGATTTATAGTTTTGCCTTTAGATTTATAACCTCAGGCAATCATGCATTTTGTGATGGTTACGGAAAAATCTTTGAGAATATTTGATTTATTATAGAGTTTTAATATAATTTTTTAACTAAAAACAATATTTAAATATTTTGTGACTTCACTATCCCTCATTTTGAGAATTAGCAATTAGGGGCCTGATTTGTACTAAAGACTTTCATATGTAGAAATAATTCATATTCCTTCTCAGGGTTTGGGATTATAGGGATCATTTTGAGAAATGGAGTCTTTCTTCTGAAATTTATATGCTATTTTAGGATGAAAATACAGGGAATCAAAAGTACTAGACCAAAGTATATCCTTTAAAGTTGAAAGGCTCAATAGTTTGGTTTCAAATGGTGGTCTAATTTTTTTTTCTTTTTTTAAGAGAGAGAGAGAGAGAGAGAGAGAGAGAGAGAGAGAGAGAGAGAGAGAGAAATTTTTTTTTAATATTTATTTTTTAGTTTTCAGCGGACACAACATCTTTGTTTGTGGTGCTGAGGATCGAACCTCGAACCCGGGCCGCACGCATGCCAGGCAAGCACGCTACCTCTTGAGCCACATCCCCAGCCCTTTTTTCCCTCTTACTTATGATACATTTACTTAAGAATAATTGATTTTGGGTCATTGGACAAAATATACTATTCTTTTTACCTTGTAAATTGGTAGTATAATACTTTAAAATTTTACCCTTTTTCCCAGTGTGAAAAAAAGATTGTTTAAATTAAAATATTGAGGTAATTTTCCCCCAAAGAGAACACCACAATTTGGAAACAATACAGGATTTGTATTTAAAGGACACATTATAAAAAAAAATAGAAGTTGTCTATACTATCACATTATGTAATTTGAAATTTGAAATATTTAAAATGCTTTTATAAAGTCATAAATGAGATAATGATGATTTATAACTACTACTAGTGTTACTCTCTTTTGTTTTAGAAGTTCTAATCCATGAACTTATCTTAGAAAAATAAGTCAGAAAGACAATTACTTGTGATTAAGAAATAGGCCTAGGAAATGAAAATGGCTAATAAAAATTGAGTAAAAGGATTGTTATATTGTGTATATGTGTAAATATGTAACAGTAAATCCCACTATTATGTATAAATATAAAGCACCAATAAAATAGGGAAAAATCTAAATAATAGGGTCTGCAATCCCAGAAAGAATCAAATAAATGTAAATTAAACCAAAAGAAAGGAAATTTGTTTTTACCTTTCAGGCAAATACCATCTAATGCAATAAAAGTGCTTATTGTGTCAGGTATTTTACTGACTCATTTAATTCTCATAATTACCCTTTCAGGTAGATGCAATGATACAAACCCTGTTTTATAGAAATCTGCAGAAAACTTTAAATGTCCTTCCAGAGGTTACAGAATTAGTTCAGGCAGAGGTAGAATTTGAACCTACCCATAGGCTTCTAGCACTAGAAACTACTACTTTATCAATGGCCCCTAAAGAAGGAAAACATTCAGCATTGAGGAAGGTATCAGGAAGAATATAGCCCCCTCTTCTGTACTGCTGAGGTGGGGAATGCTACTGTGCCTCTTTTCTAAAAAAAAAACAGTCTAGGAAAACTGGTCAATAGCTTAGGATCCTGCAGTTCCAAGTCTAAGAACTTATCCTAAGGAAATAATCAGGCACACGTGCAATAATGAAAGTGTGAGGATGTGTTTGCAGCACAATTTGTAGCAATAATCTAAATAACCATATCTTTAGGGAATTGTTTAAATTGTGCTGTACCATATAATGTAAAGTTAATGGCTATGAAAAAGAATGATACACTTCTTTGTTTATTAACATGAATGCTTGTATTGCATTTGTGTGAAAAGCAGGCTACAAAAACAGTTTTGCTCTGTAGTATGATCTCATCTTATCTATACATCTAAGTAGCTACGTGTGTATTTATAGACCAAAATGCTGTGGGCTGTCATCTCTGGGTGCTAGCCTTATGGGTGATATTTAGATTCTTCTTTATCTTTTCTCTTCTATTTTTGAAATTTCATAGTGGGTGTGTGTTATTTTTACACCAGGGAAAACACCCTATAAATGTATTTCTTTCCCTGTCCCCCAATTCTTATTTTGTGATAAAATCAGATTGGCAAATTTTAACTTGGCTTCATGCTTTCTGAATATGAAGCAATCTTATATGTAGTTTTTCATGAAACTTTGAGTTATAATTTTGTTTTTAAAGCTTTAGCTTCCAAGAGTCATTATTCCCTCCTCCAAAGGTGCTCCATAAACCTAGGTGTGCTGTAATCTGGTAGGGCACATGAGCTTTAGATCATCTCTAAACTGCAGTCCCCATCCTAGTTGACCTGAGCATCTTGATTAAAACATGACTTGTCTGCAATATAATTTATATAAAAATAGAATTCAAATTAATGTAAGTTAGCACTAAACCTTAAAGCAGATAATATTTTAAGTTGCATTTAAAATCCACAAATGTCATTAAAATCAGAAATCTTTTGTCAGTCAGTCAGAATGTTTCTCTCAGGATCATCTACGTGGGTCCTGATCAGAATACGCC
>NW_026000005.1:16187217-16274331 GCF_001458135.2 Marmota marmota marmota | reverse complement strand
GCAACATGGTGACAAAACAACTTAAAAAATGTGAAACCTAAACCTGACTGTGGGGAAAAGCTTGATATAAAACTTCCTACAGCCTATTCTC
This sequence comes from Marmota marmota marmota, assembly GCF_001458135.2. Taxonomy (NCBI): domain Eukaryota; kingdom Metazoa; phylum Chordata; class Mammalia; order Rodentia; family Sciuridae; genus Marmota; species Marmota marmota. Next base: position 16,274,240 of record NW_026000005.1, on the reverse strand, counting down.
CAGGGCACACTCACCTGGGGTTTGAAGTACTTTAGTTGGTTCCTTTTGCATTCAGACCCTTGCTTCAAGCTAGTTTAGTCAGCTGCATTCTTTTAAAGTCTTCTTTAGAAGTAATCAATTGTCTGACAGATTTTAGCATCACCCTTAATCCAGAACCCCAAATCCTAGGTGATAAGAGATCTTTCAACTAAACAATGGTTGGTTTTTTCCAAGAGCAATGATTTCCTCCTTCTATGTGAGCGGATTAACTTGCTTACATGGTCTATAAAGTCAGAATAAAGACACATCAAGGTCTTGCTGACTTGCCTATATGCATAATGTACAACAGACCTCATTATAAAAAGCGAATCTCCCCAAAATATGCTAGTTTTGCTGGAGGCCACAATTTTAATCACAGATTCTCCCTGGTCCTTGTGGATGGGCTTAGTCTTACTTATTTTACTTTAAGTTATAAGTACCTTTATTTAATTTATTTATTATTATGTCATGCTGAGGCTCAAACTCAGTGCCTCACACATACTAGGCAAGTGCTTCACCATAGAGCTACAATCCCAACACCTATTCTTACTTTTTTTTTTCATTTATTTATTTTTGCAGTACTGAGGATTGAACCTAGGGCCTTACACATGCTAGGAAAGCACTCTTAACAGTGATTTATACCCCCAGCCCTCATTTGTTTTTATTTTCCTAGTCCTGGAATTGACTTGCTAAAATCAGGATTATCTCACAGGGCAGTAACCGCCTGATAAGCCATGTTCTGAAAGTAAATGAAGCTAATTTATAGGTCCCTGTGTTTTCCTTAGAGCTTTGGTATCTGACACTCATCTGGACAAAGCCCAGAATTGTTTTCTGAGGAAGATCTTGCCCAAGAATGCTCCCACCACTAATCTGCATGCAGAGAGGAGTAGCCTTTTGAATGAGCACACATGCTGGTCTGTTTCCTTCATGTTCATAAAAGGTTGAAATCTTAGTCACATGTCAAATATTCAAGATTAGATTTATGAGGACATTATCTTGAACTTTCTGCTCTAAAATTCTTATAAGAAACTCATTGTAAGAAATTATATTCACAAAAAGTTGATTTAAAAAGTGTAAAGTCTAGCTACTCTGGAGGTTGAGATAGAAAGGTCCCCAGTTTAAGGCCAGCCTGGGCGACATGGTGACAAAACAACTTCAAAAATGTGAAACCTAGACCTGACTGTGGGGAAAAGCCATATGTGGCCATTATTCTGTATGTAAGTCCTGGAATTGGTGCTATTGGAGTAAAGCCAATTGGTGCTATTGGAGATATCACAAAGATGGTAACACAATAATGCTACTTAATGTACATGTAAGAACAGAACGTATGAATGAATGTACTTCATACATCATGAAGACTAAGAGGAGAACATTTTTATCAGGACTCCTTACCAGGACATTGTTTGTGTTTGTGGAATAGGCCTGTGTCTAGTAACTGTTGTTGGGATGTCAGAAACTAAGAGACAAGTTGGTGACCTGTATCTAGTGTCTGAGCACAAGTGAATGGCCTGAGTTCTGAGTATAAACTTCGCCTGTGGCTTTCTTATTTTTCCTAGCAGTCCTCCTTGGCATTTTTCATTTTGTTGAATATAATACTGGATTTTTCCATGCATCTTTTTAACAAATAAATAAAATCTGGTGAATTTAAATTTTCACTAAGTTTAAATAATTATGTCCCTTTAAATTTTATGGGCAATAGAATTTTTAAATTTTTAGGAAGACGGAAGTCTTTCTATTAATTTCTTGGTTCTTTTTAAATCAGTTGAACAAATTTGAATATACCTAAGGAGATAGAATCAGTTATTTGGTCTTTCTTGGAGCTTTATATAGATATTACCTAATGAATTCTTAGGTCAGCAGTTTGCAAGTTTCAGCTTTCATTAGCCTCAGCTGGGGAACATGTTAAAAATATGATGTTTGGGCTCTGCTCCATGGGTGTGTTATGATTAGTGGATTTGGATTGGAATCTAGACAATAGTAATTTAACATGTTCTGTGTTGTCATATTCCTCTTCCATTTTCCTTCTTCCTCACCCTAATCTCCTAGGGTGGGGAACAATGCTGTCCATACCTTGTCCCCACAGTTTTTTCTTCTATCTTTCTTCCTCTGTCCCTCTCTGGCTAATCACCATGTATTATAGGTCAACTCAAATTCTTCCCTTCTTATTTCACCCCTTATCTCAGTTTTGTGTATGAGGCTTTTGGACTTAGCTAGTGTATTATAAAAAATTCTTTAAAACTGTGACACAAACATAACCCAAACCTTCCCTGTGCAAAGAGAGCCAAGTGTTGGAAGAGCCCAGGGTGGGCCTTGTCCCAGGTACACTGGGTTGAGGCTGGAGGGATGCTCACAGCATCTCTCGGGTCTTCAGCCTGGCTGTTTCCCAAGGCCCTCATACCTCTGGACAGCAGGGAGGGGAACACTTTCCTCTTAGAGGAGAAGAGGAGTGCTAAAATGTATGATTCCAACTCTCTTCTTAATCCCAGTCACCCATGCTTTATGACAGAAGGACTTGCCATTACAGAGGGTAGATTCTGGTCTTATGCTGCAATCCTTTAAATGAAAACATGGATTAATGAGGTAATGGTTAAATGCATAGTTTTCAGACTTTTTTCCCTCACTGCAAACAGTTAAATCTTGTTTGCAACTTAATGAGATTTTAATTTGTTTGGAATGACTATTAAGATTATGATATTTTTCTAATTTTAATAGTGCAGCTTTCTAAGCAAAAATAAATATTTAATTTCATTTATAAACTCAATGGATTTCTTCCTTTGAGTACATTTTGATTTATTAATAATTAAAATGCAAGTTCTTATAGTACATTGAATTTGGGAGCAGGAATCCAATTTCTGTACATTTAATGATTTAAAATATAATTTAATTCATTGAAACAAATGGAATCTTTTCAGCTTCTTTAAAAAGAAATTACCAATTTTACTTATAGTTATATAGCTTTGTCTGAAATATAACCCAATTAAAATACTTTTATCATTATTCTGCAAGGATTCTATATTAATCATTCATTTGACTTCAAACCTTGCTACATCCATGTGTTCTCATTTGTTCCACATTCAATGAACAGTTACAGATTTCTGCTGCTGCAGTAGGCACTGGACCAAACTGGTGGGAAGGGGGAGAGGTGGAGATTGACCACGTTGCTTTGTATAAGAACATATTACCTGTAGTTAGCTGGAGAACTATTAAGATACCTGAGGATTAGTTGTGTGCATCAGAATATTGGGGTAGGAGGAAGCTTTAGGCAGGAAGCACCAGTTTCCTGTTCTTCTTGGCCAAATCTTTAGGCTAAGGGGCCATCACTGTTTTCCTTTAACCCATACTGGAGTGCCACGGAAACCTACATGGAAGACCTTCACTTATCAGGTCCCTGCAGGATTTCTCTGCATAAAGTCCTAAAAGAAAACTTCTGAGATGTCCTAAATTTAATGACAAGAGCTGGAGGATGGGGAGAGGAAGAGATAAAGGAAGTTAATCAGTTAACAGCTGAGGGTGAAACCAAGAAAAATAGTTTTTTTTTTGTGTGTGTGTGTGTGTGTGTTTCTGAATGTATGTTGAATCCCTGACTGAATTCCATCATAGCCCACTACCCTAGGGCCACTGCACCCTGGTTACATGTAAACTTTCTGAACTGTCAACCCCAAACCCATTTAGAAGCAACCATTACTTTTCCTGTGGACCACCCTTCTATTCCAGAGCTCTTCCTGTTTTCCATAATTGCACCTCTCTTATCTACAACCAATGTGGATTCCCTATAAACAATTCGTTTTCCTTCCCCAAATTTTCATGGTAGAATAAATGCCCTAAACTCTGCTCCAGCAGACATTTCCCAGCTCCTCCCTAATCCTGATGCTGGTAGTTGCAGGAATTTGATCCAAGGATTAAGCATTGGGCTACATGTAGGCCAGCTCAATAAATCCATTTATTTCAGAAAATTTTTGGTTGCAAGAGTTTTGCTTTAACAAAGTGTTCATGTACTTGGCATACGTGACTCAAAGAGTCATTATTCTTATTAAAAATGGGTAGATAAAAAGGAAAGGGCAGGGAGAAGATGATTTTTATGGAGTGCTTCTGGAAGGACTCCCATCTGCAAAGCCTGCGCTGGGTCCCTTTTTTATGCTTGCTCATCAATCAGTCGCCAGGTCTATCAAGATTGTCTTGAGGGCGGGAAATTGCTATTATGGGCTTACAAAGTTGATTTAAGATAAATCTATGACTCACAGCAAGTAGATAAATATTTACTGTCTATGTCTGCAAAACTCCCAGTAGGTAGACCAAAAATGGGAATGAGAAAGTGTGGAAATGCAACAGAGCAAATCAGGAGTTTAGGAACTTTATGTTGGCAGTGGGAAGCTCCTTGACTCCTATATTTAAGATACTGACTTTAAAAGTCTCTAAATAGTTGATTATGCTTTATCTCCAAAGTTAGGGAAACTAGGTTAAACCAAGGTGACATGATGTTATAATTTTCATGTGTCTCCCAAAGTTCATGTATTGGAAACTTAATCCCAATTGTTGGTGGTATGGGGAGATGAGGCCTTTGGGAGGTAATTAGGATTAAATGATATCTTGAGGATGGGACCCTAATGATGACATTAGTGACTTTGTAATAAGAGGAAGAGAGATCTGAGCTAGCACACTTGCTGTATCTCATCATGTGAATCTCTCTGCCATGTTATTATTATGTAGCAAGAAGGCCCTCCCTAGCAGCCAGGCACATGCTGGCGCTTTGCTTTTGGATTTCCCTGTTTATAGAACCATGAGTCAAATAAATGACTATTTTTTAAAATTAATTTCCAAGTCTCAGGTATTTTGTTATAGCAACAGAAAACAGACTAAGACATGTACGATGTAGCTTTGGTAACCTAATCAAATCCTGGGACCTATGGAAGCCACAAGAAGCCCTGGCATCTAGGAAACGCAGTGAAATTTAATGACCTAAAAACTGGTCTCAGCTAAGGCCCACTAGCTTCATCTGGAAATCAAATCTAAGCTTAGTAGCACCATGTGGAGATAACATGGAGGTAGAAGATACCAGAAAAGCAGACCTCTCAAAGAGAATACATTTACATTGGGAAGCCAAATTTTATAAGTAAATAGCGGGGAAAGGGTTTGATTTTGACAAACTAAAAATTCAAACGATTGTTTAACAAAATTTAGATTATAATCATAAATGACTTAATTATTAGAAAAAACAAACAACAAGTGAAGTGTAGAAATTTTTGGAGAGTTGAAGGAGTTAATTGTTTTCAAGGAAATTGTATGATAACACAATAGGATATTTGACTTTCTCATCACAATCATAAAGAAAGTCACATTTCAAAAACAACCCCAGGGCTCTATTGACCTTCTCATTGCTTCATTCAATCCTATGGTATTCAAATTATTGTTATTTTCTTCCTCGCTTGGTTGTCAATTATTCTGACTTTGCCAGGTCCTTGTTTCTTGGTGTTTTTGCCTGATTTAAATTCTTATTATTGACTTTTATAAATTTCTGAATCTTTTAGCAGTTGATGCAGTTTCTCTTTGTAATCAATTTATTGTTGGGACATTTGACAGAGATGTGACTGGCAAGGATGGACTCTGTTATTGTGTGGGAGAAAAGTTAAACGGGAATTAATTTTAAATCTTCAGTTTGTTATTTCGTGATATTCTTTGGTTTTGTCTTTAGCCCCCAGTATAATGGAACTGTCAATGAATACTTAGGTAAAAAGGGATTTTTAAATAAAAAAAATAAAAAACTATACTATTATGTTGGTAGTCAATAAGCAGGATCATAATACTGAAAAGAACCATTTCTTCATCCGCTTGATGATTCATGTTTGTTTGTTTATTTATTTATTTATTTTTAGTTCTCCCAGATGTCCTCTTTGTCATTGGGAATCTCATGAACTGGGAATTTATTAATCATTAATTAACAGCATTCATTCTTTTTCTAGTCTAGTAACTTCCTTGAGAATGGGCTCTGGTTGTTGTATTCTTGGAGTAGGACAGTGCATCACATGTTTTCAGCATTGGGTAACTATTATTTATATAAACAGGCAGGTATGGCTCTCAGATTTTGTGACATACATGTAACTTCCTTCCCTCATGTGATCATTCCTTATTGTTTGATTCCAGTGCTGTCCCTCCCTGGCCTGCTTAATACACCTTTTGTTAACCTCTGTCATAATGGTAAGCATAGGTTGGGAATCTCAGACTTTGAATTTTAACCTGTATGTTTCTAACCTCTACTCAAAATCACTCCACTCCACTAGTGAAATCAATAATGAATCTTACCATTGTGTCAAATCATTTGTAAAGTTAAAAACAAAATTCATTACTTAATTGAATGGAACAGTGTTCTAGTCATTCTAATGAGGAAACCATGTAAGTAGTAGCTGTCTTAGAGGTGATGTCTGTCATTTCCACTTCTTCATGAAGCATACATTCCAGTGGGGAGAGACAGTAAACAAACTAATATGTTATGCTGTCCATTAGAATATGAAAAGTACTATGGAGGAAAAATAAAACGGACAAAGGGGGTTGGTAGGGTTGAAGCAATTAGAATTTTCCATAGGGTGGTCAGAGAAGGTCCCACTGAGAGGGTGCCATATAGTGAAATCCTGAAGTAACACAGCGAACTATGTGGATTCTGAAGAGATGAGCAGAGGGAATGGCACATGCAAAAACCCTGAGGTAGAATGTGGCTAGAGCAATCTGGGAGCAGCAAAGGAGATCAGAGAAGACTTGGGGCCAGATCACGTGGGGCTTTGTAGACCATTGAGAGGATGTGAGGATTTTTTTTTTTTTTTTTTTTTTTTTAATTTTTGAGTGAGATGGGAGGGCACTGGAGGATTTTGGATAGAGAACAACAGTTCTGACTTACGTTTGAACAGGATCACTGTCCATGCTTTGTTGAGACTAGAGAGCAAGAAATACAATATGGAAGTAGGAAGGAGGCAATTGTTAATTCAGAGGAAATGATAGTGGCTTGGACCAGACGGAAGGCAGAGAAAGCTAATTTCTGCCTTTTGACACTTTTTAGTTGGATTCCTTCTTTGGCATGCCATATGTTCCTGGCTTCTTCATATTTCTTTAGGTCTAGCTCAAGTTTTCTCAGTAGGCTTTTCTTAGCTACTCCAGCCCCTGCTGATCATTTTCTGTAATTAACTTTTGCTGACTTTTGCACTTTGACCTTGTAGTATCAAGGGCAGTTTCTTTCCATGAAACTTGATTTTTATTTCTTTCTCTGGTGCAGTAGGGGCCTTTTCAAAACACAGTAGGTATTTTATAAAAAAAAATATTTTTCAGATGGCAAATGTGACTAATGCTAAGAAAAAGTGAGCATTTATTCAAACTCTTGAATTGGTTATTTTGCACTATTTTCTAGTAGAAATTAGCCCCATCCACTCACTCATTTGAAAAACACTATTTGCAGAGGATATAATATGTAAGAGAAATATGTAACAGTAGTTTGTCCTCAAAGAGCTTATCATCTGGCAAGAGAAGACATGATGATTCATAATGAGACTATAACTCATTGGGAAGTGCAGGTGAGATGAATGATATAAGAGGGCTACTGGTGACTTAGAAGTAAGAATGTTAAATTCTGACTGAATGTTCTTCAGAGCATAGTTCCTTAGCTCTTAGAGTTGGAGTAGGAGGAAAGAATGGCCTGGCTAATGCTCAGTGTGCTAAGTATTTTCAAGGGCAGCAGAAGAGAGAAGCTTGCATGGAGACAATTTGTATGGTACCACTGGAAAATCCCCATTCTGCTCTCTCTTCCAGCCCCAGAGCCACCACTCAAATGTGTGTCATCTTCACCCTTACCTGGACTATTCAACAGCTTGCTAACTCCAGGGAGCAGCTGAGTCAGGTCATGCCTGTGAGAATCCTGCCCTGCTTACTGTACCTGAATTTGGTCCCCGCCTCACTCCTTTGTTTACATACATCATGGTCCTTTAATTGTGTTATTTCCTAGATTTTGAAGGTTGTCATTGAAAAAGTGCTGTCAGGAGGGAGTAGATGGATTGACTGAAATATCAGGGTCAGAACAACCTGTTGAGATAATCTAGGTCTGAAGTGATGCAAGTTTAATTAGTCTGTTGTGGCCATGGGAATGGAAAGAGAGAATTACATTTTAAAAAATGTGTTCTCTGCACTTTAGAGTACATGATAGAATTACTAGTGTTTAAAGCTATGACCTCTAGTATTTTATGGAATAAACAATTGCATTTAAATACAGTTGTTCTTTCGTAGTAGTTTTTAACAACCAGTACTAGGAGCTTATGTTTTGTGTGAAGAATAAGCATTTAATATCTTTCAAAAGGGCTGAGTTTAAGATGAATTGATTTTGCTTCTCCCACACAAACCACCAGTATTTTTTAATAAACAAGCAGACCACGAGAAGTTGTAGATATTAAGCAAATTCTCTTCTGTCCTTCCTTCCTCCCTCCCTCTCTTCCTCCCTTTTATATAGCACAAAACTCCATGTGTATTTACTGAAAAGTAGGTTTGAATTTTTAAAAGGTAATGAAAGTATGTGACATTTTGGTTTTCATTTTCCTAATCTAGCATGACATTTAAAAATATTTCTTGAAGTCTTCTCTTCTTAATTTAATGCCATATTAATGGTATAGATTAATGCTAAAAATGACACCTATGTTATTTGATATCATTTCAGTATGGGTAGTGACAGTCTATCCTTAACCATCGAGGTTAAGGAGATAGAGATGCTGCCTTTCTTCTTCCCATCCCGGTGTCCTCTCTTCTCCTGTTACATATTAAAGGACATGTGATTTTGGAGTTGGCGTTTTTGTAGGTTCTTTTTTTTTTAAAAAAAATTTTTGTTCAGTATTAATTTTCTATTCATCTAAACAACTGACTTCCTCCCTTTTTACTAGCTTACTTCACTTTGAGGAATCTCTTTTCTCCAGCTATCTTCAGTTTGGTCACTATCCATCTGGATCCCTTCTCCTCTTCCCCACAGGTCCTTGGATTCAGTCTCCCAGGAGTCTGTCCTAAGCAATGAGGGAGAGGATAAATGTGTAGGTGGATTGATGCTGGGGGCTCCTGTGACCCAAGAGCTGCTTTGGCTTATTTTTTCCCTAGTTATTTTGATTCTGTAAGTGACCCAATATCCTTCTAGTAAATTCCCTTTCTTTAATTTATCAGGGGAGTTTTTTTTTCTTTTTTTTTTTTTTACATAAACTAATAATTCCTGAAGGATAACTATTTGTTGCAATGAATAATTTGAATCATCCTTTCATATCAAAGGTGTGTTTTTAATAACTTTTCTGGTTATATACATATAATTTGTTGAAAATTTCAGAAAAGGAGTATCAAGAGAAAAAAATATTTTCAGTTTCCTCATCTAAGACTACTGAAAAAGTGTCTTCTTAAGACAATTTAATTCTATTGTGTATATAACAGTATTTGTTGATACTTAACATTATGTTCTGGTGAACAAGTTCCCGTGTCACATGTTAAGAAATATAATATACTTCACATGGCTTCATGATATCGATAGTGTACCTATGCCATAATCTAGCTGTTCTTCCATTGTTTGAAAGTTATTTTCTTTTGACATATTGTCTGTTTGAAATAATGTTGTGATGAACATTGCTGCCTTTTGCTCTGGAAGCAAATCACTGGCTCTGAGGGCATGAGCATATCCAAGACTCCAGAGAGTTTTGTAAAATTGTCCTCTCAACACTATATGAGTTCCCATTTCCTGCATTTTCACTTGCATTCAATTATTTTTTGATTTTATTTATTTATTTTTGCATTCCATTATTATTTAAAGTTTTAAGGCACAAAAATTATGTCTTATTTTTATTTTGTTTTTGGTATACAGTTATTGATGTGCATTTTTTCTTTTGTGAATAATTTATTGCTGTCCACAAAAATGTTGAATTGAATTAAAAACCTTATTAAATTAAAAAAGCTGAAGAGTTAAATTAAATACTAATTATTTTCCTAGTTACTATAATTTGTATATTCAGTGATTTCATGCTCAATCAACATCCTAAAAGCACTGTGAAACTTAGTCTTTAAAATTAACAATTTTTGGAATTTAAGATTATTTGTCTATATCCCTTTTCCAAGTGTTTTTTTTTTAATTTTTTTTAGTTGTAGATGGACATAATATCTTTATTTTTATTTATTTATTTATTTTTAATGTCTTGCTGAGGATCGAACTGAGAGCCTCATGTGTGTGTGAGGCAAGAACTCTACCACTGAGCTAAAACCCCAGCCCCACAATATCTTTATTTTATTTTTATGTGGTGCTGAGGATCGAACCCAGTGCCTTCTATATGTGAGGCAAGCACTCTACCACTGAGCTAAAACCCCAGCCCACGTGGTTTATTTTTATGTTGCAGATCAAAATATATTATTTGGTAAAACTATGAGGAGAATAGGCTTTTTCTTACTGGTGGAAGCTTGGAGGACCTCTCTATTTATAGATCTTTTTCTATGTAAGAAGAGGAAGTGAGGGGCTAACAATCACCCGGATCTCTGTCAATTCTCATTCTGGTGGCAGATTGTATAGAAGGAATTTTTCTGGTCTTCTCAGTCATTTTACTAGCATACTTTTTTGCCAGTTAATCCAAGCAGTTGGATGGGATTATCTATGATAAACACTTAAGTATAAATGCTTTCTCTTAATAGACACAAGGGGACTCCCTTGGGGAGGGTCTTTCATGGAGAATTTGGTGATGACTTTCCTTATCTCACATGCCAACTAGCCTTGCTGGAGACAGGTCTCTGTATATGTGTGTGTGTGTGTGTGTGTGTGTGTGTGTTTTAGAGTAATTAAGCATTTTTCTTTAATTTCTTTTTTTTTTTAGTTCTTTTTTAATTATATGTAAAAGTAGAGTCAATTGTGACGTTTATATCATGGAGTATATCGTATTCTAACTAGGATCTCAGTCTTGTGGATGTACATGATGTAGAGATTCATTGTGGTATATTCATGTATGTACATAGGAAAGTTATGTCTGATTCATTCCACTGTTTTTCCTATTCCTAGCCTCCCTCCTAAGATTCTCACATCTCTGCTATGGCAAGTAAATTATGTTTTCTTTAGTGTCTCTGATTGTAAATATAGTTTCCCCCACTTTGTTCATCTCATTTATATTGAAAAAAGCACTTTGAGTTTGAGCAGGTGTGTGTGTGTGTGTGTGTGTGTATCTGTATGTATGTGTGTATTCAAAGGGTTAAAAGAGACGTTAGTTACTATTATTAGTATTATTTATTCATCTGGTCTGGCATGCATTTCTTGGTCTACAAAAATGCTCTGACATTATATTTTAGTCTTGTCCTTCAGGTGAGGTTTAGTAAATTGACATTCACCTCCAGATTCTTTAGCAAACATATTTTAAATAAAAACACTTGCTTAGAGTATTTGTCATCTGCTCCTGCCTGTATCTTCTGAACAAAACCTGCTGGTTTTAGAAATGAAGTTGTATACTGTGGCATTTTACAATTTGCTTAGTAATTAAATCTCTCTTGACCTCGGGAAGAAAAGTGATTTTGTTTTTGGTTTTGTTTAAGCAGACGTCTGTTATCAGAGAGAGCACATAGTGCAAACCTAATCATAATTAGAAGAACAAGGTTTTCGGGGGCTATTTTGTTTAAAAGCAGTGCGACATCATGTTAAATGGCATCCATTGAGAATAGGAGAGAGAACCACAGCGAAGATTTACTGTGGAAGGGCTGGATTATCTAAGGAACTTTGAAGGACCAGTTTTAGTTTATTTAATAGAGTATACACTAGTCAGTTTCTGTTACCATCATCTTTACTTCTAAAGCAGTTCAGAAGACACGGATAATTTTCTAAAGAAAAACTGGTTTTATTATTGCAGAAGGCATAGGTATGAAACCAAAGAGCAAATCAAGCATTCATAGGTTTCGTTAGGAGAAAATGTACAGCTGCTCTTTTCCTGTTTGAGTAGCACCAATTTTCACATAGGAGAGCACTGCATTGAATTAAGGTCCCTATAAACTACAATGTTAACTATAAAATTTAGAGTGCTTTGATTTTTTCCCCCTCACTTTTACATAACTTTGCAGATTACTTTTCGAATAGAGTTTGATCTTATTTGCTGTGGAAACATGAACTCTAAAAAATTACATTTTCTATAAGGGAAAAATTAAAGTTTCCAAAGCAGTTTTGATAAAAGTCCCTCCTGGTCATCTGTTCATTCTAGTGGTGTATTTCTTTTCAGGTTGAAACAACTTATGTAAAAGTAAAACATCTGAAAGAAGTTTTAAAACCATGAACTGCACCTTTTAGGGACACATTGGCATATTTTAATCAACTTTAAGGTTTCTATTGAATATTCTATTTGAATATTTGTTTATCCCTGGTCCCATATGAATCAGCTGTGCGGTCCTACCCTCTGATGAGTCTTCAAGACATATTTACTTGAATCAATTACATTAACTCAAAACTCCCCCCAAATTGTTCTTCAGTTCTGTTGATGTTTCTGGGATTCTCCTATCACCTAGATTGAAAATCCAAAAATTAATCCTAATTTCTCTGTCACTTTCATCCTTTATATCCAATCTGTCACCAAGTCTTTGGGTTCTTTCTTTGAATGATTCCTGATGGATATGGTGTCTTCTTGTCCCTAAAATCCATTCTTCTTGAGCTACAGCTGAAGGGACTGTGAAACCTAATATAGTTGATTTCTGGACTTTGGAGGCAGGGGCCTTGGTGAGTAGGAGCAGCAAGGAAAGAATATACTGTACTCCCTCTCAAGTACAGGGTCATCTGGCCCTAGGGAGGACTTGTAGTGATTTTAATATATAACATTGGTCTTTGGCATTTGTTTTCTGTTACCTATCTTCCACATCCAAGAGTCCCTCTTTCCAGCCTCTTAGAGCTACCCCAAATGAAATAATGTATTAATTCAACAATTACATCATTTGCCTACTAAAATGACAATAGTTATTTTTTAACTGTACACCTTCACCCATGATACTTCTAGTCCTTAAAACAATTTGTCATGATACGTTCAGGTCACCTCCATGTAGTAGATGAATATATTGAGTATATTGAGTCAGGGTGGAGTTTAAGTGTGTACCATATTGATTTGTGGACACAAGACTTGCAAATAACCTGGGTTCTCTATTTTGTATATAGAGATCGTCTGACTGGGTTATTTATACATATAAGTAACATATTTGTAAATCATTTAGAGTAAGTGCCATGTGAGTGTTAAAGAAGCATTCAGGTAGCCCCTGTCTTTTCATCCCTTCATCTCATTGGCCCTGACATACACAAGCCCCACAACAGCATGGTTTTTGCTTTTGAAGACTACACAGATTGAAAGTAGAAGGAAAGAAGCTGTAAGAGACCATGAGAGTTTCTGGGACATTTCAATCCTCCTGCCCTCCAGTGTTTATCTAGAAAACTCTTCCCCGCAGATGAGTGCTTTTTTCTAACAGGATTATACAGTTCCTTTAGTGAGAGATTTGGCTAAAGAAGCATCTTTATGCTGAAATGCAGAAACAGAATCCTCTGAAAGATTCAGAGCTTCTCGGTTATTCACACATCATTGACAGCTAGTTCAATGATTATTTTCTTCTTAGTCACACTGAGGGGCTTCCTGATGGCAGTGAGTTCAAAGGGAATCAGCCATTTTGAAAGCCGGGGGCATGTCCATCATTTGGATCTGTCTGCGTAGTGTAGAAGCCACCAGCCGCATGTGGTTAAAATAAGCTATCAACCATCAGAGTGAATTACTAATAGAGACCTAACCAAAATCTAGAAATTGAGCTTTGAACTTATTCTCTTATCCACTATGCTGAAGGTCATTTTAAAAGAACACTTCGGCTGTACATATATGTGTTTTTCACTTTTTTCTAGAGCAGAATAATTGTCTATAGTTCATTTATCGTGGTTTTGAGGTATCAAGGTGCTGGCCTATTTCTTTCTCTCAGGAAAGTAGTCTAGTTATGTACAGCCTGCATTTTTTATTAGACTGCAATGTGTGAGCAGTTAATTATTTATAGTTCTTGCTGAAGCTGATGTGGTACTTGACTCACTGAGTTTATAAAGAAATAATGGCTTGCTGGAATACTCTAAAATGAAAGTAGATTAGAAGTTGACCTGTATTTTAAGGCTTCACAGGTTGGAGATTGTCTAACAGTTATGGAGTATGTTGTCATAAGAAAAGAGAAGCGTTAACTTGAAGAGGGATACTGGATTTAGTACCATTAAACTGGGTAAATTGGCCTGTCCGTTCATTTTTATTTCCTTTTTACATAGGATAGCTTGCCTATCAATCCAAGTTATTTTTAATTCACGAGAGAGTACTAAAAGCATGAAGTCAACTTGATGGCAGAATTGTTCAAATAAATAGATTTGCAAGTATAGTAACCCTATCAATGGAAATAGATCCTCTTCACCTACAGTGTTTGTAAAATGGGTGGGGAAATGGGTCACATAGGGAAACCTGATCTCCCTTTTCCTCTTCTTAGACTCAACACCCAAGATTGTTAGTTGTAATGTAAATATTGCACCCAAAGGCTAACTGTTAAATGGGAGCTCCTGCTAATTCCCAAGACTCAATTAGGTTTGGCTTTAAATGAAGTAAAATACATCAGAGATGTCAACACGTACTAAGGATACTGAATAAATGTTAGTCTACAAATGCATTAGTGGATTACATGGTTCTAAAAGGGATAGAGAAAAGAGAACCACATGCCTTCTATGTAAAGCCAATAGGCTTTGGGTGACATGGTGTGAGTCCATTGACATATAGGGAAAGCACTGGGAGCCAGAATTTTGAATGTGCTGGATGAAAGTACATGTCTTGGACAGTGACAACAAGAGGTATCTAAGTCCCAACAAGAATGCCTAACAGGGAGGTCTCTGTTCCTTTAGAGGGAGGCCAAATGGGAACTAATGGAAATAGCTTATCATAATTCAGGTGGTGGAAATGTATAACTCAGTCAAAGAATCAAGATAGCAAGAGGCAGTCTCAAAAAGGAGACTCGAGATATAAGTTAAGGCCATGGAATATGTAGGAGAAAGATGCTCACCATTCCATCATTTGTTCATTTAACAGATGTTTTTCAGCACCTACTGTGTGCCAAGCATCATAGTGTGCACATACATATACAAATAAATTGCTCCTTTCCTGAAGTTTACATTCTTGTTGGGGGAAGGAGATAATAGTCAACTAAGTCAGTCATGTGGTGCATTGGGTCAGAATAATTGCTACTGAGAAAAATCGAGAGGGTTAAGTCTGGGGTGTTATAGGTTTAAATATCATGCTCCTGTGTTTAAGTGAAGAGGTGGCATCTGAGCAAGCTCCTAAAAACAATTTCAGTGGGTTACACTCATGCTAAGGAAACCGAACAAGTGCACTTATACTCAGTGGTATGTCAACTGTATTTAGCATGTGTCAGAAATTTCTGTCTTGCTGTTTTAAAATTTAATTGCAGCAGAAAATAAATAACGTGCGTGTGGGAGCTGGAAAATGAGAACAGGATGCCATTCTGCAGGTGGAGTGTTCGAGAAAGGATAGACCTAAAAGCAGTGATAAAGAAATCCCTTCCTCAACTGCTGGGTGGAAGCTGTGCTAAGTGAAATCCAGGGCCACAGGTGTGTGGTAGCCTTTGCTGCCATGTGACCTCAGTCTATGAAAGTTATTCCTGACATCATCAGTCGACAGTAGAATAATAGGTTTTATTTTGACAGCAGAAGATTATTCCATGCTCAGATTTTAGTAAATATTCTTCAAGGCTTTTATGTCTGGGAAGCTTAAACCTAATTCTTTACATTGTAGCACTAATGTTTTATGCTTGTCTATTGCAGCTTTATAGGGAGCCAACCTCAGAGAGACAGACAGGATGGCTAGCTCAGCCCGGGAGCATCTGCTTTTTGTGCGGCGTCGAAATCCCCAGATGCGGTACACACTGAGCCCAGAGAACCTGCAGAGCCTTGCAGCGCAGAGCTCGATGCCCGAGAACATGACCCTACAAAGAGCCAATAGCGACACGGACCTGGTGACTTCTGAGAGCCGCTCCAGCTTGACTGCCAGCATGTACGAGTACACACTGGGGCAAGCCCAGAACCTCATTATCTTCTGGGACATTAAAGAGGAGGTGGACCCCAGCGATTGGATTGGACTTTATCATATAGGTGAGTACAAGGAAATGGACGTGTGTGTGGTTCTGGAGCATGGGTTTTTTTTCCCTCTGTCATTATACCATTCTGTATTTTCTCCTGGAAGAAAATTCTCACACACAAATAGACACAGCACATTCTGGGAACATTCCTTCTTCAGGAGGAGAGTCAATAGTACTTTTGCTTATATGAATTTTTTGGTTACATTTCTACCAAATTAAATGCCAGAACCTGCAGATGTTATAGAGTTTTCTTTTTAAAACTTCCCATTGCCCTTCATCAGTCGTCCTAGTAAAGACGTGATTATTAATATTTATTAACACTTTTAAACTGACAGATGCCTATACTTAGATAACTGATATGAAAAATGTCTTGCATTTTCTAAAGGTTGGATTTCATTAAGAACAATCTGTGGTCTAAGGTGTTTATGTATTTCAAAATTCCTTGAATGTATCTCAGATCAATTAGGTGAATAAAGTATCCTGATGAATGACTGAGAAATAAATAGTTGCTGTTTGTTTTAATAATAGCAGTCACAGCTCTGTGTAGCTAATTTGTACCTGTTATTCATAGATGAATGACTGATGAATGAAGCATCCCAGTAAGCAAAAAGTCTGCTTTGTTCGGAAGCAAAAATCAAAACCTCCTAACTAACCAGAAAGAAAATCTAAATTCAACCCAATAATAAAATCTATATTTCTCAAAGTTGGAGAACTTGTTCTATAAATGAAGGAAATTCATTTCAAAGTTAACATCAGATCATTTATTAGAAAGAGATTGTTGCTTTTAATGTAAATTATAAGCCAGTCATCTTTCCTTTATTTTCTTAAAAAATTCTTTTTTAGCTGTAGATAGACACAATACCCTCATTTTATCTATTTTTATGTGGTGCTGAGGATCCAACCCAGTGCCTAACACATGCTGGGTGAGCACTCCATCACTGAGCCACAACCCCGGCCCCTCCTTTTTCTTTTAATAAGTATATTAGGGGGAAAACTGTTTCTTACACATGTATAAGTTCTTCTCAGACAGGGCCAATTTTGCCCCCTAGAGGACATTGGCAGTATCCAGAGACATTTTTGGTTGCCACAGCTGGGTAGGGGGATGCAAGACCCTAGGTGCTGCTAAACATCCTTTAATGTACAGGAGAGTCCCTTACAACAAAGATTTATATGGCCTCAAATATCAGAAACTCTGGTTTGATGAAAAATAACCTTGCTAAAAAGTTTTTAAAATGTTATATGCACCAAAATTTGTTTTTCTGAATTGAGAATTTTTATGTTGGTTAAAATTAAAACAGGGTTTATATTTACTTATATAACTCTTAATGATTCATATTATTCATATGCTGAATAATATGAATTCTAAATAGTAAAAAAATTGATGAATTATCATTGTTTTTTTCTCTTTTGACAATAAGAAAGGGGAAAAAAAATCTTCACTGTTCAGTATTTTCCACAGTTGCATTTAACAATATATCCAAAGTGAGGAAGATACATGATTTAAAAATTATATTTGTGTATTATTATGATCACAAAAAGTTTACAGTTCTTATGGGATTTTGAAGTAATTCCTTTGGTTTTGATGTCATTGTACTCTTTGGGCTTCATAAAACTTATTTTTTCACGTAGTTTTTTGTTTGCTTTTAAAAAATTTTTCCCATTTTATATTTTATGAATAAAAATTTTAATATAAGACTACAAATAGTGTTGTATTTTAAAAAATATATTATATATATTTCTTTGGGAAATAATCAATTTTAACTTTTCTTTCATAATTTCTTTTCTGTGTTAATAACCTTATCTGTAAATGCTAGAATCAATTAAGATATTGGCTCACATTACTTCATATTTTTTCCTGTGTCTTCTTTTTAATTCCCTACCCAACTTGTTGTATTTTCCTGTGTGAATTAATCAGGGAGGAGCTAAGGCATCCAAAGTACAATTTGTCTTATCTCTATGTAACCATGGCCACAAAATCTTAGAGTTCTTGTATTTTACTTCGTAGAGGAAGACGTATAGGTCAGGGTTGTAAGTCTCAAATTAACCCAAAGATATAGACAGGAAAGCAGAATTAAGAAATAAATCTCCGGGTTGGGATGTAGCTCAGTGGCAAAGCATCTGCCTTGCATTCGCAAAGCCCTGGGTTCAACCCCCAGTTCCAAAAAAGGAAAAAAAAAAAAAAAAAAAAGGAAATCTCCAAGTACTAACTCTTCCTCAGTTTATTTCAAGAGACTTCTGCATTTCATATAAATCATCACTACATGTGCCCCTGTATGTAACATGTCCCTGCCCTTGGCTACCTTCAAAATTTTCTCTTTATCTCCATTTTCAGTATTTTGAAGATATACTTAGGCATGGTTTTCTTTTTATTTACCTTGGTTGGATTTCTCTGAGCTTATTATAAGTTAATGCTTTTGTTGAATTTTGGGAACATTTGGTCATTATTTCTTCAATTTTTTTCCTATCCATTTTCACATTTCTGAGACTACAATTATAACTATATTCCATCATTTTATATTTTTCTACAAGGACCTGAGGCTCTACTTCATTATCCTTCAATTAATTTTTGCTTTGATATTCAAATTTCATAATTTCTGATAATCTCTCTTCAAGTTTGTTTTTCCTTTTTCATTTTCATTCTGTTATCAGTCTCTTGGGTTTTTAAATTTTAGTTATTTAGCTTTTCATTTGTAGAATTTATATTTTTTGTATAGTTTTTATTTCTTTTACATGCTAAATCATCCAGTTCATATTTTTGTTCAGTTCTTTGAATTCAATTGGATATAGCTGCTTTAAAGTCTCTGTTTTCTAAATTTCAAAATCTGGGCCATCTCAGGGTCAGATTCTGTTGATATTTCCCCCATTTTTGTCTTTGTTTGAACATCTAACTGTCTCTAATTTTACACTGGACATCTATCTTTAATTTTTCACTGTGTCGTAAAAATTCTGAGTCCTGTGGAATAATATTATTAGAAGGCAGATTTATTTCCTTGTGCTTGAGTAGGTGTGTGTTTACACCTTGTTGGGATGCATCTGTGGAAAGTCTAGTGTGTTTCCCAGCATTTCCAGCTTGGTGGAAGGCAGCCTCCAAATTTGTTGTACCCTATGGATTTTGTTAGGTCTTGATTTGGTGCTTTGTTAAGACAGGTTTAGAATAAGCCTTACCAAGACTTTCTACAAAGCCTCAGTAGTTTCTTTTTGAGTGTATGCAGTCCACACCATAGCCAAAGATCTATAGGGGATCCCATGTAGACTTTTTGAAATTTACCACTTCATAACTCTTTCCTTTCTAGTATTGAGGCCTGGGGATTCTAGTCTCTTTAGTTGACTCAAACTCTGATCTCTGCCTCCACACTTTGAAGAATTGCCATGGACCCTAGCTACCTGAAATGCACTCAGGAAATTGTCTGCTGGCTGAGATATGGGTGATCAGGAAGTCACCTCATCCGTTTCTCTTTCTTGTGGATTGCAGTCTTACGCCACCAGATATCCAGTTCCTGGTATTTGGGGGATTACATTGGGAAGGCTGATTTGTTGCTGATCACTTCCTTATGACTTGAAGCAGAAGTTCTTTCCATAGTTTTGATTTAGATGGGAAGAGTTAAGAGATCCCACTTCATTTTCCTATCTAGCTATTTCTGGAGAACTCTGATTGTTTGAGTTCTCTATGTTTGTCAGTTCTTCTCACCATATTTTCTTAAATACTTAAATCCCGAGCCAGGAGACTGAGGAGCTAGCATCCCAGATGTCTCAAGGGTCTAGGACTGACATAGAGACCAGCATTTGCAGCTAAAAGTAGTATGTTGGTAGTCTCGGGCTCATGATGTTCTTGAGTAAGCCATTGGTCTTAACAGATCTTTTATAATGAATGGCTTTAAAAGGTGCAGGTCCTTGTATAACATTAAATGTAACTTGTTTCTGTAATTATAGGGTCAGAGTAGTGTATAAAAGAAAGACTTATTAATCTGGGTCTTCAACTGAGTGAATGCATATCTGCCCTTCATAGAGATATCCATGTTCTTCCTGGAGCTAGAATGGATGGATGGGCTCTTTTAATGACTGGATTGGAGAGATAGCCTTATTTCAATTGGAAATTCATCATCCCATGTGGAGAGGAATGTGGCAGAACTGTGGTCTCTAACTGACAGCCATATCCTGCTCTTATCTCCCTGCGGTCAGAACTTTGATTTCAGGGTAGCCCCCACCCTCAGGCTCAGGAAAGGTGTAAATCTGAATGGTAATCCAGCTAGCAGTGGACATGTGACTTAGTCCTGGCCAGTGAGATATAAGGGGAAGACCCTGGCCCAACTTCTCTTCCCAGTGGAAATCCAGAGCTTTGGGAAGGGTTTTTTAAAGTTTTGCTTCTCTTGTACTTGGGACTGTAATGAAAAGATATGATATCCTGTGTTGCTGCATCCATCTGGCATCAAGGAGGTATCGGTGTGAAGGATAATAAGCTAAGGATGGTATGTTAATCAGCTTTTCATTGCTGTGACCAAAATACTTGACAAGGACAACTTAGAGGAGGAAAAGTTTATTTTGGCTTGTGGTTTCAGAGGTTTAGTCCATGGTGAGCTGACTCCATTGCTCTGGGCCTAAGGTAAGGTAGAACGTCATGTCAGAAGGGCATGGCAGAGGAATGCTACTCTGGTCATATCAGTTTGGAAACAGTGAGAGAAGGGGCCTTAGAGAAGATGAATCCTTTCAGGGCATGTCCCCAATGACCACCTCCTCTAGCCAATGCTCACTTGCTTGGAGTTAGTCCATTCAAACTGAGATGGTCTGATTTGGTTACAGCTTTCATAATGTAATCATTTCATATCCCACATCAACACAGGAGCTTTTGGGGAACACCTCACATCCAAACCATAACAGAGGGTAGAGTAGAAAGATAGAGCTTGGCCTGGAACTCTGAAGTTCATGTTATATATGGAAGAAATATTCCTCTCATTGTTTCAGTCACTGTTAGTAAGACTTTATGTACCATTATTTATTCCCAACTGAGTCTCTAGCACAGCCAGACAAAGGAAAAAGGATGACAACTGCTTCTAAAGGCAGAATGTGTGGGCTGCCGCTTCTGTAGTTCCTCATTCATGGAGAGTGCTTAGGGCTGTCTTAATACAGGTCAAACCCACTAGATTGTTTTGTTAAAAGAAGTAGGGGGGGGAATGACCCCAAGCCATGAGGGAAATTTTCAGAGGTTTAACAGGACCAACAATGTGATGGGAAGGCTCTTTGAGTGAGTGATTCATAACTTAAAAAATATTCAAAACATTTGTTTGGGTGCTATTACATAGAGTCTACTGAGGTGGCACATTTGGAGAGGGGGTGAAAGAAAAGAAGAGACCCAAGGTGAGGATGGAAAAAGATTTTGGGAGTCCAGATTCAATCATACAATTTAGGGTTTATATGGCTAAATAGGTATATGCATGATAAATCCCCCCTTTTTTTCTTTTTGTGAAATGGGGTCTCACTGTGTTGCTCAGGCTGTCCTTGAACTCCTGTGACCAGCGATCCTCCCACCTCAGCCTCCTGAACAGTACCAACAAGCCTCACTCCATAATAGATTCTTTCTAGAGCTCTGTGACATACACGTGCTGAGAATCTAGGTTTCATAACAATAGCATGTATGTCAGAAATAGCTTCAGATTTCTATACCTCTTGGTAGGAAGCAGCCGCTCCCCTTGAGTTGTGTCCTGAGAAGCTAGACTGTCTCCTAGCAACTTCTGGGTTTATTTATGGAACAGGGATATGGTCTCTATAGAAATAAATCCCAAAGGAAAAGCAATTTAGTGGGACACTGAGCTGGTGAGGCATGGCTCATTGGCACAGTGTACATTTTGATTGTTTCTCTTGGCTTACGTTCTCTTCTAAAGTGTGACTTTTGTTTTTGTTGGTCTAATTGTTAATAATGTTTTGCATTGTATAACTCAAACCAGATGACCTTCAGCCCTACAAATCTAGAGGGCAAACATATCCACCTGAATCAGAACAATAAGCATTTTAGTCATTAAGTAAGTATTTATAATATGGAAATACAAAGAAAAAACGGTGAAAATATGAAAGTACCATTTGCGGAAACTTTGAGTATGAACGCAGCTCTCAAAACATATGCTGATTATGTTCTCCCTCTGGTAAGATACAAATCCCGAGATTTCTAGAGATGATCATGTTGTAGGTGTTTTTCAGAAATCACTAGGTTTATAATTCATTGCTGGTCTCTGAAATTAGAATTGACCCTTTACAAATTTAACAGAGCTACTCATTACCTCCTCCTACACTCACTAAATAAAAAGACCTAAATACATACCTCATGCAAAACATGCAGCGTACCTAACACAAATAGCTTTTCATGAAAAATCAAATGGAACAGTTTAAAGAGGAAACAGAACATATTCAATTCATTTCAGGTTCACTAGCTGGTTCCCCTTAACCTTTGGTCTTGTGCTCATTTTATCTGTCTATTCAAAAAGAAAAATAAACACTTCAAAAGGCTTAATTTGCCATTCTTCAATTTCAGGCAACTTCAGGTACCCAACAGAAGTAGGAAAATGGGTACTATAAACATTCCAGAGTATCTACTGTGTTGTAGTGCTATCCATAGTGCTGGTCTGCAAATTGTTATTGATCTGAACTAGAAAAGATGCTTTCTCCCACTTGTAAATCAATGTACCACTTCCTTCATTGAGAAACTTGCTGTGGGGGGAAAAACATCTGATCTAAGTAATGAAGTGATTGATATTGGTATTTCATATTCTGGCTCAAGCTTCTTATATTGTCATGGACCCAAAACAAGTCATTACCAGCATTTGTCTGGAGTGCACTTAATGTATATCTCTTTGTGTCTGTGCATTGATTATATCTTCAGAGATGAATGGTACATGGCTCTATTTTGAATGTTGGCCTTTTAAAATACCATGGCTAATATATTAGGACACTCTTCATATTTCTTTGCATTTGGATGGCAAAATGAAATAGGATTGCTATAGTGAGCCAAGGTATTAAAGATTGTATATTTTATAGCTTTAAGACCCTATAGTGTAAGCTGATGTTCTATAAATAAAAATGTTCAGAGTGGTGAGATTCTAAAGTTTCTTGTGGGCAATTAAGACTGAAATTTAAGTGTTCTGTGTCCCAATTTTCATTTTTTACCTGTGCTTGTAAATGTAATACAGTGTTTCTCAATACTTAGTTATTTGCTTACAACCTTCTTGAGTTTTGCAAATTTGGATTATCAGTTGCATTGATAATATTTTTTTTAAATCATCTGATCAACATAGTACCTGTATATGGCCAAGTAAGGTGGTGCATGCCTATAATCCCAGCAATTTAGGAGGCTGAGGCAGGAGGACCACAAGTTCGAGGCCAGTGTTAGCAACTTAGTGATAAAGCAGCCCAGGGTTCAATCCCCAGTATACTATTGATACTATTACTAGTGTCAATACTCAGTATCAAAAAGAGAATAGGAAAAAGTATAATGAATCAGACGTAACTTTCCTATGTTCATATGTGGATACATAAGCAGTGAAAGTCCTTGTCATGTACAATCACAAGAATGGGATCCTAATTAGAATAAGTTGTTCTCCATGCATGCATAATATGTCAAAATACACTCCACTGTCATGTTTATACACTGTCATGCATATTTTCACTCCATGACAATAAAATAACAAATAAAAATAATTTAAAAAACACCTGTATATCGACACTTCTTAAAAGGAGACATATAAGCAGCCAACATTTATATGAATAAGTGCTTAACATCACTAATTATTAGGACGTACAAATCAAAATGACAGTGAGATATTATCTCACACTTGTTAGGATGGCTTTTATCAAAAAGATAAAAAATGTTAATGAGGTCAGGGAGCAATGGGAACACTGTTTTGATTGGAATGTAAATTAATACAGTCATTATGGAAAACAGTATGTTGAGTCCTCAACAAATTAAAAATATAGCTAACATATGATCTAGAAATTCTACTTATGGGCATATATCCACAGGAAGTGAAATCCATATGTTGAAAAAAGTATGCATTTCCATGTTCATTGAAGCATCATTCACAATAGCAAAGCAATGGAAACAACCTTAGTGCTCATCAACTGATGGATAAAGAAAATAAGATATGTATACATAATGGAATACTATTGAGCCATAAAAAGGCATTAAATTTTGTCATCCATAGCAACATCAATGAATTGGAGGGCATTATATTAAACAATATGAACCATTTTTACATACCCTGACCTTGTTCTAAGCAGGAGTGTTAGGGAAAGGTTTGCTACATTATGTTTTTTTCTTTCTGATGTGCATTGACTGTGAAGAAATTACTTTTGTCAATGAACTGCACAGAACCATCAGAAACAGCATACTTGGAGAAGATGTGGAGTTGTCAGTGGTTGACAGCGCCAACTCTACAATCAGATAGATTTGTAAACTCAGTGAGTGAAGGTTAAATGACTTTGAGCAAATTATGTAATCTTTTAATTCCTCATATTCTTCTCCAATTAAAAAATGACTAGAAAAAGGAGTAAAATCATGTAGATTATATGAGATACTGTGTATAAAACTCTCAGCAAGGTGCCTAGATTCATTCTAAGCTCCTGTTGATTATAAACTATCATTATTTTGGCTACTATTACTGTTAGTAATATAAGAGCATTTTACTGGTGTCTGAAGCTGCAGTACAGACTTACCCGCTGAATGAATCCACAAGAGGGGATTTTAAGATTAAAGTAACACACTGGACCATTTCTGCTTACAGAAAACAAAATCTGCTTTTTTTGAAATAGAGCTCTGGAAATTATATAAGCACTTAAAATTTGAATGCTAAACAATAAGGTATATTGATTTCAGTATTATATAGGCTTTAAATCAACATGCTTTCCAGGGTGATGGGAAAGCTTCTATTAATCTGAAATTCAATTAAATGGAACACAGAATTAATCTGCTAGGTATTCATTTCCAGAATAACTATCAAATGCAGTTTAATGCCCATTTTTAATCTTTTTTGATACTTTCACATGAATATTTGTGGAGAAAAATTGTTTCATTTCATAACTTTAAATTTATAATATGCTCTTAGAAAATAAAGAGCTTTGAATATGAGATTGCTTTTTGGAAGAACTTAACTCTAAATTTTTTTGCTACCTTGTTGTATTAGTCAAGATATATAAGATTATATTACACTAATAATCTAACCCTGCATCCTCAGTTACTCAATATAAAAGATTATTTATAGGTGTTGCTATATGCTTAATGTGCGTTGGCAGGGACCTTGAATCCTGTTGTCACTTTGGAACGCAGGCTTACCACCTTCTTTATTTTTGTCATATTGGCTTATAAAGCCTTAACCATCTTGTCATTATGCTACCTGGAACACATGGTCTCCTTTAGCATGTGTCAGGAGAAGAGAGAGCTGGAGACTCCTATACCAACTCTTAGATGCCTTGGCACTTAGGTGATATGTTTTGGTTCTGCTCAGAGCCCACCATTCAGCATTGTTATCATGTTCTGCCTAACTGCAAGGAGACAGGGAAATGTGAAGGAGTCCTTGATTATTCAGCCAAGTACTCAGTGTTTCTACCATATATATACCTTGCTAACAATGTATTTGATCCTTTGGTCAGTTTCAAAGTGTAAGACATCCTTGCATGGTAACTGCAAGAAGAGACGATCCTGGGGTTGGAAATTACCATACCTTGGTACATACTTTGCAAGGGTGTTCAGAGATTGAGTGGACATGCCTAGGCCAGTACCAAGCACAGTACCAGAGCAGAGAATAGTAGTTAGTGGAATCTGAATTCACAGCATCATATTGGTGTCATGGGTCTTCTTTTTAATATACATGTTGAATATTTGGTTCAAAAAAGTATCCTGTGTTCAGAATGATTATGAGAAACTTCCATAGACATACGATAGGTTTTTTAAAATGGCATAGGTCAATGTTCTCGCATCCAAAGAGGCTTTAACCTATTTTTTCCTTTAACACATCCAATGCAAGCCTTACTGAAACAAGCATTCTTCTATTAAGATAATTTTTACTTTCTACCCAGTTATTTTAGAAACATTACCTGAGTTATTTTTTTTCTCCCATGCTGATTTGTACCATTTCTCCTAAAAGAAGGCTTATATAGTCATAATTAGTAAATGTTAAATAATATTTGTTAATATGTTATGATAGAGTTAAAATAGCATTGGCATGAGGTTTAGAAATTCTTTGTTCTGATAAGATTCATTATTAATCCACAAAATAATTGTTTACCAGACATACTAATTTTATAGTGTGTTATAAATAGCTTCTCATATTTTCCTAAGGACTAAATAGTAGATACCTATAAAGATGTATATTTATAATGCTATTTTTTGTCCTTGTATCTTTTTAAAAGTCTATTTTATCTGTTGTTATCAATTGTTATGTCCATTTTCTTCAGTTAGTTTTTGCTTGATGTATCTTTTCCCACTGATTTACTTTCAATCATTCTTTGACATGCTTCAGATTTATCTACTGTAAATCAGCTAAAGTTTTATGATCTTTAATCCAAAGTGAGTGAGCATCTTTTTTTGGTACACTTAGTGTTTTTAAATTTTCTGTTTTTTTTACATGCTTGGGCTTATTTCTATATCTTATTTATTTTCTGTGTATCATGCTTTATCATAGTTATTTTTCCCTACATTTATGCCTTCCATTGAAATGATGGGTTTTCTTTACTCCCTGTCACCACATTCTTCCTCTGTTTTCTTGGAAGTTAAGCATTCTAGTTTTATTCCATTAGTGGTCATTCTTTAAACTTTGGGCATGTGTAATTGAGTTAACAAAGGCTATCATTAATCATTTTCTCTAAATGCCTCAAACTGTTCAAGAATCTTTTCATTCCAATAATTTTTCTCCCCATCTTCTTTGTTATTATTGACAACATCTAATTCCATCCTGTTTTAAATATCTTCTTCCATATTGGTTATTACTGTTGTGGTTTTTCATAGATAAGGATTGTCCTAGTTATATACTCTGTGTGACAAACCTCCATGAAACAATGACTTAAGAAGTAAAGTAAATAAAAAATTTAAAGATTTAAAAAAACCTCAAAACAAAAATCAACTTACCTGAATCAGCATCAATAACATACATTGAGTTGGGTTTTCTTACAAAACAGTACACACAGCAAAAGTTGCAAGACATGAATTGGCGTGAACATACTTTATATACAAAGATAGGAAAAATTGTGCTCTATATGTGTAATAAAAATTGTAATGCATTTGCTGTCATGTATTTAAAAAATAAAATCAATTAAAAATAAAATAAAATAAATGGAAGCACATAGGAAGAGTCTAAAATTTAACTCCAAATCCTTGTTGATTTACTGAACCAAAGAATATCCCTTTTTTTCTCTAGTTAAGGTGGATTATGAGAAAAGGTATGTAATATGTCCAGAATCGTCTCTTCATTTTCTCCGGTGGGTTTTCCCCTTAATGGACCCTCGTGGGTTCTCCGTTTCATTTTGTATCACCTATTTTTATTGTTTTTAAAGTCAAGGCTTTAAACCTGCTTTATGTTAGCAATCCTTCAGTTATAGTAGAACTGTGATAACTATCAAAGACATTATATTTATTTCCATCCATTGTTTCTACAATCTGGCTGACATTATTATTGTTGAATAAATATGGTCTCACTTCACAATAGTGTGCCCTTCTTATGGACTTCAGAGGGACTATATAGAGCAGCTCAAAGTTTTCAGTGTTTTTTTAAGTTGTGGAGATCAGAGTGTTTAACTCAGATGTAATAGTGACATTAAGGAATTCTTCAAGACTTTGTAATTATATCTTTTGTGTTTACTTTATTTAAATTGTGAATTATAAAACTCCCAATATTTGCTCATTGAGAGAGACTGATTTTTCTCTTCCTACATCAAAACTTATAAAACAACAAATACTACAAGTGGTCACCTTTTCTCATTCTCTATGTTGTACTGTCACCAGAACAACATAAATGCCTTGAACTGAGTGTTCAAAGAGCTTGAACTGGGTAGAGCCCACTGGATCCAACAACCTCAGCACTGAGTGGCTAAGAGACTGATTTGGTCATAGCAGAGTGCAGACCTGGATTCAACTCCTGGCTCTGCCACATTCTGGGCCTCATTTCTTCATGTACAAAATGAGAATAATACCAGCTTCTTAAAATTGCGAGGAAGATAAGATGACATCTATAATTGTGTGTTCACAGCAACTGTTACAGAGGAGATAGCCACAACCCACATCCCAGAAAATACTTGTTGAGATCCACTGGGCAGTAGGATAGAAACATGAATTAGCCCAGTTTAATTGGGTGAGACACAGGCAGGAATGAACTGTGGTAATCACAATACAGTGTGTGCAGAACAATATTGAAAACCACAGGAGCATAAAGAAGGAGCGTTTAATGCCTGAGATGAGTTCAGAGATGGGAAGGGTAGAGAATGGACTTATTCACTGAGAAGATGATATTTGGATTTAGCATGAAATATGGAGTGTGTGTGTGTATGTGTGTGTGTGTGTGTGTGTGTGTTTTCACGTAAAACAGTTTATTCTAGGAGGTAGGAATTTCATCTGCGTATGCTAGTTCTTTCTCCTAATGGAGCTGCATAAAACTTTTCCTGAGGACCATAATTCCTGTCCTGCCCACTTCTTCATGGCCAATGTCTATTTTTTGATAGGATATCTTTAGGTTCTGTATGTTCTTTTAGATAGGACTCAGAAGTCACTTTGATGCACTCCTTAACCCTCCCAGCAATCTGTGAATTTTCTTGCTCCCCAGGAATTCTTTCCTCTTGGCTTCAGTGCTGATCGTGCTGTGTTGTGATTTGTCTTTTTCTGTGTTGGTTTCTTCCATTGAGCTCTTAACTATGTCCGGTCTACATGCTGAGCACCTTCCCCTGCTCTCTGGGCTGTGTTATCCATGTAGACTAATTAATTTTGCTAAAGAATGGGTTTTAGGCTAAGGTAATTATGATGTAAAAATACTTTTGATTGAAGTATCATTCCAAAATTTATTCCCTATTATGCAGATTTTCTGCTAGTCTTTTTTTTTTTTTTTGCACAGGATAGATTTTTTTTGATATTTATTTATTTATTCATTTGTTCAACTATTTTAGGAGTTTACTATATACCAGGTATCTGAAAAAATTTTTGAAATATTCTCTATATTTAAGATCATAGCAATGGACTATCATTCTAGTTTTATCACATAACTAATTATTATGCGATATACTGGCCTTTTACCTCCTGTTTCCATACATATGGAATCTGTCTTTAATATTGAAAACAGTGGGTATTTATTTATTTATTTATTTATTTTAAAATATTTTTAGTTGTAGATGGACACAATACCTTTATTGTATTTATTTATTTTTAAGTGATGCTGAGGAACCCAGTGCCTCACACGTGTGAGCAAGCATTCTACCACTGAGCCATAATCCTGGAACAACAGTGGATATTTAAATAGTAATAAAGTTTTTCCTGAATTTAGTGTGAATACTACCTTATAGTCTATTTTTTTGGTTCTTTATCATTCTCTTTTAAGCAGTTATTGATGTTTTTCTGAAAGTTGTGTCTTGTTTGGCATGAAGAATATTTGTGGTGTTTTGACTGTTCTGAAGTATATACCTGAATTACACAATATAGCTATTATACTTCTAGTACAAGCAAGTGCTATTATGAAATTACTGATGGATCAAGAAATGATCATCCTTTCACTCTGCAAAAATAACTACTTCTTTTTTGGGGATTGTAATTATGGCACTGAGCTACAATATTAGAAGCTAATATATTATGGAATGACTCATCTGGGGGGGGAAAAAACCTTCCAAATTTCCAACTGGGAATTTACATTGACTAGTGGAATTCTAAATATTTATTATATGTCTTTGCAAGGCACTCAAATATATATATTTTTTCTATTTAAGTGTAAGTCTGTGGCATAGTTTTGATATGATAAAACATTCAATGTGAAAAGGAAAGCCTTAAGAATCCAGTGAACATCTGGAGAAGGTTAAATTGTCAGTTTGGGGTTCCGTGACAGCCTTTTTTTCTCTCTGCACTTTACTGCCAAAACCTGTCACTTCTGAGACATTTCAAGGAGGTAAACAAGGTGAATGGTGCTGTGCACATGACCTACTGCAACTGCTGATTTGAGCAAGGTTACAGGTCAGTGTATGAATTTTTTTGGTTCATCATGTGATTCATTTGCCTGAATAGGGTGTTATAAAACTAACAACATTGGCTCAGTGGTTGAGCACTTGCCTCACATGCCTGAGACACTGAGTTCCATCCTCGGCACCATATAAAAATAAATAAATAAAACAAAGATTAAAAAAAAACCAACCTAACAACATTTCTTATTAAAAAATAGTATTATTACTTTTAAGATGCTTTCTGACTGCATCAGTACTCAAGCTGTAATATTATCTTAGTATTTATTATGTGATGGCATTTTTTTGGAATCTTCAGACTCCAGGATTCGTCATTCTAAATAAGTTTCATTCAACAGCTGGACATGGTGGTGCATACCTATGATGCCGGAGATTCGGGAGGCTGAGGCAGGAGGAAGACCACAAATTTGAGGCCAGGCTCAGCAATTTAACAAGATCCTGTCTAAATAAGAGAGGTGGAGATGGGAGGGAGGGAGAGAGAGGAAAAAAGAAAGAAATCACACTATTAATACAAAGTATATAAGTATAAAATAACAAGACTATAGAAGTTTCATTCAAATGCAAGTAAGCTGTATTATTTAAGAAATTTGAATGCTGATAGTTCTTTTTTATCATTTGGAATCATTAAAATTCTGTATAGTACTCATCTGTTGAAGTTTATTTTAAAACTTAATAGTTACAGAGATTTTAGGTTAAGAAAGAAAATTAGCAGTTGTTTACTAGTCTTATTTTGCAAATGAGAAGCTGAGGGCCTAGATGGGTTAAGTAATAATGCTTGTGATTGTTCACTAAAATAGTGGCAAAATATGCTGACCTGTAACTAGCAATTTCCTTCACAATGAAATTGCTCCTTAAAGGGAGATAGTTTGCTCAAGTCACTTCTTGGAGGTGATTTTTTGGAAGCCAAACTTTGCCTTGAACACCCCTTGGGAAGACAGCAAGACTTAACACCAAACCCAGCAGTCAGACTTTCTTCCCACATTGCAACAGACGCTGCCTTAGCTGGAGTGCCAGAGAAGAAGTTGGGTTGGGTTCAGGATCTGTTTTTTATAAAAAGCAACAACAACAAGAGAACCTAAACCCTATCTTTAAAAAGCTAAACCGAAACTAGTGGGGTGCTTGGGAGAACTGCATATTTCATGTTTCCTCTCAGGGTGTGCACTCCAGATTTGGAATGGTTCCCATGCAGCCTATTTTTCTTTCCCAATCTCTCTTCTCATTTCCTGTGAGTTTGCATGGTTTGCATGGTTACGCAGAAATTTTTGCTTCTCTGGTTGTGCATGAAGTCAAGTCACACCATTTGTGCAACCATACATGTACTTAGGGTAATGATGTCCATCTCATTCCACCATCTTTCCTACCCGCTTGCCCCCATCCCTGCTCCACCCCATCCAAAGTTCCTCCATTCATCCATTGCCCCCCGCCCATTATGGATTACCATCTGCTTATCAGAGAAAACATTTGGCCCCTGTCTTTTGGGGGGAATTGACTTATTTCACTTAGCATGACATTCTCCAACTTCGTCTATTTACCTGCAAATGCCACAATTTTATTGTTTTTTAATGCCGAGTAATAGTCCATTGTGTATATATATATCACAGTTTCTTTATCCATTCATCTATTGAAGGGCATCTAGGTTGGTTCCACATTTTAGCAATTGTGAATTGTGCTGCTATAAACATTGAAGTGGCTACGTCACTGTAGTATGCTGTTTTTAAGTCCTTTGGGTATAGACCGAGGAGTGGGATAACTGGGTCAAATGGTGGTTCCATTCCCAATTTTTCAAGGAATCTCCATACAGCTTTGCATATTGGTTGCATCAATTTGTAGTCCCACCAGCAATGTATGAGCGTACTGTTTTTCCCCACATCCTTGCTGACACTTCTCACTGCTTATATTCTTGATAATTGTCATTCTGACTGTCGTGAGATGAAATCTTAGAGTAGTTTTAATTTGCATTCCTCTAATTACTAGAGATGTTGAACTGTCTCTTATGTTCCTTTTTTTATGCAATGCCCCTTCCTTGGGCTTTTAAATGCACAGAGCTGAGTTCCTGTTTATATAAGCTCTAGGCAGAGGAAAAACTGAGATGATCTAATAGATTATATATAGTACACAAACTTCTTTGCATAAAAATTTAAACCTATTCATCTTTTTCTCAACTATAACTAATGTGCTTTATTGTTTTCTAAAGGTGGAGCTCTTATTTATTAGAGGTAATAGGTGGAACCCCCCTGTCCATGCTGTTTACCAAAACCGAGAATAACTCTGGAAATTCATTTTCTAGGCCTTTTGGACATTTTCACCCTCTTCCGCATCCCTGGCCTTTGATGCTATTCACTTCCCTCTCCTTTTAACGCTGGTTTCTTTGCTGGCTGTGATGTGACTTGGCTCCCCAGTTTTTTGGTCGTTATTTTTCTCTTTGATGAAACTTTTTCTTTTTCCTTCTTCATTAAATATTTAGACTTTAGTGTGGTTTTTCTTCTTTTTCATACCACTCTCCTTGTGTGATTTCATTCACTCCCTGTCTTCATCCAGTGTAAGCAGGTGGTCTCATTCTCACCAGGACTGGCTGGGACCATCTCTTTCTAGTTCACAAATGCCAATTCTGCACTTGGTGCACCTAGAGCACAGCCCTGCATTCATACCTTCATGTTGGTAGCAGGAAGTCAGCTGTGATGGGAGTGACAAACACTTCAAATCAGGGCTTTTACCTGCTCCCCTGGAGAGCCAGGCATCAGTGTCTAGTCCCAGACTCTGCCTAAAGCTCCTAAGACATTTCCCTCTCAATGACCAACTCACTTCTTAGACTCATTTGGTTCCAAACTGAATAACATGCCAACCAAGTTCTTTCTGATTTCCTTTTATTTTTAAAGTTGGAAATAGTATCTTTTGGTCTCTTAGTCTTGAAAATCTTGCACAAATTTTGATTCTGAGCCCACTTTTAACCTGTACAACCAATCTGCTACTAAGTGATGTAAATTTTAAGTAAATTGTCTTTTCCAGCACTGTTAACTCTTTTGAGTCAACGAATTTCTTTGTTTACATGCTTACTGTTAGCTTCCTATGTAATCTCCTCAGGCTAACATCTTCCTGTCCAATTCATGATCCCTGTCACATCTTACTTACATAATCCTTAAAACAACCTTATGGGGTAGTATATCATCAGGTAGGATTTGTCAGTGTGAAATTATCCACTAAGCCAACGAGGGCTCACCTGGAGATAGGGATGGCATTAAAGCTATAGAAGCTGTATTGCTGAGACTGGGGCAGGAGATGGATGCTGTGTATTGCGACAGATGTCTACTTAAGGTAGTTATTAGTCTCCCCATTTTATTGCTGAATAAATAGACCCAGAATTCAATTAACTTCTCCAAGCTTTCCAGTTAGGACAATGGAGTAGAACATTTCCCTGAATTTGAAGCATGTACCCTGTCAATCATCCTTTGGCATAAACTTCCAAACTTATATTGTAGAGAATGTGGTCAAGTGCTCATACTCTGAAGAGGAATAGACCTGTGTTTAAGTTGGTGTTTTGCCACTTGCTTTCTGTGTTGATGCTGGATAGCAATATCAAACTTGAAGGGGGGAAATATCGTTAGTAGGATTTTTCTGCATATGTATAATGTGTTTGGAATAGGACTTGGTTTAATAAGAGTACAGATGCTACTTGATTGACAATTGGATTATGTCCTGATACATCTATGATGAGTTGAAAACATTGTAAATAAAAAATACATTGACTATACCTAGCCTATTGAAAACATCATAGTTTAACCTAGCCTCCCTTAAATGTGCTCATAACACTTCTAACAGATGATTTTTTATTATAAAGAACTGAATATTTTATGTAATTTACTGAATACTACACTAAAAGTGAAAAGGTCAATAGTTATATGTGTATGCTTTTGCATTATTATAAAGTCAAAAAATCAAGTTGAACCATTGTAAGTTGACTATCTGTAAAAGAAATCTTACCTCTGATGATGATGATTATAAAGAAGAAGAAACTGTATATTGTTCAAGACAGAGAAATTTCTCTGTTTCTATGTACTGTACAGTGGCTCATTTACTTTTGGAGAAATTGTTTGTTGAGTTAAAAAGAAGTGAACAGTTTATGTAGGAAAGTATGATGGTGGAAATTGTATTTTTAGGACTAATAGCATCATTAATGTGCAAGAATATCAAAATGGAATTGTTCTGTCAATTTCAGCTGAGGTCCCAAGGTGTAGGATAACAACCACTTGTACATTCCAAAATGAGAGGCTTGATGGCCCAGGCAAGACTTAGGATGACGATGGACCACATCATTCCCATGGTTCTGACCTGGCCACCAGGTGAGAGAGTAGTTTGTTGATTTGGTGGAGGAATTCCTTGAGGTCAGTGTCAGTGTTCTGGAGAATCTGTTTTCTTTGTCAAATATATGCATACTGGAGAGAAGCAAGGGATGCCAGGTGAGGGGCCATCAAGGGAATTGTTCCAAGAGCTTCGTAAGCATCCTCTTCATCTGAGAGACACAGTAGACTAGTGTCTGACCCATACCTGTGGACTCCAAATGTGAGAGACTGTGGTTGGAATCTGGAGTAAGGAAGGCTGCACTGACAGTGATCTACAGTGCTTTTGTTGTGGCAAGAGCACATGTTAGTTGTAGACCATACATGTGGGGTCCACCCACAACAGGGTTATGTGGGGTCATCACTCCAGCAACCAGAGGGCACCTGGAAGAGCTGATGTCACTGAAGGGCAGGATGGGAGACCTAGGACAAATGAGGCAGAGTGTCTCCCAGAAGCTAGTGTCCAGCACAGAGGAGTGTCTGGGCAAGGAGACTGCAGGTGTGAATCTTCAGAAATGGGGTCTGTCTCCACTACTCAGAGAATGCCTGGCTGCAAACTGTGGCAGAACCTCAACAGGAGCTTCTCTGCCTCTCACCTTTCTTCCTTCCACCCTGCTGCTACCCTGAGGATCAGAAACTGACAGGAGGTAGAGAATAAGCTATTCTCCCTTTTTCTCCAAAAGCTTTCTCTCTGAAGCTAGCATGAGCTAAGAGAGAGATGATTTTAGCTGAAGCTCAAGGTTTTTGACCATTGAACCCAACTAGACATTTTCTTTATAGACATAAACATTTTTGTGTGAGAAGAGCTCTTTCATTATCTCAGAATGATCAGAAAAGTCAAGGGGTCTGGTGTTTTATCCAATGATAAGTAAAGAACCTGTTCCATGGAGCACTTTAGAATAAGCAGCAGGGCAAGAGAAGAAAATAGTTTTAAGTGGTAACTTAAAACTCCTGATCATTCAGTATAATAGATCACTAAATATCCAGATATAAAATTCATGTTGGAAAATATGAGGTTGGACGTTGTCTTTGGCGTTTGAAGATCCTAATATGTGTTGAGATTTGTTCGGCTTACTTTTTCAAACTGGAAATTGAGATATTCCAGGGCATGGATTCAGAAGTGAAAAGTTGAGCTGAATGTTGGTGGGTAAATTTGGATGTGAATGGTACTGTTGGGGAAAATGTGGACTTTCTCTGGTCTGTTGCTTCTAAGTCAAGCTGGCCGACAGCTGTGCTCAAGTCCCCCGGAGAGAACCACTTTTGAAAAAAAAAAAAAATTCATGTGGCATCAGGCTCTGAACTATTTGTGGAAAACCAAAGCATTTTACTCAAGTGCAGCAACGAAAAGAAAATCAGGGACTATCTTCTCGGGTGCTTTTTGATGACTTTTCATTAGCGGAAGATAGCTGAGCATGGAGGGGACCTGCAGAGAAGTTATCATCAATAACAAACAGCAAGGGTAGGACCTGCCTTAGTCCTTGAGGCTTGAAGTGCTGGTTGATGGAAATCAGGTCACCTGTCCCTAAGAATGACATCAAGCATTCCTATAGAGACCAAACACTAAGACAGGCCAAGAGAAGGGAGGACAGGCTGAGTAGCCTGGGTCATTGTGGTAAACCCCAAAGAATGAAGGGAACGAATGCTTCAAATTAGAGACTGGGAAAAAAGGCAGGGTAAAAGGTTACGGGTTTTAGTCTTCCTTTCAATTTATCCATGATAATATTTTTATAATGCTTTGATTTTTGGAGAAAGCTTTCAATAATATTATTTCATGTCATTTTTATGGCATCCATCCACTGTGCCACCTGATGGTGGAAACAAGAGGAGGAAATTAAATAGGTGAAGTTGCTTATCCAAGGTCAGACAGATGGGGACAGAATTTAGACCAAACTGGTTTTAGAGTTTTTGAATTTGGAGGGCTCTCTCTAGCGTACCAACATTTAGCATTACCAACTGCTTTATTAAAGCAGATGAAAGGGTTTCAGATGATTTACAAACAATATTTTAAAATTTGTTAGTAATGTGTTCATTTTTAAAGAGTTTTAAATGCTTTATTTTTAAGATTGCCTTCTATTTTTGGCAAGGATACTGGTTTCAATTAATGAACTAAAAAAAACCTTGTCTAAGTGAAAAGAGTAAAAATTAAAAAGTGTCAAATAAATAATGGTCCTGAAGTGTGGCAATCATCCGAGACTTACTGGTCAAAGCATGGCACTTAGAATATTATTATATCCTCTAAATGTTGTTCTTCATATGTCACGTGACTGTCTTGACCTCAGCTGGATTATAAATTGTGGGCAAGGACCATGTCTTAAATACTCAATGTAATGGGTTGAACTGTCTCTCCCCTAAAATTTATGAATTGAAGTCCTAACTCCAGTCCAGTACCTCCACATGGGGCTTTAATTGGAGATAGGGTCTTTACAGAGATAATCAAAAGGAAGTCATTAGGATGGGTCTTAATCCAATATGGTGGGTGTCTCTATGAAAAGAGAAACCCCATGGACACATGAAGAGAGTCCATGGTAAGCCACAAAGAGAGGCCCCAAACAGATTCTCTCTCAAGTTCTTAGAAGAAAGTAACCCCACCAATTCCTTGATGTTGGATTTCCAGGCTATAGATCTATAAAACCATAGATACCCAGAGTATGGGACTTTGTTATGACAGCAACCCATCAACGAACTCATCAGGTTTTTGCTTAAATACCTTTAATCATTCTCAGACTGAGATCTTCTTCCAGTGTAATTTTGATCAAAGTCACTCCAAGATTCAAATTAAAAATGCCTCCTCGTGGGCTGTAAGAAAGACCCTCACTGGCTGCCCCTTCTTTCCTCTCTACTTCAGCTATGTTTCCCCCACCCCTGCACCATCTGCTCAGCTGAGGTACCTTCTAGTGTCTCTTTTTAGGAACTCTGCCCTAGATGTCTCAACTTTTGTCACCCTGAATCATGTGGAGAGTCATTCCCCTTTTCCACAGGCTTTTTTTTTAATTGAACCATGATGGCTTTTTAAAACTTCAGCTTTGTGGGATTTATTTTTCTTCTTCTGACAAAAAAATACATATATTGTTTCCTTTGGAAGTGGTAGCACCCATTGAAAAGGAAGGGCACTGTTTGAACTCCCCACAGAGCTTGGCCCTTAATTAAAAGATCCTCCCGCTGAGCTGTTGCCTGGTGTGGCATTTGGAGGTCAGAATCTGTGTCTGTCTGGGTGGGCCATATTCTTTCAGCACACAGTGTTGGCAACATTTGTGGGTGTATTAGCTGCCCACTGTACACCGTGGACTCCTTGTCTGCTGACTGGCCGTATCTTGATCACATTTAGATCTCCAGTATCTGGTGTCCAGTACAAACCCAATAAACATTTGTAGAATGCATGAGTATTTTAAAAGGAGAGCTGAGATTCTCAGTCCTCTGGGATTAAGTTCTATTTGATATATGATTAAACTCTGGTATTATGCACCTGGAACATTCTCTTAGCCTTTAGGTTCAGAATCTTGTTAATTTGGAGAATGCTTTTCCAAGACTTTGTGGATTCTGTTTTAAATGGTTTCGGTACCAATCTGATCAGACACAGCAGGCTGACCTCAATAATTCCCTCTTTTTGCTATAATCTCTTACAGATCTATTTTGTGAGCTAAATTAGATACATATAATCATTTTTCAGAATTCATTCTGTTTAAATCATTTTGCCTATTTTTCCATTCTGCTCTCCATGACTGCCTGTTTTCTTTTTAAATCTGGCTGCCAACACCTTAACAAATAGATCCTGCTGGGTGATGATTTTCACTTCTCCTGATTACTATGTTCACATGTACTGTTGCCGTTTACTAATGAAATACTTCAGTCCCAAATGTGTTACCTTTTTCCTCTGAAGAGCAACAGGATGGACCAAGGGTAGCCACACACCCGAGTCCAGCAGTGAGAAGACATGGAGGAGCCAGAGCCGCTTTTTTTCCGTGGTCAGACCTTGGCTATCCGTGCTGTCTTGCTACACGTGGGATAGATCCTGGCTTGTTGGAGCAGCTATTCAAAAGAGTTCTTTGCTGCACTGCGAGAAACATTTAACTAAAAGTTATTTGTTGCCCCTACAGCAATCTCAGGTTGATGAACCCCAAACCACCAAACCAGGGAACTGACTTTAGCAAATCTCTTATAAATACTGTGCCAGTTTTGTGGGTGATACACAAACCCCTTCCTTCCAAGGACTTACTGGGTATTGTGCTCACGATGGTGGCTCAGGATCAAGGCTAGAACTTCTTTTTAATCTTCTTCTTGCAGCATGGCCTTTTTCATTCTTTCCTTCATGCCCAGAGGGCTCCTGTGGGACCCACCACTGCAGCAGTCAGACAGAGAGCAGTGCAGAGATTTGCTCCCAGATTTCATG
This sequence comes from Marmota marmota marmota, assembly GCF_001458135.2. Classification (NCBI taxonomy): domain Eukaryota; kingdom Metazoa; phylum Chordata; class Mammalia; order Rodentia; family Sciuridae; genus Marmota; species Marmota marmota. Next base: position 16,235,171 of record NW_026000005.1, on the reverse strand, counting down.
GCCAATTAGTGGAAATATCAGAACTCAGGTTTCTGCGTTTATGAATCTTCTCTTTGTTCTCTGTTGGTGCTGCACTATCTGTTTCCCCCAGTCTTTCTAGCCAAGTACTGTGTTTGGTAGTGTTTTGATTAACTGACTATTTTTAAAACCAAACCAAACAAAAACCTTGGTTTGTATGTTCATATATTTCCATGGTATAAATACTTCTAAGATGGCCAATTGTAAGTTAGCAACTTCTAATAATCAGTTGGAAAAATTCTCCAGTTAACAATAGGCCCCAGCACACCACTGACTATGCTATTTTTTTCTCCCTACCTATTCTTTTTTGGAAATATTAGTAGCATATCAGTGACCAATGCCTTGTGAAATAGGTCTCTGGTGGGGATAAGAGATAAAATGGTATGAATCAGAGAAGGTTTATTTTATTGATCAATTCAGTTCAGATGAGTCCTGCATCCCTGAATTCTGATCTCTCTATAAGACTTGTAGTTTCCTTGAGTTAACGTGTGGTAGTAAATGATGGATTCTAAGGGAGGGTATTTTGTTTGATTCTAAAACATTTTGTAATTGCTGTGTTGTGGTATTTATTCCTATTTATGAATAGGCCTCCTCTGCATAAAGATTTTGCCTGTATTATGAATCTTGAGAGAAAATCCAGTGGAGGGTGTAAGACATTTCCCATGCATCCATTTGTCCGTCTGTCTGCCCGTCCATCCATCCATCCATTTGCTTATTCGTTTATTTATATTTGATATTACTCTGGACCAAAACCTATTTATGGCACTCTTCCATCTAGCTATTCTGGTTTTAGAGACTGGAGGAGATAAGATACAGGGAGAATAGAGAACAACAGATTGAAAAGTTGGGAAGGACCCTTAGGATGATCATTGCTCTTCTGCTATAGATGATGACACTGAAAAACTGATGGATCTGCACATGATCACACAGCTGTTGGAGTCATTGCTGGGATCGTCACCGGTGATTCTTGACACTCCATTTAGTGTACTTTCCATGGCACCATTATGACTAATTGTTTTTCTCCTCACATTCACATTCAGAGCATGGGAAAAAATACAGCATGTTACTAGACTGTGACTTCAGATTGAATAAACCTTAGAGTCTCTGTGCTCTTTAGAGCCCATCAAGAAGGTAAAAGAGAATTGGAGCATTGATTGGGGGGACTGCGTAGTACTCTCATAGCCTCCTGCATCATGAGGCATGCAGGTTGTCAGTGGAGACTCAAAGTGCTGGCTGATGCGAAATGTGGGGCTTTTCAAAAAGAATCATTAAGATGGGGTGCAGTGGTGCAAGCTTGTAATCCCAGCTGCTCAGGAGACTGAGATAGGAGGATCTCAAGTTCAAAGCCAGCCTCTGCCAAAGCGAGGCACTAAGCAACTCAGTGAGACCCTGTCTCTGAATAAAGTACAAAATAGGGCTGGGGATGTGGTTCAGTGTTTGAATGCCCCTGAGTTCAATCCCTGGCAACCTCCTCCCACCAAAAAAAAAAAAAATCATTAGGGATTTTATATATTCAGAGTGAAGTCTTTGGTTTTAAGATAGAACAGTTCATCTGTTTTGCATTGTGAGGAAGACTTGGCTCTGATGTGAGTATTTGGTTAAATTCAATAAGAATTTAAGCACCTCCAGTGCACCAGGCAGTGAGCTAGGCATTGGGAACATGCAGATAACTAAATCAGCAACTTGGTTTTATCGGAACATATAATCTGTGGGAGAAGAGACATGCAAACAAGTAACTTCAGCAGACTGTAGCACACACAGAGCACAGGATGGAAGGAAGGGCCCAGTTGATACATAGTTTTCATTTGTTAAGGTAAGGTGGCAAGGAAGGACATTGGGCAAAGAATCCAGCCATTTAGGTTTAAGTTTCAGTATTGCTCCTGCCTGATGATGCAACCTGGCGTGAATCATCCAGCATCTCTTTCTCTATTTTGAGGAAAGGCAGTATCATGAAAACCATTAAAAAGGTTATTGGGAGAATTAAACAGATGTTTTCAAAGTATTACCTGTCATAAATGAAAATGTTATTTTTAATTTGCAAACATATTTTTTGTGTGTGTCTGAAAGCTCATATTTTTTGACTAAGCTTTACCTAAATTTATTATCAAATATTTATTGAGCACCTACTTGGCTCTAGACATACTTTCTAGATGCTGAGATACAGCAGTGAATAGATCAAAGAGGCCCCCTACTTATGGGGCTTACATTTTAAAGGGGAAAGACAGGAAATAAACAAGTAAACAACAACAAAAAATCAGATAGTGTTCTGGGTAGAATGCATATAATAATAACAGGGTCATGTGATAGCAATGATTGGGTAGTCGTTGGATTTGGGGTTAAGAAAAATTTCTCTGAAATGTGATGTTTAGCCTGAGTGGACCTGAAGGCATAAGCTTTGCAAACATCAGAGATAGGAGTGTCTTAGGCAGAGGGAATGGTTCTAGCATAGGCCTACACTGGAGCAACCTTGGCAGGTTTTAGGAACAGAAAGAGGGCTAGAGTGGCTGAAGCCTACTGGGCATAAAGGTGAAATAGGACAACATGATGTCAGAGAAATAGGCAGGGTTCTGGTTACAGAGAACTTTGTGAGCCAGCATAAAGAATTTGGGTGTTATTCCAAGTACAGTGGAGACCAGTGAAAAGTTTCAAACGAGAGTAATAAGGTTTGACCTTTCAGAAGATTATTCTAGTTGCTTTTGGAGAAGAGATTATAGGTCAGACTGTCAACAGTGCAAATCAGAGGGAAGATGGGTTTATACTGGGCTAACAGCAGAAGAGTTGATTGAAGTAGCATGTGTATAGGATATTATGGAAGATGGTATCAGCAGAGATTCCTCATGGCTCAGTTACGATTTTCTATGGGAAATGGAAGAATCAGGAATGGTTCCTTGATTTTTAGCCAGAGTAATTCAGTACTCTGAAACGAAAGTAATTATGGGGAATGAGAAGGAAGAGGAGAGTCAGTCAAGAATTATTTTGGCCATGCCAAATTTGACATGCCTATTGACCTGATAGATATGCCAAGTGGGAGGAAGTTGGGACCATGAATCTAGAGTCTGGGAATTATTGGCAAATAGATGGTGTTGGAGGAGTTTTCCCTGAGAGAGTGTGTCCAAAGAGGAAAGAGTCTAGCATGGAGGCTGAATGGAGGGAGGAGTCACAGAAGTCTAAGAAAGAGTAGTTATGGAAGAAAACTACGAGAATGAGAAGTTATGTAGTTATGAGGAGAAAGAGAGGATAATCAAGTAAGATAGAGGTTCAGTCATGTGAGAATAGAGAAGTTACCAAGGGAATCCAGCCATTTAGGTTTTAGTTTCATTATTGCTTCTGCCTGATGATGCAACCTGGTGTGAATCATCCAGCATCTCCACAAGTTTGGTGGAGACAGGAGTTGGAATGAAATGGGTTGGGGAGAAAACAGGAGAGGAGGAAGTAGCTACTTTGGCTGTAGATAATTCTCTCAAGTTTGCTGTGCAGGGAGATTAAAGCAAGGAGTAGTGGCTGGAGGAGCATTTGGAATAAAGTGAAAGTATATTTACAAGTGAGTACTGGATATGATCTAGTAGACATCATCTAAGTGACACTGATGATGCAGGAAAGGGGATCATCATTGCAGGGTATAAATCCTTGAGAAGGTGATAACTGATGGAATTTAGAGAACAAGTCAGGGACTTGAACCTCCACAGGAACAGAGACATTTCATCCAGAATATCAAAAGGGAATATAGAGAAGATATACCTAGAGGCAGATGAGTGATAGATTAATCTGTTTGCTTCTGTTTTTAATCCACTTGGAGGCGATGAGGAGGTAGTGGAGACAGGCAAATGTTTGACCTAGCTGTCTAGAGAAAACCAGTATATATATTAGAGCAATGTAGCAAGGTTGCCTGACAATGTTGAGATTGGTCATTATGAGTCTGAAATAAGACCCCTGAGCGTTCTTTTGCTTGGTTTTGTTTTATTTTTCTACAAGCTGGATTTCAGATATGGTCTAAATAGTAGCTAGTTTAATCACTGTTAGGCTTTGCTAAGGGAATACAGAGGGAGCAGAAAATGGAGTTACAGGCATTACCAAGAAGATGATTACAAGAATGAATCAAGGAATCCAGCAAGATTAGGAGGAAATTAATGACTTGGGGTGATTGATAAGAGAAAAAGTGGATTGGAGGACTTGGGATGCACAGGTTTCTAGAGTAGGATTACTGGGGCTAGATGACCAGGTGTTTGAATATAGAAATGTGCTGAAAGAAAGAAAACAATTTCTAACATGATAGAATGAAAATTGCAGGAGTGAAAATCCCTTCAGGGTTAAATGTGAATATTTTAGGGGTTTTGACATAGTTAAAAAATAAAAAAGTGTCATCAATTCTCAACTTATAAACCTTTGGCTAGGATTGGCATTAGAAGAGTGAGCCTGGATGTTCAGGATAGTATTATTGGGTATTGGGAAATAAGAACATCATTTTCTTTTACCAAAAGATTTAGAAAGAGACTTGTAGAATCTCTTTATTCTTACATAATCTTAGCAGATATGGCACAAAGAAGCATAACTAATGCTTTGGACAAGTAAGTAAATGTCCATGGGGAGGGCCATAGAGAACTGTGCTTTTTAGCTATTAAGTTCACAGAATGGGACTCCAGTCCTGGCTCCACTTCCTTGTTTCTCCTCACCTACCCACAGGGATGAAGAAGATCCAGAGTATCTGATGTGAATACAAGTTGCTACAGATACTCCGATTACAAGAAAGCTCTTTACTGATGGATTCAAAAGGATGACTTTCCCTTGGAACTTAATTGCATGTAGGAAAAACCCAATATAATATGGCTAGCCAACTGTTTTAGTCATTTTTTTTTTTCTGCTGTGACCAGAGGGCCTGACAAGAATAATTAGAGGAGGAAAAGTTTATTTTGGGGGCTCATGGTTTCAGAGGTTTCAGTCCATAGATGGCCTAACTCCATTCTTTGGCACTCTGGGTGAGGCTAAATATCATGGTAGAAGAGTGTGGTGGAGGGAAGTGGCTCAAGATGTCACACCAGAAAGGAGAGGGAGAGAAGGAGAGAAAAGAGAAAGAAAGGAGGAAAGGAGGGAGGGAGGGAGGGGAAGAGAGAGAGAGAGAGAAAGAGACAAAGAGACAAAATATATACCCCCAAAGGCCCACCCCCAGTGATCTATGTCTTCTAGCCACACTCTACCTGCTTTCATTTACCACTCAGTTAATCCCTATGGGGGTATCAATTCACTGATTGGGTTAAGGCTCTCATAACCCAATCATTTAATCTCTAAACCTTCTTGCATTGTCTCACACATGAGCTTTTAGGGGTTACCTAATCAAAGTACAACACCAACCACAGCCAATAAGTGGTTCCACTGTATATTACTAGAGTTGGTCTTAGATGGATATGAGGCCTTAAACAGGTTGTGGATGCTCTAGAGGTCAGCAGTGTGATGTTGAAGTAGGACAACATGCCTAATATACAACCTGTGTAAAAGTCTGAAAAGTGTATTGTTTATAATCAGTTACATAATTAAGCTGGGAGACAAACATGTTATTATTTTTTTCTTCAAAAGATCTGAGGCCCCATTACATTTTGTCATTCTTCTTCCCTGTGTACTTCCTCAAGCTGACAGGTCTTAGAGCTATGGTTATCTTATCTGCCCTGAAGAGAATGAATTTTCCAGAATGTTTTGGTTCATTTCCTTGAGAGCTTTTAAGCTTTAGACTTTTTTTTTTTCTGACAAGAGATAGCCATAAAACTTTAGGGAAGTGACTCAGTGTCCTAAAATAAATCATGGAAGTTGCTGAGAGCTTTGTAATCAAGTCACATTTTGCAGAAATGAGCTGCATAGTATAAATGTCTTTTTATAAAGACATTTAAAAATTATGGCATCTTGAAGAGCTGAAGGTTTGAACTTAACGAATCTCTTTCATATGAGGAGATGAATTTTTAATGACAGTCTACCTTTACCTGGAAGTCTTTTTTTTTTTTTCCGTTCCCAGATGCTGGGACCCAGGGTCTCATGTATGCTGGGCAAGCACTCTACCACTGAGCTACAACCCCAGCTCCCTAGAAGTCTTTTTAATAGTCTTTATGCATATCCAGAAATACAGAGACATTTTATGTAAAATACAGAGACATTTAATTATCTGTTCCTGTATTAATATGATTATGATTCTTCACACATATCTAGTAAACACTTTCTTATACTTCATGAACATCAAAGTATCAAAACACAGCCTTTAATTGTCATTGTGGTGGCCTGTGAGTATTCAGTACTTCCTAGCACTTTCTTTGCTTGAAGCTCCGTTCAGCCCAGCACAGTTAAAATTGGTCATCAATGGTGAGAGCCATAGAAGAATTAAAAACCCCAAAGTAAGGAAGTGCAATTGTTCATTAATTATAACTTGATTTGGTTTGAAAATATTTAACTTTACCTTCCAAGTATGTATTTGACCTCCTGAATTAAATTGTTGGCCGTAGAAATTTTGTTGTTCTCATGCAGTTTGTTTTTGGGGAGTTCAGGATTATTGTCAAAAGTACACTGTGGTAATTTATAAATATATCATTAAAGATGCTGCTTTATTTCCTCTGGAAAAAAAGTGATTAAGTGAATGAAAGAGAAACATAATGGAGCACAGTATCTCTCAGTAAACTGAATAGGTGTGAAAAAGTAGTGAGAGTAATCTGTGGGGTGGAGATCACCATGCACAATGTTTTCAGCTGAAAGTCTTTCACTTGGATTCCCATGTTGGACAAATAGTTCCAAAGTTTCTTTGACTATGAATAAAAAATATACCATTTTTCAAACAATCCTCCCCAAAAGGTAAACTTCAGCTCTGTTAAAAGGCTAGCAACAAGATGAGCTGCATGGTTATTGAGTTTCTGAGCAACAGCTGCCATCTTTTTCCTTTAGAACCCAAGTTTATTATGGCAAGCTTCTCTTCTTTTGATGCCTGGTTATTGCTGTTACTCTCTCCATTTGATGGTCCTATAAACAGTAGCCATCCCTTGAATCTGTGTTTAAATTTTCTGGGGAATTTTGTTTTTCTTTGAGAGCATATTGGTAAAGAGAGTATTCTCATTAATAAAGCCTTTTCTCTAGGATTACAGATGGAAGCTCTTTAAATGTTCATAGTTCATTTCAAAACATCTGTGAATATATTTTCACATCTGTGTGTATAAAACATCTATGAAGGGTGTACTGTTACCTGGCCTGGTAGTTTGAAATATTTGATAAGAGGAGTGCCTGATCTATGAATTTAGGGATAGTTTTAAAAGAAGTATTTTATTTATAATTTGGTGCCAGAGTATTTTTTGTAAAATGCCTAATAATACAAGTTGTTTTCCTTTCTCTATTAAAGGAAAAAAGTATAAATGACAGATTATATAATAATATACTTCCACATGCACATACTTTTAAACAAAAAATGTATCACGCTGTATATACTCTTTAAATTGCTTTTTTTGTACTTTGTAATATGTCTTGGCCATCTCTCAATATTCATTGTTTTTAATTTCTTTAAAGTACTCCCTAATATGATTATACCATAATTTATTTAACCATTACCCTATTAATAGTCTTTTGGGTTGGTTCCAAAAGTTGGTATTACAAATATAGCAGTCCTAGCCCTACTATCCACGGTTTTGATTTCAGAGTCTGAAAATATTAAATGGGGAATTCCCCAAATCGACAACTCTTAAGTTTTAAATTGCTCACTTTTCTGAGTGACGTGATAAAATATCACGCCGTACTGTCCTGTTCTGCCCTATCCGGCAGTGACTCATTCGTTTGTTTAGTGTGTACACAGTGTATGTGTATTACGCATCTGTTACTCATGCAGCAGCCCTTTGGATTATCACCTTGACTGCTGCAAATCATAGTGCTTGTATTTAGGTGGCCCTAATTTTTTTTTCTTTAACAGTCAGAATTTTAATTTCTTTTATTGTTGTTGTTCTTTTTAGTTACACATGACAGTAGAATGTATTTTGACATATCATACTACATGGAGTATAACTTCCCATTCTTGTGGTTGTACGTGATGTGGAGTTATACTGGTTGTGTATTTATACATGAACCTAAGAAAATTATGTATGATTCATTCTACTGTCGTTTCCATTCCCATCCCTTCTCCTTCTCCCCTACTAACTGTCCCATAAGGTGAACTTCCACTCACTCCTACCACATTGTGAGTCAGCATTCACATATTAGAGATAACAGAGTGGGCATTGTTTTACTTAATAGTGGCTACAAAGTAAAAGAGTAGGGAGGCTGGCCATTCATGTGGGCAGTTATGCTAAAGAGAAGCTATAAAACCTTCCTTTAAGTCAAAATGTACAAGTACAATAAGGTATTGAGGGAGAGAGAGCAAGAGCACACACTCACACAACTTTTATTATAGCATATTGTTAAGATTGTTCTATTTTATTATTAGTTAATGTTGTCAGCTTTTACTGTGCTTAATTTATAAATTAAACTTCATCATTTTGTATTTATATGTAGGAAAAAACAGTATATACCAGGTTCAGTATGGTTGGTCATCTCTAATATGCACCGGGGGTCTTGGAATATAGCCCCCACCAATAAGAGGGGGACCCACTATTGTGTTGCAATTATATTCCTGCACTTATATTTTTGAGCATTTGTATCAGTATTACTCTCCCAAAAAAGTTATTTCTAAACTTGGAATGGCTAAGGCAAAGAGTGTGAACATTTAATTTGAGGGTTATTACTAAATATCCCTCCAGAAACATCAATTCACTAAAGCCCATTATTAGACATGAAATGAAATAATTTAGAAATTTCTCAAATGATAGGAATTACAAGTTGCTGAAAGATGAAGACAAGTATCACAAATGAATTTGTATAACTCGGTTTTATGGCAAAGGCAATTCAAAATTCATATTTTAAAGTAGATACTATATATAAGAAATGGGAATTACTTTAGACTTTGTATTTTGCATTTGGTGAGAATGTAGGTTAGTGGCTCAGAGAGAGGACGAAAGAGTCACCACCAGATCTTGAAAACAAAGGAGTGGAGTTGAGTGAAAGATATCTTTAAAGGAAGATGCTGTTTGGAACAAGATGATATTTAGTAAAGTTTTCATGATTTTTAAGTAAACCAACTGACTGGGAGTCAGTCCAAGAAGGTCTTTGTGTTAGGACAATGCAGATCTTTAGGCTCTGGAATAACAAAATTTCCTGTGCATATTTGGTTTTTTAAAAATAACCTCTTTGAAAGCACATTTTCAAGTTTCAAGTATCCCGTGCTTCTGAACTATTTCTAGGCTATCCTGTTTCAGTCACAGGGCTTGATTTTAATACAATGCACAGCCTTATCTTTTCACTCAGGAGTAAAAATGCTATATCTTTTCCAGAGGTATGCAGGCATTAGTCATATACTCTACTCTCCTTCCCCCAACTCAAAAATCCTTCCTCTGTCTGTCCCATTTCCTTGCTGATGTATATAACAGGAGTGATGCAATTGCTCTGCAATGTGGGCAGTTATAATTAGGCTATCTCTTTGGAAAGGTCTCAAAACTCACAGAGTGAAGTTTACAGAGGTACCAAATACTATTCACTGTGTGATTAAAAAAAATTGTTGAAATTTAAGAGATTTGTTTCTTAGATCTATGAAGATGCTCTTGCAAAAGTGGCCTGAGGAAAGGAGCAAGTTCATTTCTAATAAGACATATTCTCCATGCTTCCAGATTCTAGCATATTTTATTTTAGGGTTACCCAGTTATTAATTAATTGAGCATATGATTCAATTATATATCATATAATTATTGACTACCTACCATTTAGGACTTTCTCCTAGAATTTGTTGGAATCCAGAGGACACTGGCTGATACTGAAAACTGATCTTGGCAGCATCTAGTGCAATATTCTCCTGCCTAGAAAATGTCAGTAGGCATGGCAGTAAAAAGCTAATGAACAGTTCATTAAAATGTATAAATATTTGCTAGTAATTTGATGTTTCTCTTGAAAACTAGTAAAGAGTGTGAGTCCAAACACTTATCATTCCTACTTCGAAGACTTGGTTAGAAAGAACAAAAACATTGATGTTTAATTAGGCTTGAATTTGAATTCCATCATTGCCACTACTAGCTGCTTGAACTTGGGCAAGTTATGTATATTTACAATTTTGTCTTTTCTTACAAGGACACGATAACACCCATGGGACTGGAGAAAGAAATGAACAGTGTTTGTAAAATATCTTGAGCCATATTTAACTTGGAGGAAGATCTTGATTGATAGTCATTATTCTCATAGGTGCACTTCGTTTCCATTTTGGGGGAATCCTTCAAATAGTGCTTCTCAGAGTTTTCTACCAAGAGTATTCCTACTGCAGAAGATAGTAGATAAATAATAATGGTCTAAGAAAGTTTTCTCCAAATTAGTCTGTTACCAGGGTGAAATTATTTGGTGTCTTGTTTTAATTTAACCTCTTCATAGTATATGTATTTTTTAATTTTTTTTATTTTTTAGCTGTGGTTGGACACAATACCTTTATTTCACTTATTTTTATTTTTAGGTGGTGCTGAGGATCGAACCTAGGGCTTCACACATGCAAGGCAAGCGCTCTACTGTTGAGCCATAACCCCAGCCCCAGTATGTTTTTTTTTTTTTTTTTTTTTTTAATGTAGGAAGGCGGTTTTGAAATTACCAAATACTTAATTTTACTTGGTGTCTCCCCTCCTTCAAACCTTTGGAAAAAAAAAACAGTTTCCCAAAATACACACCATTTTTCTAATGGAGTTAAGTCTGGAGGACACCATACTAGTGTGTGCTTCTGGATTATACATACCCCCACTTTAGATAACCGTAGCCTGAAGAAACTCTAGAACTATTAAGGCTTGCATGTAGTTGGCATTTCCAGATTAAGAATGGATTTTGGGGGGGCGTCAAAATCATGTAATAACATTGGATTGTAAATACATGTTGGTTTGCAAACCATAGTTTCATCTCTCTTTTTAGATTTTTGCTTATCCTTAAGAATTATTGGGCCCCTCTATCTATATAATAGTGTGAACCTTTTACTTTCTGGTGGGGGGTTACAAGATTTGGGGATACAAGGTATCCAGAGATTCATAGCTGCATAGTGGTGTATGACTGGGTGAGAAATGAGTTGTTATAGTTAGTAAAGGACATGTTTAAGAGGGAAAGGTGCCACTTAGATTGAAAGTAGAATTACTTTTGTAGGGATTTCACATACATTAAATATAGAGGACTTGATAGAGCTTGAGTCACATTTTATTGGTTGAAAAAGAAAGCATAATAGGATATGTCTTTTTTTCCCTTCTTCACAGCTGTTACTAAGTCAGAAACACCCAATTTATTCAAACCCATGGCAATATCTCTTGCTTTTGCAAAGACCTATAGTGATTAGGAAAAGTGATAGAAAGTTCTCCCTGGTTGAAGTTGTTAAACTGTCACTTCATCACTAACTTTCCTTAGTGGCTGCACCGTTTTACATTCCTATGGGAAATGCACAAGGATTTCAATATCTCCACATCCTCACCATTACTGTTTTTTTCTCCTTCATTCCCCCTCCCCCCTCCTCTTTCCTCCCTCTCTACCTCCTTCTCTTTCTTACCATTCTAGTAAGTGTGAAGTGATATCTCATTGTGATTTTTTAAAATATTTTTTTAGTTGTAGATAAACATACAGCATGTTTATTTTTATTTTTATTTTTTTTTTAAAGAAAGAGAGAGAGAGAGAGAGAGAGAGAGAGAGAGAGAGAATTTTAATATTTATTTTTTAGTTTTCGGCGGACACAACATCTTTGTATGTGGTGCTGAGGATCGAACCCGGGCCGCACGCACGCCAGGCAAGCGCGCTACCGCTTGAGCCACATCCCCAGCCCCTGTTTATTTATTTTTATATGGTGCTGAGGATTTAACCCAGGGCCTTACACATGCGAGGCAGGCACTTTACCACTGAGCTACAGCCCCAGCCCCATTGTTGTGATTTTGATTTGCACTTTTCTAATGATTAGCAATGTTGAACATCTTTAAAAAGTTGGACACAATACCTTGATTTTATTTATTTATTTTTTTATGCCATGCTAGGCAAGCGCTCTACTGCTGAGCCACAACCCCAGCCCTATTGAACATCTTTTCATGTATTTATTGGTTACTTATATATCTTTTTTAAAGAAATATCTATTCAAATCCTTTGCTCATTTTTCAACCAGGTTATTTGTTTTGTTGTTGAGTTGTGGGAGTTCTTTATATATTCTATCAATCCATTATTACATATGTTTTACCTTTAAATCTGATATGGTGGGAATATTTGTGTCCCCTAAAATTCATGTATTGAAATTCTAACTCCCAAAGTAGATGGGGCCTTTGGAAAGTGAGTAGGTCATGAGGACAGAACCTTCTTGAGTGGGATTAAGAACATTATAAAAGAGCACCCGGAGAGCTGCATGGCTCCTTCCACCACATGAGGACACAATGAGAAGCCACTGTCCTTGAGAAAGCAGGCCCTCACTAGATGTTGAATCTGCTGCCACCATGGTCTTGGACTTCCCAGCCTCCAGAGCTATGAGAAGTACATGTTTGTTATTTATAAGCCACCATTTATGATATGTTATAGCAGCTTAAGTAGACTGAGATAAGGTCTAGCTTCATTTTTTTTTTTTTTTTGCAGGTAGACATCCAGTGTTCTCAGCAGTACTTGTTCAAAAGTTATTCTTTCCCATCGAATTGCACACATTTTCAAAAATACTATTTTCAAGCCCATTTTTGTTTATCTCTATGGCATTGTGGTATATTGGGCTTTGGAATCATACAAACCTGGGTTTACATCCAGCTCTTCTGCTAACTAACTGTATGGCCTGGAATAAGTTAATTACCTTTCTCATGCATACATGATACATCTTTCCAGCTCCAGTATCTACCTCTAGATGGTCTAAATAAGGTGGTGGTGTTTACTGTCTTGCTGAAATATGACATGGCCCCCAAGTTCAGAAAAGGAGATGAAGTATTTTATTCTAAAATTGAGCACTCAGCAGGTTTTAGTTTCCCTTTATCTAATTGATTCACCTTATACCTTAGGTAATGAGAGAAATCCAAAACAATTTCTGCTTTATCTTCACTTGTTATCTGTAATATTTTATAGGGTCATTGTCTAGGTGTGTAAAAGGTTTTGTAGGCAGAGAGTGAAGTTTTCATGTTTTTCTTTTCTCCATTTATTTATTAACTTGGTTTAGTGTTGATTTGCATTGTTTTCGTATTTCTTTAAAGTGAGTCAGTAATGTTTCTGAAGTATAGTGGTGGTGTTTGGCATTTTTTTATTTTATATTTTTTTTAAGGGAAATGACTCAGACTTTTTCATTAACTTCTCCTACTTCTAAGGTTTATGGAGTATTATTTTGATGTTTTAGACAATGAAATACACATTGCTAACTAAACACTAACAAACACATCTTCTTTTCCTAAGTCTTTGCCTTAGACATTTACTATTACAAAAATGAGGGTTTTTTCCTTACACTTCTGTGCATAGCATTTTAATTCATGAGCATAAAAGTTTAAATCAAAGAATTGGAAGGATCCTTAGAGATCACACTGTCCTGACACAGAAAATAAGTTTCATCTTAACATGTATATCTGAAACACCTAGAGTGCTGTGTTTAGAATGTCAGAAGCTTCATTCTGGAAAGAGTTGTATAATCAATTAGAAATGTTTGGAATAGGCAAGAGGTAGAGAAAAGTATACTCAGTTTTGTTCACAAATAAAACATTACTGCCTGGTGAAATCTTAACCTACTGTTCTCCAAGTATCTTGTTCCTTATGATGACAGGCTTTGTAGAGAAGTGTATTTGTTTCCAGATCCATGAATGTATGGGCCCCCGTAGGCATTAAGGATGGGGGTGTTGCCTTAGCAAAAACAAGCAGGTTGTAGATAGTGTTACCTCCCTCAGGAAGCTACAAGCACAGTACTTTCTTTGCCACATAAGGAATTAGTGATGTGTAATTTCTGTTTTCTAGATGAAAAGAGTAAGACACAGATTAGGCCAGTAACCTACCCAAGGTCATGTGGTGTGTTCAGTCCTCCCTTTGTGACTTTGCTTTTTAGTTTCAGAGGCAATCAGGTAGGTGGCTGCTGTTGAGTCATGATATGTCATAATTTGGGCAAATACATGAAATGCTGGCAAGAATGTAAAAGTAATTCCACTCCTAGGTCTGTATCCAAAGGACTTAAAAGCAGCACACTACAGCGATACAGCCACCTCAATGTTTAGAGCAGCTCAATTCACAATAGCTAAACTGTGGGAGCAGTCTAGATGTCCTTCAATAGATGAATGGATAAAGAAACTGTGGTATAATATATACACAGTGGAATGTTACTCATCTTTAAAGAAGAATGAAATTATGGCATTTATGGGTAAATGGACAGAGTTGGAGAATATTATGCTAAGCTATATAAACAACCAATCCCCCAAAACCAAAGGCCAAATGTTTTATTTAATAAGTGGCTACTGATCCATAATGGGTGGGAGTGAGGGAAGAATGGAGGAACTTTGGATGGAGCAGAAGGGTGTGGGAGGGGAGGGAGGAGAGGTAGAGTGTGTGTGGGGGGAAGATGGTAGAATGAGATGGACATTATTACTCCTGTGTAAGGGTATGATTGCACGAATGGTGTGACTCTACATCATGTACAACCAGAGAAATGAAAAGTTGTGCTCTATTTGTGTAAAAAAAAATACAATTAAATTAATAATAAAAATAAAAATAATAATTCCCTTTGAGAATTAAAGACGAAGATGACATATTGATCTTTCCAAGTAGCCTTGGGGAACTCAAAAGGTTCTTGGGTCTTTAAATCAGAAGGGAGCTGGGAAGGAGTGTGAACTCCACAGACCAGTGGCCTGGATCCAAATTTAAAGTTGACCTTTTTTTTTCCCTTTGACTTTGGGCATGCTACTTTTTTGAGCTCTGAGGTTCAAAGTACTTGAGGAATTCATAAGTAGATATTGTAATAGGATCTACCTCATGGAGTCATAGGAAAAATTATAAGAGATAATGAATATAATATCTGAGTATAATTTTAGCACTTCATGTAACATGTGACAACAAGAAAATATTGAATAAATGTTATTTATTATTGTTCCAAGCCCTGACTATAAGAGACCTAAAGTTTTGAAACATCTAAAAAGATCATGAAAGAACAGAAAGGATCCCAGAGAGGAATAGAAGCATGGCATGAACCATGTAGTCCTTGGAAGAGTCTAGCCTAGTCACTGTCCAGAAGCAAGATGTGATGATCCAAGTGTGAGGTCTGTTTGATTCATGCAAGAAGTGCATGATTCAGATGGTATTAACCAGAAACCTTTAAGCATCTGAACTTATTCCCTTACTTCTGATTTCTTGCTGCCCAGCAAATTTGTGAGGATAAATTGTTTTGTCTGTAGTTTTCCAAGAAGGCCAGTAGATGCAAGATTAGGCACTTTTAAAATTACCTTTCCAGTTAACATATTCTACCTTTATGATTCTGATCAGGGCTGGGAGCCTGATAAAATCAAGACTCTTAGGGAGACAGGAGGCAGATGCAGAACAGTGGGGAATTCATCAAGTCACAGTCTCTCCAGCTACATTCCCCAGGCTGTTTGTTGGTGTTCTGCTATAGAGAGTTCCCTGGCCAAATCATGCACAAATTTTCATGAATGAAATATTCTTCACTTAGTGATGTGTGATGGCTGTGCCTTGTGGAGTCAGAAGGCTTCTGGAGCTTTTATATTTGCTAATGCATGGTGTGGGCCTCTAAGAAGGCATGGAATATTCACCATGTCCTACTCTTATTTGACCAGGACTCTCTTCTTAATAACTTCTCAGAGCATGACTGATTCTCAAAATGTACTTTAAAAATGCTGCATAAGGAAATGTCTTTCTGTAGGACTTCTTGGTAGCACATTCTTTTGCTGGCAAAAGACAGTTTTGCAATAT
Source organism: Marmota marmota marmota (assembly GCF_001458135.2). NCBI lineage: Eukaryota > Metazoa > Chordata > Mammalia > Rodentia > Sciuridae > Marmota > Marmota marmota. The sequence continues at coordinate 16,219,202 of NW_026000005.1, read as the reverse complement.
AACAGTTACTTTTGTGCATGAAATTTTCTTCACTTAGTGGTGTGTGGTGGGTGTGCCTAATGGACAGAGAAACTAGATGTGGGTGAAAATTTTGTCCTGCATGTTCCATAAAATGACTAAACCACAACAGATTGTACTTCAACCACAATTTATTATTTACAGTATATTTATGCATCAAATTCTGGGAATTTAATAGCTTTCCTCTTGCTTGTAAAGGTTATCCTGTAGAGAGGCTTATATTTTTTTTTCAGGTTTTCAAAGAATTTTTCTCATAGTGGCAGTTGCATGCTCCTAATGGCTGGTTTTCTGCCAACAAAATAACTTACACAATAATGAAAAGGCAGCTCTGTGGGACAGTGATTCCTGTATCTGAGAAGTAAACACATCTAGGAATCCTAATATTTTGATTTCTGTAAAATTGCGAAACTTGTACCTAACTGCCCCAATATTTTGCTACAAAAAAATCACCTGCTTCTTTATTTTTCTAGATTTCCATTCTTATATGTTGCAAAAATATACATATGATTAGATACTATATAAATGACATGGAAAAAAATAGTTGTATGCTGAAGGCCCACAGATAACTCCAGGGTAGCATAATGTAACAGTGTGTAACACACACATACTCCCTGAATTCTGGCTCTGCTATTAACTACCTGGGAAGCCATGGGCATATTATATAATCATCCCACACCACGGGAATACTAATAACATTCAACTTGTGGATTATTGTTAATATTAAATGAATTGATACCTATAAAGGACTTTAAACAACACATGGCAGAGTAAGCACTGTGTGAAATATCAAATCTATATGCTTAAAAATGAAAAAACAAATTAGTGTTCAAAAATGAAATTTTTTGTATAATTATGAGAAAATTATATTTTAAGAATTGTTTGTTAATAACTCAGGGCTTATAAAACTTATTTAGCTTATTTGAATGAATGACAGCTTTGAATTTGATAAAACTTACTTATTGCTGCTACTTTATTCAGTGAAATAAGATCTTTGCTAAATGATCGTCTCAAAGTAATAGCAAGGAAGAAGAATGCTCTAAATTGGTATGTTATCACACTGTCCAGACCCCAGGGGTCTCTTCCCTACTATTGATTTCATGCTGATAATAGGGCCATAAGATTCTAATCACTGGAGATATCTATATATACATCTATATCTGTATCTATATCTCTGCATATATATTATAAATGTAAATATAGATATTTTCTCATAGATGTGATTTTGTGTTTTAGTTCACAAAAACCAGATTTTTTTCACAAAATTCTAGATTTCCATTCTTATATGTTGCAAAAATATACATATGATTAGATACTATATAAATATCAAGAAAAAAATAGTTGTATATTGTGGGCCTCTAAGGCATGGAATATTCACCATGTCCATGGGTTTTGTTTTGTTTTGTTTTTTTTTTTGGCTATTATAATACAATAATTTAGACTGGGTAATGTATAAACAACACACATTGATTGTTCACAGTTCTGGGGGCTGGGAAGTCCAAGATCAAGGCTCTAGCAGATTTAGTACCTGGTGAAGGCCCATTCCTCATAAATAGCACTTTCTATGTGTCCTCATGTGGCAGAAGAATGGAAGGGCAAAAAGGGATGAGCAGGCTTCCTCTTTTATAAGGATCCTAATCCTGTGAGTGTGAGCTCCACCCTCATGGCCAATTCATCTCCTACAGACTCACCTCTCGTTTTCTGGCAGATTGGTGGCGGGGTGGTGGGGGCACAAACATTTAAACCATAGCATTCCACAAAGTATTTAAACATATTTTTATAAATTGAGATTATCAGTTTTAGCATGTGTTCTGATAATATTTCTGTCTATTTTAATTATCAGAGCTCATGAAAAAAGATGAGGTAGGTTTAGTACATAAAAGATGTGTTTGTATCAAGAAAGAGTCCCAAAGATCTGACAGTAGATTTCACAGAGAAATAGGAGAGTAATTGAGTCATCGGCTAGCACCATTCATTAATATGATGATGAACTCAAAATAACCTTTGCTGCTAGCAGTCAGTGTTAGTCTCTTTACAAGCATGATTTATTTTCAGCAAGTCAACATCGTCAATCACAGTAAATGAGTGTTGTTAGTCAGAATTTTCTTTTCTTTTTTATTTGTATTTAATGCTTACATTTTCTTGTTTTATAAATTTGTTTAGTACTATTGATATTTTATTATATAATTTCATATACTTGATATATTAAAAAGAACTTATCAACATTGGGGATCATGATAGAGAATTTTCCCCCTTTATATAAGAAATTTATTTATTGTTCATATTCAAAAATTGCTGCTTAGGAAGGAGACGTTCTCTGTCCTGAGGACTTCATTTTGCTTGAAAAGAGACCCAGAATACAGAAAGCCAAGATTTTCCCCACCTTGTCCTGATTTGTAGTGCTGGGGTGCCCAGCTTATTGACTCAGACAAATCAAAAACATGCATAGTCATTACTGTACAAGGATAGTTCAGACGGGTGGTCTGTTCTTGTACTTTTCTTAATGTCCCTGTCCCTTTGAGCACCTTGCTGCTTCTCAAATATGTCTCGAGAGCCCTGGGACTTTGCTTCAGTTGTTTCCTGTGCCTAGAATGTAAGATCACTTCCAGATCTCCCTCAAATCATGGCTCAAGTATCCACTTCTGAATGAGGCCCTGCTTTCCGGTTCTGGAGTCCCTGTCCAGCTCTACAAATATTCATCACCTTCAAGTCCACTACATGATTCACTTTATTGTGTTCAGTGTTCGTGGTCTGTTTTTCCCTTCCATCTCCTGCTAGAGTGTAAGTGTCAGGAGGACAGGTGGTTCATGTAACCCAAGGATGTAGAATTGTTTCTGGCACAAAATAGGTACTCAATAAATAAATGCTGAATAATTTTGTCATTCTACTTTCTCCTTAGTTCAATTATTCATGAAGTTTCATAACCTAAGTTTCTCCTTTCCAAACAGTTTTGGGATAAGGAACGGAGGTGGCACCTTTGTATATATACTAGTGAGAACTGCAGGAACACACAGCTCAGCACTGTTCAGACGCATTTCACATTAAATGAAACATATTTAATAGATTCTTATAGATAGGTTTCCAGTCAGGGTAGTTTCCTTTGGACTAACTTGAAATAAGTAATTAAGAAAGCAAAACAAAATTCATCTACTATCACAGTTATTTTAATGCAGGGAGTTATTTCAAGACAGTGTTTTGCATTTGGATTGCATGAACTAGCCTAAATCAGAGCAAGGTAGGTGAAAATTTCCTTGGGTGGTCTCTTCAACAACCTTGTTTTAAATACTTTATTTATTTATTTATTAAAAAATTTTTTTTTAGTTGTAGTTGGTACAATGTCTTTATTTATTTATTTATTTTTATGTGGTGCTGAGGATCGAACTCAGTACCTCACACATGTAAGGCAAGTGCTCTACTACTGAGCTATAGTCCCAGCCCCTCAAATACTTTAATAAGTATCTTCAGTCCCCATGCACACAAGATAATTTTAATTTCCAGAGAAGTTAAAGGACAGGCTCCAGATCACAAAAGGACTCTCTAAGACCTGCAACCAAGGTCTTTAGAGCCCTATTGAGGTAAGTGGAGCTCTCTTTTATAGAGGGTTATGGTATTAGATTATGGGGCTGTAGAAGCAGAGGATTGGCTAGTAATCCATGATCCCTGGAAGAAGTTTGGCAGGGTACAGGATATTTCTTTACTCAGATGACATTGAAAATTTTGCTTTAATATTCCCATTTTCGGTGATTTATTGAATATTTTTCATTAGGTAACTAGGGTTTTTATATTCTGATTAAATAAATGAGCTGGTGTTTGTAAGGCAGAGAAGGCTTCTACAGTCTTAATTAGATTACATTGTGATTTATTGCATATGGGATACAGAAGAGAAATCATCAGACAGGTGACTCAGGAGATTTACTGTTAACGTCAGTGAAGTTATTGAGAAATGCAGAGAAGAGTAAAATAGATTGTAAAATAGTAAGTAATTAGAACAAGTGATGAATATGTTATAAAATGTGCAAAATAAATTAACTCACGAACAACTCTTTACAGTTCTGTTATTTTATTTGCTTCCTTGTGATCCTTCCCTCTCCCCCCCCGTGTAGCTGTTGCTTATTGTAGTTCTCTTGGTCTGTGAGAACTGGGACCAAACCTTAATCATTGTGTTTCCACAAGATCCAGCACACATTGGCCCATGCAGAGGGCTCAATGTATGTACATTAAGCGAAGGAACAGGCTTAACCAGCAGTCCTGAACGATATCATTTTAAACATTCAGACCTTTACTTAGGAGATCCAGATTTAACTTCTCTTTGGTTTTGCACAGATAGAAATATTAAGAACTACAATGTCTGAAACCTGAACAAGTAGATAAGAAGCCAGTTGCTTTGAATGAATTACTTCATCCAGCTCAATGACCTGTTGAGGTTGTACAATTCCCAGCCCCATTTTCTACAAAAGGAATACAAGACACAGAAATGTTAAACTTTTGGCCCAAAGTCACACAAGGAATAGAAACAGGATTTAAATAAAGGGAATACATTTAACCACTAAACTGCTTAATCTTTTTTTTTTTTTCTCTTTTGGTACCAGGGATTGAAGCCAGGGGCATTTAACCACTGAGGTACAGCCACAGCCCTTTTTTTTCTTTTTAATTTTGAGACAGAGTCACTGTCACTAAGTTGCTTAGGGTCTTGCTAGATTGCTGAGGTTTCTTTAAACTTGGTATGTTCCTGCCTCAGCCTCTTGAGTGTCTAGGATTACAGGCATGTATCACCATGCCTGACTTGTTTAGCCTTTTCTTCGATGAAATAAATGAGAATGTAATTTTCATGTTCACTTATTGGATATTTGAAGTGCACAATATCTATACACAGTGTGTAAGTTCACAATTGAATGATTTTATTTTCTTGATTGAAATATTCACCTTCCATTTTAACCCCTTGACCCGTGTCAACTTAGTTTCCAGTGCCAACTTTTTGACTGTCACCGTCCCCACTAAGGTCACTGAGGACCTTGTCTTTGATAAATGCAGTAGGGCTTCATCTTCTTTAATCATAGCAGTATTTCATATAGTTGAAATACTTGTTAATAACTTATTCCTTCTTGAGAAGGTATATTCTTTGGCTTTCAAAAGACTACTCTCTCCTAGCTGCTGCCTGCATTTATTTCTACCTTGTCTTTACTTCTTCTACTGTAAGTACTGGTGTTCTCTATGCTCCCCTCCTGGACTGTTTTGTTCTCATTTTGCCCTTGGCCCTCTCTGCAAGGTCATTCCATTCCCACAGGATTAAAGCTTTAACCCTCATTCTTTTCCTGAGTGCCATTATTAGTTGTTGACTTGACATCTTTACCTTTAGGGCCTTAGCATCCTCCAACTCATTGTAGCTGAACTGAACTTGATCACATCCTCTGTGACCAGCCCATTTTTTCTTTTTTCTAATGATGCTGGTTGTAATTGCCCAAATCAGAAATTTAAGGCTTATTCTGAATTTTTTTCTTCATCACTCCCATCTAATTGGTCAGCTGACCTCTTCAGCTTATCTATTTTTTAGCCCCTCTGCTACTGCTTTCATTTAGATCCTCATCATCTTTTGGCTGACTCCAGGCCTCTCTTCTGACTGATGTTCCTGCTGCCAACTTCTTCCTACTGCAGTTCATCCTCTATACTGCCACTGGAGTCATGGGACTTTTAAAAATATAGTTTTATCCCTGATCATGAAAATTAAGCTCAATGTAAAGCATGGAATATGCAGAAATTAAAAGGATGAAATAAAAATTACTTATGATCTTGCTACCATCTGTAATATAATACTTACTATTATTGAAGTCAATTACTTTGTAAAGTACAATGTGATTATGTCAGTAACCTTGGTTTCCCCCCCACCCCCCTGTGTGTGTGTGTGGGGGGGGTACACAAATGCACATAGAGTCTGCCTACAGTTTCATAGAATTCAGAGTTCTCAAAAGGATCTAAGATTCTGAGGTAAAGGCCTTCGTTCAAGGTTATAAAGCAAGTTTGCTCCCAGAAAGAAAAAGAGAATATTGTGATTTATCTTTTTGGTACTAACTTCTAAAGACTTTTGTTTTGTTTTGTTTAATAGTATGTTTAATTTTATTTTAGTTTAATTAATGAACCAGTGTCAGTTATACCCTGCATTAGATAGTCCACTCCTAACAGTTTAGGAAAATTCATGCCTTTATATCACACCGAACCTCCAAATCACAGTCCAAGAGAGCTTTACATGGGGATGTTGCTTCTTCAGTGACCTTTCCAACCTTAACTGCTCTGGCTTCTGGGAAACTCTTGCCCTCCTGGTAGGAGGTAAGTGTCTGCTTCCTGACTTCCCAGAACTTCTTTTCTGCTTTTATTTATTATGATATCAGGAACATTTTTTGGCTATTAATAGACTAGAACTTGCTTCTTTATAATCTCTGACACTATGAGAGACCAGTGTCAATCTTGAGGGAGTCATTGTTGACTTTATGTTTTGTGAAAATTTTATATGGACAGTGCTTTTGCTTTATTTTGCTATACCAATTTACAACTTTACTAATAATGAAGGCACTGAAGCATTATGAAATGAAGATGAAACCTTTATGAAAACTGCTGTCATAGGTCACTCATGGTCAGTAGGGCATGCTGTACTTAATTGTTCTTCCAGTAGGAGGGATAACCTTGTGCTGAAGTGACCCTTAAAAGTGACATGGTAGCAGTACGGGGTTATCAGTGAAGTGTGTGTCTAAACAAAGTGTCTCTATAGAGGAGTTTTGACTTTCTGAGTCAAATAGCAACTGTGCTTATTGTAAATGGCAGCTGGTAGAACTGAAAAGTCCAGTAGAAAAATCTCTTAATCTTCAAGGAATGACTTGAAGGAGATGCACTTATGGAATGATCAGGGTACAGAGCTCCAAAAGTCTCTAAAAAGCAATGAGAATACTGATGAAAATTGTCAAAATCACCTTTTCTAGAACTCTGGAAATCAACTGAAGGTCTTCAAGTACATAAGGTAACAATATCTGGATCAAGAAACATTTGGGGGGCGGGGTACTCAGTGGTAAAATACTTGCCTATCATGCACAAGGCCCCGGCTTCAACCCCCAGTATTACAAAAACAAAACAAAAAGAAATAACATTTCCAGTGTTCCAGAGGTTCATCTTGTCTCCTTCCTTACCTAGTCACACTGCTTCTGAAAGGCAACCGTTGTCCCAACAAACACACCACAGATGAGCTATGCCTCTTTTATTGTTTCCAATGAGGAATAGCACATATTTAGGGAAGTGCTTGAGGTGCCTTACCTTTAAGTGTACAATGTGATAAAATTTTACATATGCGTGCATCGATCTAACTACCACTCAGATCAAGGTTTAGAACATTCTCAGCATCCTGAAAATCCTTCCGTTACTGTCTTCCACTTAGAGTTTTCCTAAGAGTTGCCTTCCTAAAGCCACAGACTAGTTTGCCTGTTTGGGAACTCTAAAAATGGAAAAAGTAATTATGTGGAGTGAATCACTTTTGTCTATCTGATTTCACTATCTTTGTTCTTTTTTTATTTTTTCCTGGATGACACTGACAACCATATCAGGTATCCTATAGATTGTTCTGCATTTTGGATTTGTCTTTTAGTGGTAGTGTCTTTTAACTGCTTCACTGTCCTCCATTTTTCTTGTAAATTGGAGGTGAACACAAAGGTCTTGAATAGGATAGGGTCATCCCCCCCACCCACTCCCCACGCGCTCCAAAGGTGCTGTGTACTTCACATTTGTATTCCATTAAAAAATAGGAGGGCTTGGATGTGTCTAAGTGGTAGAGCACTTGCTTAGCTATGCATGAGACTCTGGGTTTGATCCACAGTGTTGGGGAAAACAAAACAAAAATAAGATCAAACAAATCCTTATGAGATAGATACTTAATGTCCTCATTATAAAGTCATCAATTTTTTATCTAATAATTTTAAATTTCACTTATTAGGTGTTAAAATTGTGAATTTTCTAATTCTTGGATTTTTTCTATGTGTATTTCCTGGAATTCTTGTGTAGAAAGCACTTTTCATTATCTGTGCCTTCCTAGTTCCTCTGAAGTACAATTCATACCAAAAAGGAAAGGCAAATGCTTAATTCTTTAATTCTTTTTTAAAAAATATTTATTTTTTTAGTTGGACACAATATCCTTATTTATTTATTTTTATGTGGTGCTGAGGATCGAACTCAGGGCCTTGCATGTGCTAGGCGAGCGCTCTACCGCTGAGCCATAACCCCAGCCCAATTCTTTAATTCTTATTGACAGAGTTCAGTTACAGGCTTTGGTTTCCTGCTTATTGCCAATTTTGACTAGAGAAGTCTGCCTTTTTTTTTTTGATTAGTGGCTATATTTATTTTGACATCATTATGAATTCATGTTTAAAAAAATATTTCATGTGTTTTGATGAGTTGAAAGGTTTTTTGGGACCAATGGAAAAAACTATAAAAGAAAATATTTTAAGAATAGTTTCATGTTTTATCTTCAATATCTCCACTTTGATCACTCATTCTTTCTGTATGTAAACATTTATGGTGGTGGACTTTTTGTCATTTCCATGTTCTTTCATAAATAAAAGCAAATTGTATGTGTGTGTGTGGGGGGGGCACAGTATCTGTGCTATTTTAGCTTCAGGCAAAGGGTGTAAGTGACTTGGCCCATGATGACAGGAAGATGACCTGGCAGGGTTGGGAGTTAAACTCAGCAGTCTGACTTTTGAACTTGGATTCTTAATCAACCCTGCTGTAATTTTGGCTGTCCCATTGACCCACAGCCTAAAGAAAGGTGAAAGAGGAGGCAGTTGTAACTTTACTACTCAGAGTAGTAAGTGCAGGGAAGTGATCTGAACAGAGAATGAGCAAAAGAAGCTACTTTTAAAAGAATTGCAAAATTGCTTTGTGAGAACGCATCAAACTTGTGCCAAGAAAAAATATACTTCTTGGTTTTCTTTCCTTTTTTCTTTATTGCATTTTGCTTTTTGTTTGAGCCAAATTTTCTACTTTTAATTTTAGTGTGTTTGTTTTCAATAGCCGTTAGAGAGTCCCTTGAGATAGCCTGAATTCTTTTGGTGCTTGTGTTTGATTTAAATTGATGTCATAATTTCATTTCAGATGGGTCTTTTTGGGTTGATGACTATTGAGTACCTGGAAGTTTTGAATACAATTTTAAACAATTACAGACTGAAACCAGTTCTCATGTGATGTCTGTGATATATATAAACTTTTTGCTGTTCCTTTACTAGATGTGACTTCAATCTGTTTTGTCCCCTAGAGATGTCTTGATGATGGATGATACTTGTGTTTTTCAGAATCTTAAAACAGGGTTGTTGATAATATGTAGTTAGCTACAAGGTCATTTTTTTAAAACTATTTGATGAGTGAAAACTCCTTTTGAAGGAGCACTTCATAAATCTACAGTATAAGGATGATTTTCAAAAGTCAAAATAGTTGATGATTAAAGATAAATTTACAAAGGAAACACAAAGACAGGAGAAAGACACAAACACTCATTTTTTTTTTCTGTTTTACTGTTCTGAATTTCTCTGTTGTGATGCTAAGCCATGTTGAATAAGTAATGTAAGTTCACTGGAGGCCACTTGGAAAATATGGAAGACTGCAAGGAATTTAAATTTTCTTGCCAAGCGGTAATTACTGTAAACGTTTTGGCATATCCGTTTTGCAATGTATGTGTGTGTGTGTGTATAATGTGTTTTAAAACCCAGTCTGTTCATATTGTGCAGATAGTTCTGCAGTATGTTTTTCCACTTGGTGTACCATGAACATTTTCCATGTTGGTCAAAAATTATTTTGGAGCATCATGTGATAGCTACACAATATCCTCTGGCTTTCTATAATTTATCTTTTCTCTGATTTCTGGACACTTACTTAGTGTTTCTAATCATTATGAATCATGATACAATCACCACTGACTCTAAGTAATCTTTGGCACTTATTTCTTGAGCATGTATCTTATTTTGCTTATTAAGCCATGGAAAATAATATTTTTTTTCATGTGTAAAGGAATCATTAGTTTTCTTGGCACTCCATTTTCCCCCTTGTACTCTTATCCTTTACTGAAGGAAGTTTTTAAATTTCAAAACAATGGGTGTCTTTTTTTTAACATTTGATTGAGATGTTTATATATAAACTCTGAAACAGGTTAGAATATAAAATTACAAATCCTGATGATAGCAGTTTATAATGGAAATGCTTACAGACTCTTAAATATAGCTTGGTAGGGAAGGGCGGGAGTGAATCCAGTTGTTACAGTTTGTTCCAGGAAAGGCATCTTGGATGAACGCCATCTACTTTTACAAAGATTCCTGTGATTTTAGTTTTATCTGCTGCACTTAACCTTTTGCAAAGTGATTGCTGAAGCAAACGTATGTAATACCCTAACAGAAATTAGCATAATTCTTTTAGTTAATTGAAAACTGGCAGTTCTGTTTTCCCTAAACATGTTACTTGAATTTTAATGAAAGTACTCAGCATGGTTTAATCATGTCAGATAACCTAGATAGGGTGACTCCAGAGGTCAATTCATCTAACCAATTGCCTTTCTGGTGGACTAATCTACTTAGTGTATTTGTCACAATGAGAAAATTCTAGAAGCTTCTCCAGATTTTATTTATATGGTTTATAATCTTTTCTTACTGAGACTTTACTGAAAATGAATATATGCTCGGCAACTGACACTGTTCCTTGCCTTATATAGCTTTATAGTCCTCTCCAAACTCTACTGGCTGTACATTGTTATTATCCCCATTTTACTGATGAGGAAACTGAAGTTTAGGAAGGTCAGTCATTTGCCTAAAGTCACAAAATAAGTGTCCATTTTGGTGGCAGAACTAGTGCTCTCCAGACAAGCTCTCAGAGCATTCTTAGTCATATAATTACTGGTTATAGGAGAACATATCTTAAATTGGATTTTAAACAAATGTTAAGAAAGTGTAATGAACAAATTTAGTGTGTGATTTAACTTTCAACTTATAAGCATTGCAGAACATATTTGGATATTTAAAAGTTGACTTTATTCTTTTTTTTTTTTTGAAAGGAGACACAGTTATGTAAGGGGAAAATCCCTCATTTTCCTTTTTCCTGGTTAGAGCTCTTGGCAACCACTAGCATGTGGTTGCTATTATTGTGACTTCACCTATTGTAAGTTCAGATTTAAACTCCCAGGTTCTCCATCCACACCTTTTATAAACACCATGTTTAACTTGGAAGGAAGAAAAGTTATTCTTGGCAACACTCATATAGCAAAAGTGGAAACTGCGGAGGACTCCAAGGGATGTATTGACCGGAAGCAGGAACTGTAAAGAATATGTCTAGCTTTTAATGTTAATACTGTTTAGAATGCAGACATTCAGCAATGGAAACAGTTAGTATTCAGTTTGTTAAGAGAGAGAAAAACTGCAAAATGAGGTCTGTGTCCTATATATTGTTAACTGAAATAATGTAGTGATACTTTGTGCTTCTGTTACTATTGTCATTTCCAAATGTCAAGAAAGCCATTAGATAGCTAATAAGGTTTTGACACTAAGATGACCAAATCAGCTAAAAGATTTGGGATTGACCAGTGGTACTTAACCACTGAACATCACCAGCCCTTTTTATTTTTTAGTTTGAGACATGGTCTTGCTAAGTTGCTTAGCATCTTGCTAAGTTGCTGAGGCTGGCCTCTAACTTGTGATCATTCTCCCTCAAGTGTCCTGAGTTGCTGGGATTACAGATGTATACTACCACATACAGTTAGGAAAATATTTGCTTTTGAGAACAGCCTGAAATTGTAATTTGATGTCAGCAAAGATATAGATAGGATGTAGATATGATGCTATCAGGACTCTTTGAAAATTGAAGGAAATACATTTATAACAAGTGGGATTATTGCTTTGCGCTATTGAAAACAGACTTTTTGGAAATGTTACTAAAACATTATTCTTAAAGGTGGTACAAGCTGAAAAAAATGGTAGGTTAACAAAAACAGAGTTCAGTTCATGGCTGACAGATTCAGTGAATTATTTAAGTTAAGAATATTTCTTTAGATGTTGATTCCATAAATCCCTTCTGTCCCATAACCTTTTGAGATGATATCACAAAAAGCAACTTTAGTATCAAAATCCTGATCTAGGAGACAGACTGGGCTGACCCAGGATGGCCATATTCTTCTACCTGGGTTCACTAATGCTCCTCAGACTTTGTATGATCATTCAAATCCATCATGGACATTAATCTTTTCCAAAATAGGATAAATATAAACTAGTAGAAAAGTGAAATAAAAATAGGATCTACAAAATGTGAGCTTTCAATTTTATTATTAGATGAAAGAGACATAAAGTCACTGACAAATTTCCATAAATATTTCTAAAGACTTACATTCAATTTCTGTACCTACCTAATTAACAGACAATTTATGAAGCAGTGTTCAACCATGGTCCATATCTTAGGAGGACTGTAGACTTAAATATAGACTAAAACTTTTGTTGTCATGTTGGTGTGCTCCTCTGCCTTCATTTTTCCTGTACTTATTTGTCTTCCTACTATGCTCTTTTTTTCTTCTTCTTCTTTTAAAAGTGGGTTGAACATAATCATCATGAGAATTGTTAGGTAGGGGTCACTGTGTGGGAAGAAAGATGCGTGTCTCTTTTTTCGTTTTCAAATAAAATGAATGTATAAAATCAAATTTGACATTCATATACACATGTCCATGAATATATGGTCTATTAGATTTTGAGGCTTTAGACTATTGTCTCCTAAAGTGTGGTTCAAGAACCACTTTTTTTTTTTTTTAACTTTTTGTTTGTTCTTTTTAGTTATACACGACAGTGTCAGGGACCACTTGTAACAGAATGGGCTGGGATAATTATTGGATTTAGACTTCTGAGGCCTATCCTGTACCTAATGAGTTAGAATTTCTGTGGTCTACTCTATGGAGTGTGAATTTTGAACATGAAATTCAAGTGATTTAATACACAATAAAATTTGAGAATTATTCTTTCAGAGGTTATATTATAAAAGAGCATATCTGATCCCTCCAGGCTTCTTATTGCTTCCTATGATCCCTCCTTCTCAATGTAATCCTGTTATGATGCCATCTGCCATGAGGGAGCCCTCAACAGAGCCAGCACAATGCTCTTGAACCTCCAAACTGTGAGCTAAATAAACCTCTATAAAGAACCCAGACTCAGCTTTATTGTTATAGCAACAGGAAACACACTAATGCATTTGTCTTCAGATTAATATGGAGTTAGTACAAAGTTCATCATTGAGGAAAAATATAACACTCTTGGATGTTAGTTAATGCAAAATTCACCAATAAGAAAAAATATTACATTCTAAGAACTTCAAGAAATATGGCAATCCAATAAATCAGACACATTATAGCTGGATCTTTAATTCTGTAGTAGAAATAATGGAAAGAAAACCAACAAGGTGTATTATTATTTGTGTATACCTTTCAATTTTTGGCATATTACATCTACTTGTATTTATTAATCTATGACACAGAAAAATGAGGCTCATTGATTTTTGTTTATGAAATCATGGATCACAATCCTGACATTTTAGCCTTAGTGGACACTGGCAAAGGGAATTCCTCATCTACCTAAGATGAGAAAATCAGTCCTTTGGGGACTTTCCTCTCTTCCAAAGTATATTGGTAATTTCCCAGATAAAACTGCAAATTCCTAAAAAAATGATATGCCCATAATTACTTTTACTGAACTGAGTACCACATCGTATTGCTGTTGTGGAATTGTGCAAGCTCCTATAAAACTCCCCTCTGCAGCTTTCAGCCTTGCCTGTGTGCAAACTACTGGAACTCTCCAGAGCTGAGTCTCTTCATTTTGTGAATAATAATCCCTCTCAGAACTGCTGGGAGATTTCAGCAACTGAGTGATTCCGAAATATCAAGTGCAGCATTTTGCCAATTGGTGAATGGCAGTTAGTCATTGTTGGAGGAAGCTGTATAGCAGTGGCCAACGTGTGGGTAAGCTTGTTGTTGTAGATTTGAAATACAGCTAGTTTCTAGTTATGTGGTCTTGTGTGAGGAAGCCATTCAATCTTACTGTCTCCAAATTTTCTGAATTTGTGAGATGGGAACTGTAATGACTATTCCAGAAGGTTGTGTCAAAGATCAAATGAGGGAGTGTGTATAAACACTTACAGTGCCTGGCATTTGCCAAGTTCTTAATAGATCACATACAGTAGTCATTATTATTTTTATTGACTTTGATTGCCTACTACTTTCTAAGCTAAATTTTTTTAAAAAGCACATATTTCAAATATGTTTATCTACTTGGGTTTAGGGTTATGTCCTTGATTTTTTTTTTTAGTAGCTATCTCACTTTTGCATATATTTTCTCAAAAGCTCTCTGATTTATATACCAACTGCTATGTATTTCCATTGGAAGATTTGGGGAATCTGAAAACAGAATGATGATGAGAAAAACATTAATCTAGCTGCTTTTTGAGCACCAAGGTCAGAAGAAGAAGCTTCTAATGAAAATTGCAACAGATAGGCAGACACATGCTGTGAGGCTTCAATAATGTATGCAGTGATGTCAGACTCAGAGGCATGCAAGATGCATAAACACAGAAGAGATTTATAATGGCTTTTAAGGAAAAGGGTTGTTCCTTCCTGATGCTGTAATCCTGATTCTGGTTTGTGTTTTTGGTGCCAGCATAAAGGTAGATGGAGGAGACACTGTTGACTATTTCCCATTGTTAAGTCCTTCTGTAATCTAGAGTCTTTGCTCGTTCCTACTTAATTTCAATAGCTATTCTCTGTGCTTTGGGGAATAAGCTAGTTTAGTTAATTTTCTATGATTAATCCAGTCAGCATCCCCAAATCACAGTTCCCCCCACAGCCATCCTTGTTAGATCAATGATTTTGAATGATAAGAACTGTGATAATCAAATGGATATTCAGAAGGTGCTATGAAGGAGCCAGGAAAAAGGAAATACTTACTTACATTCCATTATTGCTAAGGGTTTCTTTACCTCCATGTACATTAATGCTTAAAATTTCTGGAATGGGTTCTCCTCTAGCAGCCTCTTCTCTGTTCCCTTTCTGTGCTCTGATCTCATTGACCTTCCTTCAGTCTCTGAAAGGGCTGTGTTACTTCTCACTGCAGAGCCTCTGCTGAGCAATTCCACCTGGAATTACCTTTGGCTCCTCTCCTCTCCCTTCCATAACAATTCCTGGTCATCCTTTAGATGGTAGTTGTTCATGCACTGATTCCTCGAGTTGGCTTTTTCTTATTCTCTGGACCATGTCATTCTGTAGCAGATCATCAGATCCCTTAGGATTTTCTTTTTTCCTTTGTAGCATGTATCATAATTGTAATTCAATGTTTTTTTTTTTTTTTTAGGTATAGGGAGATAATTAGGTATGGGGAGGGATTGAACCCAGGGCTGCTTAACCACTGAGTCACACCCCCAGCCCTTTTTATATTTTATTTAGAGATAGGGTCTCACTGAATGCTTAGTGCCTCAGCATTGCTGAGACTGACTTTGAACTTGCGATCCTCCTGCCTCAGCCTCCCAAGCTGCTGGGATTACAGTTGTGCACCATGGTGCCCAGCTCAATCCCATTTTATGTTTGTTTTTCATTGCTTTTTTTCCCCCTGTCTCTCTCAAATGTAAGTTTTATAAGGGTAGGGGCTATGTTTGTTTTGTATATAACTATCTCCCCATACCTAACACCATATGATGTCATAGTAAGTGAAAACAATTGTGTCATATGCATGCAAAATTGTTATGTTAATCTTTTCCCCATTTTATTTGTTGTTAGCGATTTTGCTGGCTTTTCTTCACAGAGGAGTATGGTTTGGAGAAAGAATTAGCTTGTATGCATTCTAAGGTCTGACACTATGATCCTCTGGCTGTAAGTTCTTAATATGGTTGTTTACTATGACTGCAGAGATGCTGGATAAACTACCTGTGTTTAAAAATATACCACACATATGAAGGAGCACATGTATTTGGGAATCTTTTTTGTTTTAAATGTCTGACTTCATAAAGTATTTTTTTATTCTTTATTTTTTTTGTAGTTGTAGATGGACAGAATGCCTTGGATTTTTTTTATTTTTATGTGGTACTAAAGATTGAACCCATTGCCTCACACATGCTAGACAAGCGCTCTTCCACTGAGCTACAGCCCCAGCCCATATTTGGGGGTCTTAAATCTAAGTTCTAAACTCTATCTAATCTCCCACCCTCTGCACTTTAAGTTTCTTTCTTGTTTATTGGGAAATCTAGTTTAATTATAACAGTGGCTTGTGCTGGGAGAAAGTAGGTTGCCTTTATACGGGAATAGCCTGTTTGTCACATGTGGACATTGGTAACACCAGATCTTAGGGTGCAGCTGAAGTGACATATCTGACAATGTCACCACATTTGGAAAGCAAAGGATCATGACCTGGAGGATGAGTGGAGCATCAGGCTGGTCTAGAGACCTGGAAGCCAGTGGCAGTAAGAGTTGTACCATGAGCAGAGAGGGTAAGCCTCTTTGTAGCCCAAGGAGACTTTGTTGGTCCATAACTGGAGAATAGTGAAATATCCAAGATTATCACTATTTTTGATTAGGCATGAAAGCAGAGATGCTCATATTTTAAGTCCATTTATTTTTCATAGGCTACGGTCACCTTTGATGCTAATAAGAGGAAATGAATTTGTCCTTTCTAGACTTACGTTTTGAATCTCCTAATGGTAACTGAGGCCACAGTGGACCCATTGGCCTCCTGCAAGTTAGTGAGGTTGCTGGCATTTTCAGGAATGTTATTTGAGGGGTTTGGGTATCATTCAGATCTGACTTCAAATCCTGGCTATTGTCACTCTTCTCCATGAGCCTCAGTTTCCTCATCTGTAATATGGATCCAATCACAGTGTTGACCTCATTCTTAGAGCATAATGGTGCTCATTAGAGACTATTTTTAAAGGTCTACTCTGGGTCCCTAGCACATAGAAGGCATTCTGTACATACTTGTTATTATTGTTATTTGCTAAGACACACCGTAAAGTCATGATGATTTGTCCTAAGAGAGAGCCAAGTTTATAGTTAAGAAGAGGTTTGTACAAGCCTCTTCCAATTTCAGACTCAGCCCAGAGCTCTGTGGCCCTCTCAGTTTTAGGGTAAATTCTGGATTAAGGGAACAGGACAGAGAAAAATGCAGCCACCAGATGCATTGTGAAGTTTAAAACCAGCCTGCCTCACTTTACAGCAAATGCACCAGGCAATTGAGGACATTTGGTCTTGTTTTCCTGGCGGTTTGCTGGAAAAAGATGGTCTTGTAGGCTTTGATTGCATTCAGCTAGCCCTTAATGGCAGTGGCTCACACAGGTGAGCTAACGGCATCAAGAGGCTGCCTTGCCATTAAAGACCAGTGGATCTGAACTGGGGATTCCTGCATCCCAACTCTTTCCAGTGAAAGACAAGGGCACTAGCTAGATTGATGATTGTGTCCATTTTTGCACTTTTGAAAATGAGATCTGCAAATAACTTCTGGATCAATAACCACATTTTAGGGTTTTCATTAAAGCTGTGTAATGTTTGAAAAGGTTTTAATCTCTTTTACAATTTGAAATCATAAATTCACAAAGTCCACTCTGGATTGATGAGGCGACTCCAAGCCTGTTTTAATAACCTAAAGGAAGGCAAGAGCTGATTAATGGAAACGATGCATTGGAGCTCCCACATACATAGTGACTGCTCTGTTCTGAGTAAATCAGACAGCAGCGCCTCTCTGTGAGAGCAATCAGTTTGTTTGACATCAGCCTACTGTGTGTGAGTGTGTGTGTGTGTACACATAACTCATTCTTTGGAATTCTCCCATGGAAAAGCAAAGGAAGGAAGCTGAGGGAGGATGGGGCGATTGCATCCTGTACCCTTTATAGGGGTGTGGCCACTGCTGCCTTTGCCGAAGGGACACAATACGATGTGTTTTTTCACTTAGGATGTCTGAACAGTGATAAGTCTTGATGAGAGGCAGCAGGGGCTCTCGGTGTCCTTCTTAGCTGGACAGGAGTCTCCTGGTGGAGGTCTGCTCCAGTCCGCCTGGTATTCCATTTCTAGAACACTGGGAAGAGAAGGAGACGCAGGAGCATCATTGAGGTGGACCCAAAGGACTCTGAGCCACCTTGGACTCCAGGCTGGTTGTGACTTCAGCTCTGGCTGCTGTTATGAATGAAACTTCCAAGTAGCAAGGCCAGGCACAGGGTTTTAAGGAGAGTGCAACATGTGTCTTCCTGCTGCTCCCCAAACCTGGTTCGAGGTGATGGATTCTTCCCTGGCAAAGGCAGAGGGGAATTTTGGGGGATTGTATGAGGTAAGATACTGGAAAGTTCTGTGAAATGAATTTGACCCTCATCTGATTTCCTTATCTAAACTTTTGGATTTGTAGTCATCTCCGCCTTTTACTTTGAAAAGTTCCTAAATGTGGTCCTCTTCTTGCTTGGTTAGGGACAGTTATTAACAAACTGTATGGTATGTTTAATCACATTTAGTCACTTGAAAACTCAATATAGAGAGAGCTACTGGGATTAAAGTTTATGAAGCTTTACAAGTAAATATGTAGTCCCCCTACTGTGAATTTCTGGTCCCACTGGCTTTAAAGGAATTACTTTACTGGGATGTTCAGTACAGGTTCTATCTACAAGAATGCTTTTGAAAATGGCATTAGATTGAGTCTAAATAGATTTCATGGCAGGTTATCTACCCCTGCAAAAATTGTTTGCATATGATGAAATTTAAAACTGTGCTTTTAGGGAATGAGTTGTTAAAACATTTATTTTTAAGGTAAAATATCTATGGGCGAGTATTTGTAGACTTTCATGTTACAGAAACTGTTCTTGTAAACTACAATCTTACAATAAAACTTAAACTTGAGCATAAGACCGTAGTCTTTAGATATATTCTTGTGGTAACTGTAGGAAACTGACCAAGTTTTCTGTAAACCTTCTAAAATTTAGAAGCAGAATTTCAATTTTATCCTAATCTCTTATACAATAGTTTTATGCCATGAAGAATTTTATTTTGGCAATAAAATGCCAATCAGTAGCTCTCATGGAGGAGGTGGGTGTTATTTTTGTTCCCATATAGGAACAGTTGGCATTTAGTGTCTGGGAACAAGGAATGCTGATGTTCCTGCAGTACACTGGATAGGCCCTCACTGAGAATTATGTGCTAGAACTCCAGTAGTGCCCTTGTTAAACCCAGGTTAGTGAAAAGTAAGCTAATGATTTAGCAGAAATTCAGATGAGCCGTTTAATTTCTGGAAAGTTTATTTTCTGATCAAGTAGTTTTGGGGAGGGGCCTACAAGAAACAGCTCCTTCTGCAAAATTATTCTTTAGAATCAGTAGCAATGAATGTTTCAGAAATATCGCCCCCATGTACTTCTAATTAATATTTTCAGACTGAATTTAGATTAGCTCCAACAAGTATTTGGTTCAGTTCAATGAAAGTAACTTCCTTTTTTGAATATAGTTATTACGGTTTCTGATCTGTACTGTACAAGCTTATTAAGATTAAAGGAATAATTTACTCCTAACCAATAGATGCTTTTGTGATGAACATTGTGTTTTATATTGATTGTTTAATTCTCAGATCTTTCAGCACTAGGTGCCATGTAAAAGTAACATCTTGAAGGATCTAAAGTTTGCTTGTAAATGTCACTTGGTACTAAAAGTGATTATCTAGAGGAAAGGGACGGGTGTTGGGGGGGAAGAGAGGGACAGGGGAAGTAACCGGGAACAATAAGGATCAAATTATATTGTTATATCATGTGTATGTATGAATATGTAATAATGAATCTTACCAGTATGTATAATTTTAGTGTACCAATAAAAATATGGAAAAAATAAAAGGGATAACCTTTGAGTGACAGCTTAGTGCATATATGATTTTTTTAATAATTAGAGGAAAAAAAGTAGAATACATAATTAAAATGCTATTATCATTCCTTGCAACTTTTTATATACATGGTTCTGAGACAGATTCTCAAGGTGAATGCTGTACTGAAAATCCTGGTTTCATTGTGTGAGGAAATGAGGGTGTCTTCATTTGGGTCTCTCTCAAGACAGATTTTTAAGCTTTGAGTGACTTCCTTTTAGGAACTGGGCAGTATTGAGCTACTGTATGTGAGCTACTGTGCTGTGTATTTAGTGGCACAGTTTGTAAGTACTGTATAGTAGGGAATTTCACCTTGGCCCTGGTCTTTTGGCAGCCATTGATTAAGAAACCAGCATTTCAAGAGACATAAATGAACATTCTTTTGTTTTAATTTATATATATATTTATGAGAACTTAGAATAAAGCAAATTTTAAAAGTAAAAACTAATGAGGTTGAAGAATTGTGCTTTGAAGCATGAAAATAAAAACATAGCTCCCTTCCAAAGAAGGAAGACACAGATTTAAAAA
The DNA here is from genome assembly GCF_001458135.2 of Marmota marmota marmota. Lineage (NCBI taxonomy): Eukaryota > Metazoa > Chordata > Mammalia > Rodentia > Sciuridae > Marmota > Marmota marmota. Next base: position 16,198,755 of record NW_026000005.1, on the reverse strand, counting down.
ATTATAAGAACTTGAACATTTAGCTCCTATTATGTCAGGTTCACATGTAATGCTCATGTACTTCTCACAGCATTCTGAGCCAGGTGCTTTTATCTGTTTATAGATTAAAGAAATGGGATCTATGGGGCTGGGGTTGTGGCTCAGTAGTAGAGTACTTGCCTGGCATGTGTGAGGCACTGGGTTCGATTCTCAGCACCACATATAAATAAATAAAATAAAAGTCCATCAACAACTCATAAAAATATTTTTTTTAAAAAAAGAAATGGGATCTACATATAGCTTTAAGACTTGCCCAAGGGTATAAATTAAGTGAATGGGATTTAAACTTATAATTGTTGTCATCTCACAGCTGACACCTGGCAATAGCAGTATCAAATAGTGTGTTACTCTCATTGTTTCTCTGCTGTATGATATGTACCTAAAAACAGAAAACCTACTTCTCTTGGCAAATAGAGACTATGTGGAGTCAGTGCCATTGATACAGTAAATAATGTTGCATTAAGAGTTTTACTGAGCTCCGAAATGATGGGTAATTGGAGCTTTATATTTTGGCTAATTAAGGATGACTATGAAGAAAGTGGGATTTGAGGAGTTGTTTGCATGAGAAGAGGGAAGGGAAGAACATGGTGGATGTAGAGAGTGAAATTACAGGATGGTGGTTTGATGTGGCGGGCATGAGAGGTGGATGAGTCACCTAAGGTTGCTGAACTGAAGAGTCAGAGATTGGTTCATGGCCTTTTTCTCTAAGGGTGGAAATTTATATCTGCTATAGCTTTAACTACACAGGAAGGATGGTGATGGGAGGAGGGCCATGTTCAGGTTATGACTCTGGTGCTTTCCTGGGCATGAAGCATAAGGCACTGTATTCTTGCTGCTCTAAAGTCTACTCTGCACACAGCAGATTTATATTTTTAATGCAAATTGTGTCACTTCCGTGCTTTAAGTCCTCCAGTAATTCAGTGATCCTTAAAGTGGAATCTAAACCTTCACTATGGTCTGGGTAGATGGCATCGTGTAGTTTTGAGGAATATGGTATCTGGAGCTAGAGCCTGGGTTCACTCTGCACAGACTAGCTTTGTAACCTTGGACACATTTCTTAACTTGTCTGTGCTTTAGTTTCCTCATCATTAAAAATCAGATATTAATTTCTACTTCAAAGAGTTGTTAAAGGTTTAAATGAGTTAATGTAGGTAAAATGCTAGAGTAGTGTCTAGCACATAGGTTGTTCTTGAGAAAGTTTATTATTATTTTTACTACTGTTATAATTATTACTACTACAATTGTCTGCAAACTGGCTCCTGCTAACTCTGATCTCCTCCCACTCTCTGCCTTCTTCTTGCTACTCTAACTGCATCACTTTGATGTTCTTTAGAACATGGTTGGCTGGCTCCTGCTTCAGGGTCTTTGCATTTTTTGTTTGTTTGTTTCATTTTTTGCAGTGCTGGGGATTGAGCCCAGATTTTGTACAAGCTAGAAAAGCACTCTACCTGAGTTACTTATGTCTTCAGCCCTGCATCTTGTGTTTATGTGTTTTCCTTCAAATCTCCTTTCAATAATTGCTATTTTACTTCTGCCTTTGGGGTTTGAAATGTTCTTTCTAACTATTTTTAGCCTATTATCACTTTGGTCCAAATTATAACCTTTAGGAAAAAAATCATTTGCTCCACTGTTTATCATGGAATTTCTTCAGCAGAAAGAAGCCTTGTTCTGCCCCATCAGTTCTGCTACACAGATTAGGAATGAGGCATTTTATTGTCATCATCAGAGAATATTCTAGTAGAGCCTAATATTGAACCATGTGCTAAGATGTTTACCAAGCTACTGAATGCCAGTCACACTTGACCCTTGAGTTGAGCTTGAGTGTACACTCTTGTTATGTAAGTGTGACTGCTGGAAGGAAATAACTCTGTACAGTATGATGGGAAAATGATGTACTGATAGCAACATGTGCTCGAGAAAGAACTGGAAATTTTTAAGTCTCAAATTTTTACAAAGAACACCTAGTTCCTTCTGATATTTTGTCATAAAATTGGATACAGCCAAATGCAAATAACTTGTTTTCACTATGAGATTTATTATAAATGTCTGCAATAACCAAATTAAATATAGTTTTCTTGATTGATAGGAGGAAGGAATTAGTCATTTTTCCATCTGAAGTATTATCAAAGAATGAGTTCTCATAAATCCTCTATAAGAAATTGTTCAGTTGTGAAAAACAAATAAAACTTAAGTTAGAAATGCTGTGTAAGTTCTTGTCAAGAAGGAGCTTGTTTAAAATGTGTCAAAGGCCTTTACCTGAAACTAGGCCTGTGATCTTAGGTAAGGCTCTACATCTTTTAGTGCACTGATGTGTGCAATTGTAAGTATTAAGGAAAGTTGAATGTCAGCTCAGTAGTACACTTGAATTAAGTGTGAATATTAATTAGAAATTCTTGCTCTAAAGACTGAGTTTAAACTTATCTTATTGAGAAGTCTAATAAGGCTTCCATGGAATTTTGAATATTATTCTTGTCTTCTCTCTGAACAAGACGGAGATCTTTTTAAAAAGCCTTTATGTATTTGTTGGTGAGGATTTTATTTCTCTTTTGTATTTTTAACAATAGAATACTAATATTCGGTTTTTATCATATAATCAAAAGAATATATTGAGACACCTTTCATTCAACCAGATCTGAGGACCATGTGCCAGATACCGTGCAAAATACTTGAGATCTGTCAGTGGATGGAATAGACAAGGATTCTTGAGTTCTTGGATTTACATTCTAGACAGATAATATGTGTATAAGTAGATTAAGTATGTAAGTATGTGTAAGTAGATGTAAGTATGTTAGAAGGTGATAGGGTTATGTAAATAGATTAAGAGAGTCCAGGAGTGTTAGTGGATGAGTTGCAGTTTTAAACGGGACAATCCAAACCTCATTGCAGTTTTAAATGCCATCCAAGTGGACCTCGTTGAAAAGGTGATTTGTGAGGGGGAAAGAAAAAATTGAAGGGAGGAATTGAGCCATCAGTGTGTCTAGGGGAAAGTTCTAGACAAATGAATCAGCCAGAGCAAAAGCCCCAAGGCAGAATCCTGACCACACTCTTGAGGACGTCTAGGAGGCCAGTGTGGTTAAAGTGGAATGAGGTGGGAGGAAAGATGAAGTCAGGGCCATAATTGGAAGGGGGTGGTGGGCAGCCATGTTCTGTAGCACACTAGACAGTTTACTATGATATAAATAGGGAGCCACTGAGCAGAACAGAGACATGTTTCAACATTACCTGTGTTTGAAAGTGATTTTTTAAATTTTTTTAATTTGTAAGTAATTTCTGAACTGTTTATGATCTGCTATTCTGGGCCCTACTAAAACTTTCGGGAGGTATTTGCTGAAGTTAGTCCAAGTTTTTTTTTCTCACTGGTATGCCAGCAATTTCCACCCTTGTTAAAATGAGTGTTTAATCCAATAGTTTATGATCAGGTTTCCACATATGACAGAAAACATGATACTTATTTTTCTGAGTCAGGCTTATTTCACTTAACATGATGATCTCTGGTTCCATCCATTTTCCAGTAAGTGACATGATTGTGATTTTTTTATTCTTTATAACTGAATAATACTCCCATTGTGTATATATACCACATTTTCTTTGTCCACTTATCCATTGACAGGCTGCTTCCATAACTTAGCTCTTATGAATAGTTTCTTGGGTTTGCAGGTATCTCTATAATATGTTGACTTTGATCCTTTCGAATATATGCCCAGGAGTGATATAGCTAGATCCTATGGTAGTTCTACTTTTAGTGTTTTTAGGAATCTTGGTACTGTTTTCTTTAGTGGCTGTACTAATTTACATTCCTACCAACTGTATGAGAATAGGATCTGGTATTTGTATAGGAAGTGGCTGAGCAGAGCCTACTTCCCCTGCTCAGTGTGTCTGAAGGGGTGAGTGTCTGTCCCCTCAGGGGAATGGTTAGTAACTGGCTATATATACATCACCCATCATGGATCTAACGAAGCATTTCACATTCTCTGGGTACTCCCCCTCCCTTGTGAATTGCCTTCTATAGAAATAGCATTAAAACATCTCTTCCAAACCTGTAGATGCACAGTGTTGAATTCAGCAGGTGAGTTCTGCTCCTTACTATCCTGATGTCAGTGTTCTCTTCTGTGAGAAGCATGATCCTCCTTAGGTAGCATTGGACAGTCCTTTGAATGTACAAATTTCCCCAAAGCCAAAGCTTGAAGACTTGTTATCAGCTCTTCTCAGCCTCTGTTCCTTTTTTTTTTTTTTTCCTTCTAATGTGCTGGTGTCCTTTTCTTCCATCTTTGGCACATTTTTTTTTTCTCAGAAAATCTTCATTCTGGTGACTATAAGAAAACAGCCATGCAAACACCTCCAAAGCCACACTTGCCAGTGAGTGTAATTTCAGTGGTGGCCTGGTACGACTGTAATCTCTGAGCTGTCTTATGTGCTCTTCTTTCCATCCAGAGGGCTTCAATGTAAGGAACCTGGAATCTAGGGAGGCTGGCTTAAAAAGGTGTGATAAATTTGCAAATTCACAACGGATTTTGTTAGTAAATTCTCATAACACTTAATAAAATTGATGCTCAATTTGTCATATTCAGTGGTGAAGCACCCTCCCCTCTAGTATAGTCAGATCTCAAAGTCACTGTGGGAGTTTTCCTCTCAACATGAAGGGGTGTTCCTAGCACATGCTTGTCAGTTTGCTGTGTAACAGTCATACAGTCCCTGTGAATGTGCCATCTTTGCCCAGTTCTAGAATGATTATTTTTATTTAAATTGTAGCTTAATATTACTTTCCAACTCTCCAATCTCAGAGAGGTTGTCTAATTCCCCAGTGAAGCCAGAATTGAGTCAGACCCCTTTATGATCAATGTCAAAGCATAGTTATGTTCAGTTCAAAAGGCAATTCAGTATTCAAAAAGTGACTGAATGTCAACTGAGATGAAAATTGAAAATCAACCGAGCCTTTTTTTCTTCTTGAAAAATCATACAATGGAGATAGAATTATTTTAAAGCAAAAAAAGAAAAGAAAAATTGTAAACATTGTTTTTCATTTCTCTGGCACAATCCGTCACATAATATCTTACAAAATTTCTCACGTCTGTTTTTGAACCCTCTGGGTTGACTGGTAGGAAAGTAAGTGCTTTGAAAAGGGTCTTTGTTTGTTTGTTTCTGTTTTATCTCCAGTATTATATAGAGGTCTTGTGGATATTCATTTGGCAAAGAAACAATTCCAAACCCAAAATGTCTGGATATGTTTGATATGTCTGGTCTTGTTTCCTGTATATCCCCTTATTGGCATAAAAGCCTAGTTACAGGATATTTTCTGGAAACCCAACAATTATGCACAGGAAAAATTAGTCATTTAAAAATAATTCTGATACTCATTTTTGTGTTTGAAATATTATGGGGAAAGAAGAGTTTGAAAACTGTTAAAACTATGTTTACATTATTTTAGCATTTTGCAGCATTTTTAAAAAGAATTAATTTAGTTGAAAAAGAATTACTCTCTATGGTCACACTGTAGGTTAATATAATTAATCCAACTTTTCCAAGAAAGAAAAGGATACTGTCCTGGGACCCAGGCAATAATAGTAACTTTTGCCACAAAATTCAGCTTAAAATACAGCCACTTATTTGTTGCTTCTGATGACTAGTCATAGAACCAAAAATATGAATCCTGGTGCAGATATATGGTGTGTGTGTGTGTGTGTGTGTGTGTGTGTGTGTAGGGAATGAATGGGAGAACTGAATGACTGGCTTAGACTTGTAGATCTCCCAAAGGATATCTCCAGATGCATCTCCCAAAAATACTGTACACTTAACAGACCCAGAGCCATATTAATCAACAGGAAGCATCAATCATTCCTCTCCATCTTCCTTTAACAAAGTATGCACACCTCTATCATGGCATTTTGTTATATCTATATCTATGTGTCAGTCTTCTCCCACTATTCTGTCAACTCCCATGGCAGGAAATAGGTGTTCTTAGTCTTCACAGTAGGAAATCCACATCTCTTTCACTATCATTTCTCTCATTTGTTAGCTTGTTCATTCATTCATTTGTTCATTCATTCATTCATTCTTTCAACAGGCAGTTATTGACTTATACTGTGATTGCTTGATTTGCTTAGATATAACTATGGAGTAGAGGTTTTCGATACGTGGTCCTTATAGTACTTGTATCAAAATTAACAAGTCAGAGTCCTTGCTAAACTCAGATTACTGGGCCTAGACTGAAACTTGCTGAATGGGGATCTCTAGAGGAGTAGCACAAGAATTAACATTTAAAAGAAATGCCCTGGAATCCATTGTGTATCATGGAGTTGGGCAGTCATTGACCAGGAAGATAAGTTAGCTAAAGGGAAGGTAGCCAATGATGATTTGTGTTAGTGAAAGTGAAGATGTTGATAAGTCTGCTTAGATAGAAATTTTTTCCCCAATGGACCTTTATTTTATTTATTTATATGTGGTGCTGAGAATCGAACCCAGTGCCTTATACATGCTAGGCAGGCACTCTACCACTGAGCCACCACTCCAGCACCCTTAGATAGAAATTTTATTTAAGACCCCTAGGTGTTTCTCCTAAAAAAAATATATGGTTTAAGTCATAGGAGCCTATTTCTCATCTAATTAACAAGTTCTGGGAAAAATCCCTAAGCCCCTAAATAGTTAACAAAAAAGTTGTGTAAGGGTAATCTTATATCTTACACCTTTTTCTCCTGGGTACACACTTTGTTTCTTTCTTAGAAATGCAGACTTAACATAAATATTTTTAGTATCAGTCGCAGGATTAATTGGAGTAACGCCACAGAATAGTTAAAACAAAAAACCTAAATGAAATCAATTGCTTTGGAAAAGTATCATGGTTTGCTAAAATAAGGCAAGTGTAAAGATTATCAGAAATTTTCTTCATCATATTCCCACAGTATTCACAAACATATAGGTATGAAAATTTTATTAGAAGGATTTTAGAGCTCTCTGGGTGTGTTTTTAGAGAAAGAGTGCAACCAATCAGACTTAGAGGTGAATACCGACTTTACCCACATTGACAGATGCCCAAGTCCCTATATAAAATGTGCAGTGTTTGCATGTCACCTATGCACAACCTTTTTAAAACTCTTACTCACCTCTAGATTACTTACAATGCCCTAATACATTGTGAATATTATGTACCTAGTTATCAGACTGTATTGCTTAGTGAATAATGAGAAGGAAAATAAAAGTCTATACACATTCAGATGTCTAAATATTTTCCATCTGCAGTTGGTAGGACCCATGGATGTGTCACCCATATTTACGGAGGGCCAACTCTAAGGAAGACATATGAGACATTAAGGGACATGCTTTGTATAAATCCTACCAAATACAATAAGACTTCAAGAAGACATTTATGTGTATGTCTTAAACATCTTCAACATCCCTTTTATTGTAATTTTGTTCCAGCTAGGAAATTACTCAGGTATTTTGAATATATGCCCTTGTATTATAGACTCTATTGTAACTGAAAAACAGATACTTTAATCCTAGTGGGAAGGGAACTAGGAGTGAGAAGGGAAAGGGGCAAAGAAGGTAATGCTCAAAGAAGACAAAACCATGAAGCTGATGTGTTTCTAGTGAAGCAGAGGTCCCTGTAGAGGGACAGGTTAAAGATTAAGGTGAGTGAAGGTGACTGATGGAGGGAATTGTGTCAAAGGCAATTTGGGGAATAGAAAAAACCCTGGGCAAGAAAGTAAGAAGTACAGATGAGTAAGGAACAAATGGTAGTAGGGAGACCAAAAGCCACGAGAGGTCAGGCCAAATGTCCTCCATTGAGTGGGTTCTTTAGGATGTATCACAGCCTGCTGCAGGTTAGAGGGTAATTAGGAAGGAGTCAGATTTGGAATAGTTATTAAGAGAAATGAGGAAGGAAAGTGGCCAGTTATAGATGGAATGATGGGTAATTGGTTTTAGAGGCCAATGATATTTCTTTAATGTTTCAGAACATTTACCCAAGTGATTGGAAGAAACAGATTGATAATTACTTCTACATTACACTTGTAGGGGTCTTAGAATTCTTTCCTTGGTGTAACATTTTATACTCAGTTGTTCTTTAGGTAGAGACATTTTTTAAAAACACAATCACCTAATATGGGTGTTAAGTGAGGTAAAAGAAGAACAATTCATACACAATCTAGAAAACATACTTTGTCCTCAAAAATCTCTGAAAAAAAGATCTGAGCAGAGAAATGTTATCACTGTAAATGTATTCTCAGGCTAAACTAACTGACTGCAACTTAAATAACGGGGTTAACCTACCAAGAAGAAGAAGTTGTAACCTGAAGTAGCTATTGATCTTCTTGAAACAAAGCAAAGGAAGGAGTCATACTAGGTATACTTTGCATGGCATGCCCATGGTAGCCTGGGTTCCACTAGCTAGCAGCCCTATGAGTGATAGTAACAGCTGAGGTTGTTCTACTCGTATGCAAAGAATTCAAACTCATTGTTCTTAACTGGTTTATTTCTAGTGACTTTATATTTGCAATTAAGATTAGCAGCCACTTGATGGAAAAAGTGTTTATATTTGTCAAGGATAATGAATTATTGGAAACATAACTCATCAAAGTGAAATGTATGTAGATTAACCAGAATATTAATCTTCATGGTTATTTTCTACTTGACAAGCATTGTACTTGGCAGGGAATAACCCTGAAGCTTCCTTCTCCATGAAGGCTGAAGGATGATCTCTTGCTGTGGCACTTGGACTTGTTTTTTGAATCATATCCATAAGCTGTGCTCCATGTCAGCTCATCCTAATTCTAACCTGTGTCTCATCATATATGGAACTTTTGTGTTCTGGATGAACCTGAATACTCATGCTACATCATAGACGTTTGATTTTAAGGGTTCAGCCTCTCTTTCCTTAACTCATTAATTTAATCAAATGGGCTATAAACCAAGTAGGGCAATTGAAGTCTGAGCTTTATGGTTTATCCTAATATGCTTGAGCTGGTAGATAAATTGAACACTGAACTCTAGACTTGTTTCTTGGAGAAGTGTCTGGGAAGGAAGGAAGCATCACATCATTCATTCTCCCTAATTTCCTCTGTGAAACTAAGTAGGGATATCCAGGTAATGCAGCATTTCTACCTTGGAGTAACGATGACTGGCAAAGAAAATGTTAGTGTCCCTCTGGGACAACAGGTGCCAATGGTGGTTTTCTGTCTCAGCTCCCTTCCTGGAATCTTAAAGGATCTGTTAACCTTGGGGATCTCCTCTGTCCTGGCCTCAGACCTCCTAGAATAATTCTTCTCATCAATTACTACTGCCCTTACATTCTGTCCTCAGTGACCCAAGGTTATTATCTCAGAAGTGAGTACCTAGTTTGGCTTAATTGACTGGGGAGAAAACACCTCTACAGAAGCACTCTTCAACAAGTGCCATATTCTTATGGGTGCTTTTAGTCATAGTGATCCTCATGCTTGGTACTCAAAACAGATTGAAGCTGCCTCATCTTTCTTGAGGTCTCAAGAGGAAACTGGCAAAACAATATTTTTAGAAAATTGTCCATATTCATCACTACTTTGTTTTTTAAAAGAAGACTTTTGAACAGGTAGATACTTTGTACTTGCTGTCCCTGTGTTCTGTTCCCTGGAGGGTCTAACCTCCTGTGCTTTCCAAGTGACCAATAGCTTGTAAGTAAATTTATTTGTGAACATATGAGAGGCCCTGTCCTTATCCAAGTAGTTCAGATCATTAAAATATCTTTCAGAAGGTGGAGCAATCATCTTTGTTTCTGGCCTGAAGCTGTCATGCACTCTTAGGGTTTCCAACCAGATGATCCAGCTATACTACTCCTCAGTATTTATTCAAAAGAATTAAAGTCAGCATACTTCAGTGACAGTTTAAGCCATGTGTGCCACACACAATTCACAGTAGCCAAGTCATGGAACCAACATTGATGTCTGTCATTGGAAAAGTGGAGAAAGAATATGTGGTATCTGTACACAGTAGAGTTTTACTCAGTCATAAAGAAGAACAAAATTATGTTATTTGCAGGAAAACAGATGAAACTGGAGAATATTGTGCTAAGTGAGATAAACCAAACTCAGAAAGTCAAGGGTTGTACGTTTTCTCTCATATGTGGAAACTAGAGAGAAAAAAGGAGAAAAGGAAAAAAGAGGATCTCCTGAAAGTAGAAGGGAGACCAGTAGGGTAGAGGTTGGAGATGTAGAGGCAGGAAGGTAGGTTACAGGGGAATAAAAGAGACCAAATTATACTATGTACATGCACAAATATATCAAGTGAATCCCACTGTTATGTATTATTATACCAATGAAAAGGGAATAAAATCATTATTTTTGGTTATTCCTTACCAAAAACAAAATTCTCAGGAATTCCAGGTCAGGCCAAGAATGATGAATCTAAATCATTAAGCAGTTTTTAGGATGGTGGATTTATCTGTTAGGAGTTTTGTTCATCTGCACATAACAGAAACACAGCTGCAGTGGCTTAGCCAGATAGGAATTTCTTTGTTCCTAGGTTGCAGGAAGTGTAAAGGCAGGTAGTTTCAGGCATCAGCTAATTATCACTGCTTCCAGTTTCTTCCCTGACATCCCCAATGTATGGCTGTCATTCCACAAGGGCAGGGGAGGAGCAAAAGGATGCTGGGACTATCCTTTATTTACTTGGAAAGTAATATTTTCCTTAATATTTTCCAACTGGTGGACTTCCACTGACATATCACTGGCCAGAACCAGGTGACATGCCACCCTAACTACTAGGGGATTCTGAAGAGGTGATTATTTTTAATTGCACTCATTGTTGCCTTGAACAGAATTGGAGTTTTGTTGGCAAGGAAGATGTTGAATGATTAAGCAGTGAGCAGTCTGCCCATAAGAGCTACCTGCCATCTTTCAAAACCAGCATTAAACATTTGCCTGAGTGGTATCTAAATAATGGCATCTTGGTTATACATCTTGATTTGGGATGGAGTGTTTGCTTACCTTGTTTGTCTAGGAGAGGAGGTGATACGGTAAGTGGGCTATGCCTTTCCTTTCTTAAGAGTAGTGGCTGTGTCTTGGCCTTTCACAGTAAAGACTCTTTGACTTATAACAGGCTAAAGGCAAATGGCATGAAAAGACCAATCCTCCCAAAGTTCTCGAGCTTATCAATATGGTGAAACCCAAAGGCCCAAGGACAACCACAGATAGAAATCCCTCTGACCCCCTTAATTTGGCCCACTTTGCATTTCTTTCATGCTCAAAAGGGCAAAGATTTTCTTGTTACGACCATCCCTTTGGGCTCGGGATCTGTTTTCCCTTTCCTATTTTAGTGTAGCTCTTAATTTTTTTTTTTTTATTTTTTATTGTGGGTTGTTCAAAACATTACAAATTTCTTGACATATCATATTCCACACTTTGATTCAAGTGGGTTATGAACTCCCACCTTCACCCCATACACAGATTGCAGAATCACATCAGTTACACATCCATTGATTTACAAATTGCCATCCTAGTGTCTGTTGTGCTCCGCTGCCTTTCCCATCCTCCA
>NW_026000005.1:16093295-16184486 GCF_001458135.2 Marmota marmota marmota | reverse complement strand
GGGCCACTGGGCCTTTTCTGCCGGTGGTCACCGTTCCGCCTACCTGGCAGGCGCTGGGGGTGGGGGGCGGCTCTGCCCCTCAGCAGGCCACTGGGCCTGCTCTGTGGATGGTCACAGTTCCCTCTACCTTGTCAGCGCAGGGGGAGGGGGCGCTATAGCTCTTAATTTATCCTGCTTTATTCCAACCCTGGGTTAAAGTATATTTCTAATCTTTTTTCCTAGGAAAACAAATGAAGTACATGCAATTTGAAGAACTAGTGTCACTATACACTTTTGATGTACCTATAAAACTTCAAATGCTCTCCTTTTCACGCTTTCTAGTTTTATTTCTTCCTCTAGGTCCTTGATGCAGAGCTGTAACCCAATATGTTGTGAGTAAGTTATAGAATATGAACCCCTTCAGCCTTCAGGGTGCTAAGGCAGAGCCCAAGGCAGGCCCATCTTTGGCAGGCATCTTAAGTGAAAATATATCTTACACTGACTACCTCAGTGCGTTGAATATATTACCATTTCCTATATGCCACGAGGATAGAAAGCTTGGGAAATGCGGTCTCCAGACCTAGTCTTTGGGTCCCTGTCCTTTCTATCATTCTTCCACATAGAAGCACACAGAATTTCTGTTGTGTCTTAGAAGATAACTTCATAACTTCACATCCTTTTGGTTCATTCCATCTTTTTTTCTTCTTCTTCTTCTTCAAGTTCTGAGGATTGAATCCAGGACCTTGCACATATTGGGCAAGCACTTTACCACTGAGCTACATACCCAGCCCCCTCATTTCATCCTGAATTCTGTTCTATTATCCCAGTTTGCCCTTCTTTTCCTTTTGATAAGGGATTTCATAGAAGGAAGCTCACCCTAACCTCTTTCTTATAAATTAGCTCCTTGCTGAAGCTGCAGCAAGTATACCCATTGTTCTTTGCAGTAGTGTCTTTTGGTAACACTGAACTTGGCCAAGCCCCCAAATGCCATCTTCTTTCCAATCTCTCACCCTGACCCCTTGTCCCAATAAATGCAACTGTAGAAATTCAGAATAATAATATGCTGGAAGGTAGTCATTAAGAATAGTGTTCATTAATATTCCCTTTTATTTTTTTCTATTTATTTTAGAGCATGAATTAGTCTTGGAGCTAAGAAAAGACAGGTTATAATTAAATTAAAAATGTTTTTAAAATTTTTTCCAGATGAGAATTCTCCAGCCAACTTCTGGGATTCTAAAAACAGGGGTGTGACTGGAACACAAAAAGGACAAATTGTGTGGAGAATTGAGCCTGGGCCCTACTTCATGGAACGTAAGTAACTGAGTGTGAAACACAAGTTTAGTATTGAATATTGCATACATATATGCATAGGTCTATAGAATCTTTACTGAATTTTAAAAAATATTTTTGGTTCTTATTTATATATTTCTGTCATAAAGCTCCACAGCGAAAAATACACGGTTTTTCAGAACATGCTCATTAGAGAATGTTCACATATTTTGAAATAAAAAAGGGTTAGGCATTTGTACATATACAAACACACACAAATATGTGAATATAAATATATACAATACATGTATATTTATGTACCTTATGGAATATATGGTATATAAATTATGTGTTATCTTAATACTTTACAAATTTATATATATCCTTGTATCTACATTTATAATTAATGTTTAAGTATATTAATTCTGGATGCAGAAAGGATAATTAGGATTTTTGTCAATTTAAGAATTTTATTTGTTTTTAGAATACTTCATTATTATTTTTGCCAGCAACAGAATAATCTGGATTCTGGTCTTTTCAAAGTGTTGATAAGATAGTCTGGGGGGCACTTTGATTGAGGAAATCACTAATGCAGCTAACATGGAATCAGAAAGAGGCTGCAGATAATGTAACCATTGCCCAATTAATATCTCTCCCCTTTTTATTTTGGGTAAAATGGAGGTGGTTTATATTTGCCACTAGTGTTACTAAGAACATCCTAAATATTCTATAAAAATTTATAAAATAGAAAGAATGAATAATAGATGATTTACTAGTTGGCCCAGATTTAACATCTATGTCTATAGAATTTACTTTTCTTTAATGTACGAAAAATGGGCTTTTAAAAATTTTTTCTGAGTTATAGAGCCCTGTGTAAGAATTAAGATTTCTCTATGCAAGATATTTAATATACAATAAGATATTTAATATACAACAGAGTAATTAAGGATAGAACTTATTAAGCCTTAAAATATAAGGTATAATTTGATTAAATGGAAATTTGTTGCAAGTATGTCTTTAATGATGCATCTAAATGTAATATAAAAGTTATTTTAAAAGTTTAATGTCTAGGGGCTAGGATTGTGGCTCAGTAGCAAAGCGCTTGCCTTGCATGTGTCAGGCACTGGGTTCAATCCTCAGTACCACATGGAGGTGAATAAGTAAAAAATGAAGGTATTTTTTCATCTACAACTGAAAAAATATTTTTTTAAAAGTTTAATATCTATTACTTTGAATTGGTATTAAAGGTATAAGATAATATCTTCAATCATCCTTGCTGGTTGATCAGCATTTCAGAACTTTCTCTAATCCTGCTTCTGTCCCTTAAGGAATGTCTTCATAGTCCAATGTTCTGGCTAGCTTTCTCTTAAAATGGAGTGTATTTTCTAAGGGAGACTGTTCATGACATAAGAAGAAGAGGAGGTGGGGAGTAGGTGGGTGGGGGAGCAGATATGCACACCATAATCCCAGCTAGTAGAAGAGTGTCTAGGAAAGTATGGGAACATTGGATAAGGTTGTTTCTGGGAGGTGGAGTTATGGATGATTTGTTATTCTTGTCTATTTCTACTTTACTTTCCAACATTGGCTTAATTGACACTACTAAGTGGTAAGGAAAATAAGTCAGAATGTGGGAAAAATGGAACAGGAAATAGCTGGTTTTACTTGTAATATGATTCCTTCTTTGAAAGGATCCCAGGGTTTAAGAGGCTGATTAAGTGAGAAATATTACCAACTGAATGCCAGGAGAAAGGCAAAACCACCTTTCTGTTTGCTTCAAAATGCTAAAGACTGCATGCCATGATTGCCTGTCGACAGAGGGGCAGATTTATATTGCCGAGCCCAGGAACACCTTGGACAAAGCCAGTGTCACACACTGCTATAATTTGGAACATTATGTGAAGAAAAAAAAATCTATTTACGGAGTATTCCACTTGCTGTGATTGATTTTTTTTCTCTCTCCCAAAATGTTAGAGATTCATAATGTCCTGGCTGATTAAGCTATACCAAACAGTAAACAAAACAAATATAAATTTACTATATAGTAAATACTATAAACAGTAAGTATAGTAAATATTTGTCTTGGCAAATGTTTTTTCTACATCTCATTCTGTTATTTAATAGAAATGCGCTTGATGTTGAAGCTAGGAATTAGGAATGAAAAAAAGAGTAGGGTTCCCCTGCCTATTTTGTTTTCCCTTCTAATTTAGCATTCCATAGCTTCATTCTTCACACATAAAATTGGAAGTATTGAATAGCATATTATAAGCCTGGAAATAGTCAGTAATGTTTTGAAGGACTGAGAAAGATAGTTTAAGTCTAAGATAGTGAATAGGAATTTCAGAAAGATTCTGCATTCAAATAATCCTATCTTCACAGGATCAAAATGAGTTCTCCCCTGACATACCCCTCTATCTTTACAGTGGAAAAAAAAATCATGTAGTGTTTCTACCCATACTTAGCAGTAAAGTCTGTGTCTTTTAGATGTCAGTTTTTAATCCCAAAGTCTGGATAGAGGAATCCTAAGGGAGCTTCATAGCATAATGAAATTTTGGAGCTGATGATGTGGAACTTAAAAAAAAAATGGGAAGATGTTCACACAGCTTCTAGAATTGTAGATATCGTCAGCCTCTGATGTTCAAAACTTATGGTATTTTAAAACTTTTACTTTCATCTTCAGAAATAAAATTAAGTTATCTTTAGCTCATTGGAAGTACAAGAAAAGTAAAGCCCTCTGAAAATTGATCTGTCCAGATTCCTGAACAAGCTTGGATTTGAGCTGTTTAGAATACTTCTGAATGTCAGATGGCTCTGGTTTGTTTAATCAACCCCCACAGGAGGTAGGTGGCCCAGGCTTATCTTAGTAGGTTATTATTAGGCCCTACTTAAGAGAATTAAGGAAAAAGTCCAGTTTAATTTTGGGGAGACGACCATCCTAAGCATTAGAGAGGGGACTGGCTTCCTCCAAAGAGTGTCAAATAATCCTCCAGTGAGTTTATGCTCACAGCAACTGAATGGATCATCTGTGCAGTATGCTTTTTTGAGTTTGGAAGTTTAAGAAGTTTCAAAAGTTGTCTTGGCAAGTCAAATTGTCTATATTATCTCATGTATTCTTTCATAAACTGTGGCCATTCATTCATTCATTCATACCTGCTTTTTCTCTTGCCCTCTTTCTTCTATTCATCCATCCATTATCTCTTCATCCATCATGAAATATTTATTGAGTGCCAACTTTATGCCAGGTACTATTTTAGCTATTCAGTAATCCTGGATCGATGAGCAAGTTTAGAAGTAGTAAACTTGATTTACATTAGTTGGTGATTATTAAGGATAAAAACACAACAGTGGTATTTGTAGAAGCTATATAGTGTTTTCCCACATTTATTTGCATCAGCCTTGAGAAATGAATATAGGGTTAGGAAGCAGCAGTAGAAATCCAAACAGCTTATGTGAGGGTCTCTTCTCTAAGTGGCAGCACTCATGTTGGCATCATCTCAAAATAGACTTGTCACAGGATGGCTCTTTTTGGAAGAGAGGGTATGACCTCAGCCTCTTGTTTTTACTTTCAGAGCCCCGACTCTAAATGCCGCCATCTCTAAATCCTTTCCCACTGATGTCAGAGGGCCTTCTTGCCCCTTGGATTGAGATTTGGTGCTTTTCATTCTCCATCCTCATATTAAATATTTTGGGATAGTTAGTTCTCAATCCTATAGATTTCTGCCACATCTATAATGATTTTCCTGAGCTTTAGCCAAGGAAATCCTCTCCATTTCAGGCTGGGCTGCAGGTGTCCTTATTAAAGAGAAGACAACTTACAGAAATGCAATAATGACAAGTGCACATACCACCAGGAATGTGGGCAAATTTCCTCAAAAGTGTGAATTAAGATGTGTTTACTTTTTCTCAGATTGTGGTTCCTGAATAAAAGGGCTCTGAATAGGAACTATAATCTTAAGTGTTTCATAAAATCTTCCAGGACAGTGATTAAAATCATGCTTTAGAATAAATCACAATTAGCCTGATTTTTTAGATTATTTTAGTAAAACAGAGAGGATTGAAGGAAGAAGGGTGTTTACATCCCATTTGTCTTTATGGTTCAACTTTATGGTCACCTTCTAGAAACTTGGGGCAAATCCAGACTTTCTAAATAAGGATGAGCTGCCTAAGCAAATCTTGTAGCTAAGGCTTCGGACCTTTGAGGCAAAACGATTTTGTGAAAGGAGTGAATGACCTGTGGACCATGTTTTTGGAGAGGGCTTGAGATGTAATCATGCATAAATGCCTCTGATTAACGTAACTGAATTGGATTGTTTTTTTTAAAAAAAAAATTTTTGAAGAGGTAATATATAAGAAGAGTATAATATTAAAAAGATATAATAAGTGAAAGTAAATCTCTTCCCAGTTTTGTGTCCCAGTAACTAGTTTCCCCACCCTAAAGTCAACTAGTTACTAGTTTCATGTTATCTATCTGGAAATACTTTATTTATATATAAGACCAGAAATATAATCTTCATTTAAACAGGATGGTGGCTTTACAATGCAATATCAGAATCACAATTTCAGAAACCCTTTACTTCAGAACACATTTAACACTGTCCACAGTCCCTTCTTCCTCCCTATCCTCCCCTTCACTCCCCATGCCTGCTCGAGTGGGGATGGGGTTGTTGTGCTTTTGCCCTGGGGATGTTTTATTTGTACTTATGAAAGGGGCATTTAAATTGAGGGTACCGAATATTTATTTTAGTAGCACTATTGCTAAAATATCCTGAAGTTTACTGAAAGAAGCCAGACTATATTTCCATGATTCATGATTGTGTTCAGCTTTCAGAAGGTACCTAAGAGGTAAAGATGTAACTTGGACCACAATCTCTTAGACAAGTCACCAGCAAGTTCTGATAGGCCAATATGGAAAGATTTACCCTTCTCCTGGCTTGCTGCCCTCTGAGGCAACATGCTTTTCATGAGTGGATTCTTTGGAAAAATTACTGGTTTTTAACAGCTTTTTGGATTTTTCACCTGTAATTTGAGGCCAGTAGGAGGCGATGTTGCCTGCTGCATCAAGCTGTAGGGAAACCATTTAGGAGGATGGGATCACTCATTGCTCCTTGGTCCACGTCTACCATCTCCCCTGCTTGTGGACATGCTGGCCATTTGGACACTGGGTTCCTCCCTAACTGGATGCTCAGTCACTGTGCCTGAATTCACTTCTATTTGCCCTCGTATGTATTTCTCTGGAATAGCTTTTTTTTTTTTTTTTTTTTTAATTTTCCTCTTGCAGTTAAAGGTTGTTGCTGGAAGCCTGGATACCAACTTCTCTTTTTCACCCTTTTACATAGTTACCTTTTCTCCTAACTAACATGTTCAAATACATTAATCAAAATGTCACTCTCTCCCTTACTCAGAGGGGAAGTCGTTTAGGTAACCATTTAAAAAGTTTTTGAGTGATCTCCTAAAATGCTAAGTAACATTTGAAGATAAAAAGTCCCACTCAATATGGAACATTCCTATGCACTAAGGGGCAGAGAGCCTCACCCATGTCCTGCTGAGGGAGCCTGCTGGCTTCTATCCAGGAGCAGATAACTGGTTCTGTCCAGAACTGTGGTGACCAGCCTGTGTGTGTGTGGCCTTGACAGGATGATCTGTGGAAATTCCTCAGCTTTGCACTTCTGTAACACCACTCTGCAGAGTTTTGGTGATCATATTCATAAAACCTACTTTTGTGCAATTCATAAGAAGTTTTATCTTGTAGTTCCATGTATTCTGAATTATTGTGTGTGTTGGAGATTTTTTTGTTACTCTAAGAAATAAAATAATGCCCCACATGGATCAGTTAGCAAAACTGTCCTGGTCATCAATATCCTCCAAGAGAAGTAAGCAATTGATTTTCCTTGGTCTCAGAGTCTCTTGCCTAGCTGACTATTAAAACCTTAGAAAAAGAGCAGATAGCATCCTCTAACCTGAGAGAGAGTTAGGAGAAGATATATTATAAAAATGCACTTCTCTCTATTAAAAAATGTCATGTTCACGCACTAACCATCTATTTGATTTATGAGGTGCTGCTGCAGGCAGATTCACAGACTGCAGGTTCTCTGGCATTTAGAGAGTGATACTAATGAGCTCGTACCCACAGAATCCAATTGCGGATATCACAAACTCTGTGGAGCTTTGTGCTGCTTTGACAGTCTTTGTGCATGTGGCTTCACTTGGTTCTCATAGAACATGTGCTGTTGGGTCATGGAAGAAAGCAAGTGGAGAGTGAGGTCTGCTCAGCTTCATGCAGTTATGAACTGTCCCCATAATCAAGATCTTGTGTTAGTGTTCAGGAAAATCATTTGAAGGAATGTTCTCTGGAGGCAAAATCACAGTGAAGCTAGAATTCTTGCTGTTCCTCACACTCAGCATGATCACCGCTGCCTGCCTGCATCTGCACTCCTCTCTCCTGGCTCTCTGATCTCATTTTCTGATTCATAGGACCTCTTTATTCCATGACACCTTCTGACTCCACCATGGCCTCCTAATCTCCCAGGTCTCTGTTTTCTTCCTCCTGCTGCTCTTTGTCATGCCCAGGACTGTCATCTCAGCAGCTGCGCTGTAAACACCTGCTGGACCAAAGTCCTTTCCTGGATTAGTCTGGCACAGTGCTGAGCATGTATTTTGGTGGGGACATAGTAAAACATCTTTTGGTTGATGATACTAACTGAACTATGAATTAATGATTGGATTGTGGTTAATGTACTTAATAGACTGAATATTTTACCTCATGATGGAACTTTTCTTATTATTTCATCTTTTTCTTAAACAAGCTAACCAAGTCCTGTGTAAGAAGCTTTTGGGTACTGTCTGGAAAGTCAGTGAAAATTAACTTCCTTGGGAAAATATATAGAGTCCGCTTTCACGATCCTGGTAATTCATTTGAAAAAGGGATTCCCTGCTATAGCTCAGGACTCTCTCTGGGGCCTGGCCACTGGCATCATTGCCAATATAGAATGACACCTTGGGAAAAATGCATCTGGCCATGGCACTTCTGAGACTCAGATGTTCTGTATGTAAAGAAATTCTGGTGATTGTAGGTTTTATATTGAACATATTTTGTCTGCTTGCTCATTGATATTGTAATTACTTTCCAAAGACCATAATTGGTATTTGTAATGCTTTTTGTCAAGCTTAAATTAATAGAACAATGCCATGAAGTGAATGTGTGTATATGTACATACACACACACACACACACACACACATATACATATGTACATATGCCTACGTGTGTGTGTATGTATGTATGTATGTAGTTCTCAAATTTGATCTCTAATATCAGCACTAAAATCATTTGGAAAATTAAAATAATACAGATTCCCATAGAGTCTACTGTGGTATACTTTTGTATTTTTTTTTTTTTAACTTTTTTCTTTATTTCTATTGACAGTGACTATCTGACTGTATTGTAGAGGTTAGGACCTTGGGCAGATTGGGTTTTAGTCCCCACTGTCATTTCTTGTGTGACCTACAGCAAACCTCAATTTCTCATCTCTAACACATTGACAGGAATTTCTGCCTCCCAAGCATGATGTGATGGTTAAATAATAGCATGAACATGAGACATAACACTGTTTGGCAAATTGTGGAGTCTCTTAATAAACGTAGCTAGTTTTATTCTTATCTCCACACTGTTTGGGTATATTGTTTTTATGCATCATTTTTCTGATATGTTTGAGCTATTCTTCAAATGTTTCAGAAGAGCATACAAAATCAAACAGGGATTGGTATAATCTGTTGTCTCTGATTGGAAAAGAAGGGATTGTTCACAGAGTCAAGAGTGACATTGCCTGAGAGGAGAATGATGGGTTTCCTCAGTGGATTCCTACATGACTTCTTTCATTGTTTAAATTACTGTCCCTTCCCCTTTACTTTTCAGCGGAGATAAAAATCTGTTTTAAATACTACCATGGCATTAGTGGAGCCCTGCGAGCCACGACCCCCTGCATCACAGTGAAGAACCCAGCTGTGATGGTGAGTGCCCCTCTCTGCCAGCTTCCTCATGAGGTGCATGCAGGGATACGATTTCTATTTTTGCCTCTGCATCCCTGACAGAGTTACTATGAACAAGGAAAAAAGAAATGCATAACAGCGTGGGCACTGTTTTAGAAAAGGAAAAAGCTTACAAAGTTGGCATACCTGAATCTATAATATAAATCAGTGGGAAAACATGCTGTGTGTTGGCAGCTCTGCAGGGAACCCTCTCATGAGGAACAGTGGCCAGTGTCCCATCACAAAAAGGTTTTAAACTTGGTTTGGGTGGCTGATTGGTAGGAAATGTTGGTATTGCATCTTAGGTGAATTTAATTTACATGAATTCAGGGAGTAAAAGAGAAAATGTAACCATTTAAATAGTGGGTGATTTTACCTGCCAACCCAAAGATCAAAGTGCTGGATTCCATTCAATGCTGAGTTGGGGTGTAGTGCCTAAAGATACTGTTTATATTTTTTAGGAAAATGTGGCCACTTGTTAGAAGCCAACTTCTTTATCAGGCCCTCAACTGAAGAAACAGATAATCTAATTTACTTTTGGAGGAAACTGGTTGTGTTGGACATTTAAAAGAAACATGTCTGTTCTTGGAATGAAACTTTCCTAACAACTTTGTGATTTTTTCATTCAATACACCAAATTTAAAACTCTAGCATTCTTGTAATGAATGGGTCCATTGTATATGATGATTGGATTATGGTTTGAGGTGATTTTTAGGGCCCAAGATATGTAAAACCTTGCAGTTTTTATTAGTCATTAATAAAAACTAGGTCATGAATATAACAAAAAAATGTTGACTTTTGTACTATAGGATCTTACAAAATTGTGTGTGTGGGTGTCCATGAGTATATACATTTATAGATGGTTGCACTTTTGGAAATAGACAAGTGACCAGGTGGAGTTCCTATAATTCAGAAAGCAATCTCTGAAGATGGCATTCTGAAATCTTCCAGACCTGCCATGCACTGTCTTAGGTAGTGTCTGTGCCTCTGAATTGAGTAGTCTTTTCTTTTTATTTATATCCACTGGGTGCCTGCTAAGTGCTAGGTACTAGGGATGAAATGATAAGAACAACACAGCTGTGGCTCTTATTGGTCTGGTGAAGGACAGCAATATCAATCAAATTTCATTGTATTTATTTGAGTGATACTTCTTTAAGGAGAATCATATTAGTAAGAAGGCTTCTCTGAAGAAGATGTGATGAGAGACAATCTGAAGGGTGAATAGAAGTTATTTAGGATGAAGAGCATTTCAGACTGAGGGGACAGTGTGTGAAAATACTTCAACACTCAGAGTATGGGGGATAGGAAAAGGAAAGAAAGTGGTGGAATGAATCCAAAATAATTTTTCTATGTACTTATATTAATACACCATAGTGAATCCCACCATCATGTATATCTATAAGAATGGGGTGCTAACTAGAATAAGATATATTCCATGCTTATATAATTATATTAAAATGAATTTTATTATCATTATAACTGAAAAGATCCAACAAAAAATAACACAGTAGAAAATAAATAAATAAATAAGATCATCTTTGAGTCCCCATTGTAGAAAACCTAGTGTATAATATAAAAGAATAACCCACATTACTATTTAAGACTGTAAAGGTCACAAAAGAATAGCAATTGTTGACTAACAGAATCTGCCATGTCACAGAGTAAGCTCTGGAATGGACTTTGCTCCAGTTAATATTCTAAAAAGAGAAGGTACAAAACTAGAAGAGTGGGCAGGTTATAATAAAACCTTTGACCATTTATTGCTTATGAAAATAGACAATAACTAGTAATGCTAATAAACATTTTCTGGAGTCAAGAGTTTTTAGACTTGAGCAATTTTAATGCCCAGATATCACAGGAGGCAGTGGGAGTTTATAGCTGACTGAACATTGATTTCATTCCATCGATTTTGCATTTAGATCACTTTGTTAAAGCCTATAGATATTTTGGAGATAATTAATTTGCTGAAAACAGATTTTAGAGCACTTTAAGAGCTTCGTAGATGCAGCACTGGCAATCATAAAGGAATATTTTGGTTCAAAGACAGACTAAGAATTGTTGGTCAATAGATTTCTGACTAAGCTTGAAACACTTGGGTCTGTGTTCAAAATTTAAGTCTCATTGAGAAACATCATTTGGGGAATCAATGGTGTGCTTCTATAGTAGCATGATGGTCCCCTAAGTATATGATGTGTATTCATTATTATGACTGATTAAAAACATTGATATTCAAAAAACTTACCTTGTATGATTATACCATGTCCAGATGCAAAGGCTAGACCTGGAAGAAATAACTCCCTAGGGATGGAAATGTGCTACCATCCTAATCATATGGTCTCTTTTCTCACATGTCCTTTTGCAATGAATCAGGATTTTTAAAAAAATTGTCTTCACTGTCATTTGTGTTTTGATGCTATTGTTTTTGAGAATACTCATTGGTATGTGTTTCAGTCACTTGGAACAGGAAATCCTTTGGCTGAAGGGGCAGATTAAAGCCACCATCACTCACGACCACATATTGTCTCAACACTTGGTTGACAGTGTGGCTTCTGGTTTTCCTGGAATGAATCTGTGTAATGAGTTTATTTTAAAATCTCTCTAAACACCGAGTGCAAATGTGTTTATTACCACTAATGTCCCTGTATTAATGGTAATGTTTGGTCTTTCCTGGCTTTCTTAGAATGAATAATAAAATTGAATTCTTTGAGTATCAGATGAGCATTTTAAAATCCAAGAGAGGTCAGGTGGGACACTATTTTTCTATGAATTCTTTGAGAATTGTTTCAGAGTAGTGTATTGCCAGCTGGTGAATTACTTTTTTAAATGAGAATTAAAGGACATTTTTCTTTTGTTCCTATTAGCTTTTTATAATATTTAATTGGTTTTAAATGAAGATAGGCTATGAATCTTTTCAAGTAACTCACTTAGCACAAGTACCTATAGCAGGTAGAGGTGTCATGTTCCTAGAGTGACACATTTGACTGAACAGTGTGGTCCATTTGAAGTGAGGCCCTGTTTTTTCAGGTCTGCCTGAAGGGGAAGGTTGCTGCATATCTTGTCTTTCGGGTGGTCTGCACTACTTCCCAGCAGTCTAGAGTCATGAGTCATGAAAGCAGGATGCAATAGTCACAGTGGTCAGTTGTCTGGCTAGCTTACTCTGCCTCTGCCCCAGTTAACCTGGGAATGATGACTCAAATGGACAAAAACAATTTAAGAAACCACACATATTTGCTGAGCACCAAATCTATGATCATCAAGGATTTGGTTCTATAGACGGAATGAAATAAAGATACCTGGATGGTACCCTGGTATGTTGCAGATGACATGTGAAACAACCAGGAAGCAATTAAGAATCACACAAAATCGTCCTAACTAATGTATAGGAATTACAGAGAAGACAGTAGAAATTTGCATTTTGAAATTTGAAATATATTTGGAATTTCTTTTGGAATTTCTCAACTTTGCTTGGATTAGTGCAGGTTTTTAATCTCCTGATGATGTCTGATTTCTTTAAAGGAATATGGGTAAGACAAAGTGTTAAAACCAGCCCTGGACAGTAGTTAAAATGGTAAAAGCAGATTTTAATCAGGAAATAGTACAATAGGGAAAAGAGACCTTAATATAGAATTGGCACAATTACAAATATAACAAAAGAAAGTGAGGGGAGCAGAATGGGGGATGTGAGGTCCGTGGATGAAAAGTTACTAAATGGGTAAATACAAGATAAATAAAGGATAGGGTGATTCTTGCTAAACCAAATAACAAAATTCTTACTGAAGGCAGACCAGGGTGGTCAGATATCACCTGGGAAGGGGAGGATGAAGAATTTGGTCTGATATTAAAGTGATCAGATATGGAGAATGGGGATTCTCTGTATACTGAAAGCATCATTTTTGTTAAAACTCAGCTCTACAAAGATGGAAATGGGAGCCCAAGATCAGCACCAGTTTAAGCAGAGGGCCCAAGGGAACTTGATTAAAGTTTGGTCAAGAAAAGAATCTTGGTCAGAGGGTTTAATCCAAACTTCAGAATTAAAGTGTAATTTCCACTCTCCAATGATTCAGAATATATTCTGCCTTCAATTCTGTCTCTTCCAGTGTTATGAACTTCTTTATCAGAGTATCATGAAGGTCTTCCAGTGTGCCAGAATTGTGCATAAATTGAGAAAGGCCTAAATTTGCAATGTGGTCTATAAATGATTGGTTTCATGTGAAATATAATTTACTTGGAAGATTTTAGGAAAAAATATATCAGTACACTAGCACCACAAGTTCCTATTATTGTTCATTATAACAGCATGTGCCATGTACTTACAGCACAATAGAATAGAAGCTTAGAAAGGAGGAAGGACACCCCTGTGGAAACTCAGATATTTTTCAAGAGAGGATGACTGTACATGTGGATGAGTCTGATATAAATCAACTATTTAGTTTCTTCTAGGTTTTCATAATAAGTCTGAAGGAATTTGATGTTTAGTGTTTAACTTAAGGAAGTGTTAAATAATAATGTTGTTAGTAATGTAAGTGCATTTACTACATGTCAACTATATTCTCATTAAAGGAGAAAAGGATATAAGATAGGCTGATTCATATTCATAAAGGATTTCAAAACTCATTATTTGAATTTGGGGGTAAGATCAAATTTAAATAGAACCTTTGTTTAGCTTCAAGAATCTATATTTCTTTGTTCCAAGATTTGGAAATTTACAGACAAGCTGCAATGTGTTTTGATACAAAAATCATTGTATTTGCAAACATCTGCAGTTCCTGGGGAAGATAAGGTAGCATAATACCTATGTGACACTTCAAATACTTTTTTTTTTTTCCTCCTCAGATGGGGGCAGAGGGCATGGAAGGAGGTGCTTCAGGAAATCTGCATTCTCGGAAGCTGGTCAGCTTTACCTTGTCAGGTAAGAATGTCTTTAATTGTGGCATCTAGTTTGAAAGTGTCTGATTTCAAAGGTAGGGATAGTTCAAAGGTAGGGATAGTTCCTTTTTTCTGCACGATCCCATAAATAACATGTGGATTTATTGTTTTGGAATTTTTTGGTCATACTTTTAGGAATTCAAGTATACCTTTTTCCCTGATGAAATTACATCATTAATATAAATTCAGAAATGATTTCTTCTACAAAGTTTTCTGATGATTAAAGGACTATATGTGTAGTTACTAAAACTGTAACACAACGTGCTAATTCTACTGAGGAGTTTTGATTATTTTGAACAATTATGCTTACTTCAGTTAGAGAAAGTAAAATTTTAAAGACTTGGTATACTTTTTTTTTAAAAAAAAGTCAAGGTATACTTCTTTCTGTACAGGAATATACATAAAAATTGGAAAGTGAATAAAACAAGCTTTTGTTTTTTTTCTTGTTAGTTAAATATTCTGGCTGCTTGTGTGTTTCTCATACAGTTGATGTACTGCTCTTCTCTCTGAGCCATGAATTTGGACCCTTTTTCAGTCTGTGCCTTTGATTTGGCTGAAGCCAGTGATTAAAAAAAAAGAATAATATAAGTTTACTACCAAAGGGATTTTTTTTGCCAAAACATCATTTTATATAAACTGAAAATTTTTGCATGAAAAATGTACATATCTATCTATGTATGTACTGCAATGTAGAAAAGGTGAGATGTATTTCATGCATAGGTCATTGTCAGAGAAGTTTGAAAGCCACTGATTTAAAAAAATAAAATGAACTGGTAGCTTTAAACTCAAGGATATGCCAAGATCAGTATTTGAATTGGACTTCTAAAACAGACGACTGTATGACAACAAAGTCTAACTGATGTCTGTCACAGTAAGACATTTTGTTTCATTGCTCTGTGATCTAGTGCTTCTGAAATTTAAATTAGACCCACTTTTCCTGACTGCAGGAAAAAATGTTGTGAGTGAAAACAGACGTTCTCAAAAGTGAGATCTTAAAATCAGACTCTTCCACAAGGCACAATTGTCACAAATGACTGAAGCATGCACATCTGATCATTGCTGGTTCACGTCCCTCCCAGCAGCTACATTTGCTTTTTCATAGTCCTTCCCCCTTCCTTTGAGGCTGTTGCATGTGAAAACCTTTTTTGCTTTGCTTCTCTGGTGAATCTCACAAGTTTATACTTCAAATATAATGTAATACAACATGCTAATTGTACTGGCAGGTTATAATCCAAATTTGGCCACTAATTATAGTTTTCTTTTTCTTTTCTTTTTTTTTTTAACTGAAAATTAAACCCAGGGGCTCTTTATTATTGCATTATATGCCCAGTCCTTTTTGGTTTTAATTTTTCCATTTTGTGACAGAGCCTTGCAAAGTTGCTGAGGCTGGACTTGAACTTGTGATCCTCCTGCCTCAGCCTATTAAATAATTTTTTTTGGAACCCTTAGGATTTAAACAACATCTAGGTTTTTAGAAGGACAGCTAATATCCTGCTGTACTACTCTCCTACCCCTATCTGTCTGCTTTCTGAAAACATCTTGGTTGTTTAGACCTCTGTAGTCCTGAGAGGCTGCAGGTACTGAAATTCCTTGTTATAGTAGTGAACAATTATCTAACCCCAATAGCTCAGAAAATTTAAAGTTCAAACATACCATAGTTTCTTTTGTACAACATGAAATTTTGCTCTATACCCATGGGTTTCTTAGTTTACAGTTATTGCCTCATGCTTTCAATTGATACCATTCTAAATATAGAACTCACATAGTGATTTTAACTCCAGAGGGGATGCTATTAACTCATCATGGGAGAATGACCATCTGGAAGGTTAAAATTCCTAGAGCATTTCCTGAAAAGTAGAAAAATAAATTTCAGGGCACAGCCAAATGCTTCTTTTAATACTTCTTCTAGCATCCCACCTCTCTTCACATGGAGGCTGGTTACCTAACATCTGTTTTTTATTTCCTACCATATAGTCAGACATTTGCAGATACACAGAAGTGGCTAAAAATCATAGGAGATGAAAGCAATTCCATAAGGTTAATTCTAGAAGCTTAATCTGGTTGTAACATATTGACTGTGGATGCTAATTTTTATCTTAGGGCATTGAAGCATTGTAGAATGGTTGCCTACAAATATTCTACTCTTGATTATCTAAGGATTATCTACTCTTGATTATCTAAGAATACAAATAATTGAACTCTACAACTAAAATAAAAATTGTACTTGAATTAATATTTTAAATCTCTTCCAAATAAGGCTGTAACTAGGGTATTTAACATGTCATACCTTTGTGACTTTAAGTCCTTCTTTGGCCTATCATGGATATGAACAATAAAACATATATAAGAAAAAAGCAAGAAGCAAGAGTACAAGTGAAATGGATAAAGGGAACTAAATTATCAGATTAAAAATGATTGGTAGTTTATTGTATTTATTAATGAAGATGTGTTTGTACTATGTCTTGTTTCTCATTGTGGGAGATTTTAATATCAGGGTTATCTAACAGTGACATCTTTCATCCCAGTGACTTAATCTTCTGTGAAATGCTTTTCGTTTGAAGGAACACTTTTTGCAAATGGCTTAGCTCTGCCAGACTTTGCAGCAGCCACTCTGTCCACATTCCTCTTCATTTATTGAAAAGAAATTCCTTGTCTGGAAGTAGATCTCAATGTCTAAAGTATATCATTCTGCCTCTGAGTCCAAGGCAAGCCTACTCAAAGGCAAGAAAATAAATGTGTAAATTGCATTTCCCTCTCAAAGCGGCTTTATGCTAAATAAAATCAAGTGAAAACGTGTGGCACTATTAAACTGACAGTGCAGTGCAAACTCTGCATTTAATAGTGCCTGCTTAGTTTATGAAGCATCAGCAATAGGGTCTGTGGGGACAATGAGATTACAGCAGCTTTTCTGAGTGTCTGTCTAGTCTTTTCTTTGTCTCTTCCCTTTCTTGCTGGTTGTCAGGCTAAAGGTTGTATTATATTTCATGCAGTGTCATTAACACAAGGTCCTTTGGTTGAATACTTCAGTATTTGCTGACGTATTAAGCTTCCTCCTTCTCCTGCCAGTTATGTGTTACTGGACAGTCCTCACCTGCTTTCTTCACATATGTTCAGGCCATGAGTTCTTGTGAGCCATTGGAAGCCCTCTCCAGTTTGACCTGGAGGAGTCTATGGTCAGCCAGCTCCAGGCCAATTCTCTTCTCCTAAGAAAGACCTTCTATTTTCAGAAATGGGTTTGAATGAGATGACCCTGGAGACCCTTTGAAAAGCCAAAGGTTTTGATGCTGTCTGAACTAGAGTGTTTAGGACCTCCCCAGACTGATCCACAGAAAGTTATTTACATTCTTTTCTTCCAGAAGTTTTCATGATTGCTTAGCTCCCAGAACTACATTAATCCACTGATAATCTCAGAACTGGGGAACCAGGAGGGCCATCTTTTGTTCCTGTCATTTTTGTATCTCTTAGCCTGACTATTTTTTTTTAAGTATCAGTTTCCTCACTAAACAGACTTTAGCTAGGACATTTATGCACATGACAATTTGTGAAACTAAGGTGAGTTCTAGGACATTCATCAAATATTTAAATTACAGACTATAGAAAAAGTATCTGTAGAACTATTTAAAATAGCAGGCAAGACCCACATCTATGAATCATTTTTGGTCCACTCTTTCCACCTAATTTTCTTCACACTTATGAAACATATACAGCATTTTAAACATGGCACCCATGAATGTGTACTCTGAAGCTTCCTCTCTAATTAAACTTAATTCAAACTCATTTCCATATGTATATAAAAGATTCATTTTTTTTTCATGAAGGAAGTTGCTGTCCAAAAAACTATTTACTAAGGATTTTTCTCAAGACACTGTCTAAAACTCCAGTTGCCAAATTACTACTCTGGGAAAGGTGGTAAAAGATGCACCTGCTGGCATCTAAAGGTTCCCAGGATAGGGAGCACAGGGGTGTGAGGTGGTGGTAAAGGTTTGGCTTCAGTTTTACAACCTGTGAGGAAAACCATCTTTGAAATTGCAGCCATAACCCACTTGTCCTCATTTGTCTAAGCAATTATAGCGTGAATAACTTTTGTTGTTGTTTTACCGAATTGTTGTGTTTAGAACCTCTTGTGTGATTAAGAGTGAATTATCTTTGAGCTGTTGTTCTAATCAGGATATGTGGATCCTTCCTTCTGCCTTTTTCCATGCCTCCCTCCTCCCTCCTCCTCCTTCTTTGTCTCTCCCTCCTTCTCTCTCTTTCTTTAAAGATCTTAGGGCAGTTGGGCTAAAGAAAGGGATGTTCTTCAATCCTGACCCTTATCTTAAGATGTCCATTCAGCCAGGGAAGAAGAGCAGTTTCCCCACCTGTGCTCACCATGGGCAGGAGAGAAGGTCTACTATCATCAGTAACACCACTAATCCTATTTGGCACCGAGAGGTAAGACGACCCTTAGGGGTCTTCTACTTGACAGAATGTCAACCAGGCTCATTGTTTTCCTTCTGAGCTCTATGCACTTTGAACTATTCATGCGTGTGGGCAATATGGCTAAGTTGTCTAGGGTTCTGTTCGAAAGAGGGTACAATTAGACTGAAGTTTTCTATCTCATCAAAGTTGGGTCCAAGACAGTTGAGGTATTTACTTCAGGGACACAATTTAAGGGTCTGCCAAAAGATTCAGTAATCAAATATCTTAATGAAATAAATATGTATATATGTATATTTATTTTATTTTATTTTTATGCAGTACTTAGGATTCAACCAAGAGGGACTCTACCACTGAGCTACATTCCTACCTCTTTGTTAATTTTTTATTTTGCAACAGTGTCTTGCTAAGTTACTGAGGCTGGCCTTGAACTTGCAATATTCCTGCCTCAGCCTCCTGAGTCATTGGGATTACAGGCACATGACACCATGCCTGACTTAATAAATTATTTTTTTTTTTACAAAATTAAAATCAATGCCAGAAATTTGCCATGAACAAAATTCCATAATTTTAAATAAGAACAGGATCAGTAATTATTACTTTGAAGAACCTGAGTAAAAGTTTTATTTAAAATTTTGTCCTAACATGAATTCTTTTCAAATTGAAGGAACTTCTCTGTGGGCTTTGGCAAATCTTTTGTGGATTTCTAGATTTTTGTTGCATGAGCCATTCTAAGAGTTGTCACCCGGATTGACGGCAGATTGTGTTGATGGTATTTTAGACTTCCTCACAGCTACAGTATGCTACCCGTCATCCTAGTGCCCATATCAAGCAAAGGATTTTCTCATTAGAAATACGGAGAGTCAGAGAATGAACAAAAAGACACCATGTGGTTACTTACAGTTTGAACAAGGCATAAACTCTTCCACCATTTCTCAGGGATCCAGCAATATGTTCTAACAATATTGTAGAGGTATTTAATTGGAGAGGGATAATGCAGTAGATCTAAAACCAATTTGAGAAGACGTGTAACATGCTCTTTGATCCTTGTCAACACAGCAAAATGTGTCTCCTGAGCAGTTGCTCTGGTTATCTGAACAGGCAAACATCACTTGCATTCTTATACATGGTTTAAAAAACTACACATAGGATCTCTTAATAAGAAATAATACTTAGAGGCATACCCCTTAATCTAACATATTTCAAAGCCTAGAAGACAGAATTAATCTCAATATAATCTCTAGAAGGCACATAGTGAATATGGTATTGTAATAAGCAATAGCTTTATTTCTAACATTTTGTATTTGCAAGTTTTCTTGAGCAGTCATCAGTGCAAACCTGATAGGGGAGGCTATGGGATGAGATAATCATCTCTCTGTTTTGGATTAAGTAACCAAAGCTTGCTGGGTGTGGTGGTGCATGCCTGAAATCACAGCAGTTTGGGAGGCTGAGGCAGGGGGATCCAGATCAAAGCCAGCCTCAGCATAAATGAATAGCTACTCAGTGAGACCCTGTCTCTAAATAAAATACAAAGTAGAGCTGGGGATGTGGCTCAGTGGTCGAGTGCCCCTGAGTTCAATCCCTGGTACTAAAAATAAATAATCAATCAAGCAATCAAATAAACCAAAGGTTGGAGTGTTTATGTGACTAACTACTCAAGAGGCAATAATGGGGCTTGCATTCAGCTTTCTCATTCTAAGTAAGTGCTTTTTTCCATAAAGCAGACGCCAAATTGCCTGGCCCTTAGAGAACTTTTATTGTTATGACTAAATAAACGTTGTGGTGCCTAAGCACCAAGCTGGTTGGCACTATTCACATCACTGCAGTTGTGTGGATTCCGTCAGGGAAAGAGTGACAATATTTTGGTTAGTTTTCTGGCCCTATCTTTTATTTATTCTGATATCAGCTTTAAAAAGGAAATTTTATCTTTTTATTAATTTATTTATATTAATTAGGTATATGTGACAGCAGAATGCATTTTGATTCATTGTACACAATTGCAGCGCAACTTTTCATTTCTCTGATTGTACACAATATAGCATCACACCATATGTGTAGTCATACATGTACCAAGGGTAATGATGTCCATCTCATTCCACCATCTTTCCTAACCCCCCACCCTCCTTCTCCTTTGCCGCATCAGTTTCTCCATTTTCCCCCATGCCTCCTTCCTCCCATCTTAATGATAAAATTAGTAAAGCTTTTTATATTTATTTTATATACTTATCAACTCCAATTTAGATTTCCCCAATGACATTCTTAAATAAAAACGAAGCCTATCTTAACTTCTGCTTTTGTTTTCTGTCCCAGAAAAAATGACCCCATGAATAATGACAAGAAACAAATGTTTGTTCATATTTGTTGCAGTTGCAACCATTGTAGACCTAATTATGTTTTCAAACTGAGGTAGGCGGAATCCTTATATGAGGTACCTAAAGATGGGAAAGGCCAACTGTATGAAGGCATAAATTATGTAAATAAAATGCATCTGTTAAAAGAAAAAAATGACCCCATGTGTCTCTTAAACTTGGGTAATAATTCCATTTAAAAACTGTTTTATTTTAATTCTTTTTAGGGATACCACAGTACTCTATAGATGTTCCTACTTTAACCACTAAATGAAGGAATATTATAAACTATGTTTTGCAACTTCAAAAATCCCATGAGATTAGGAGTTTAAATGGCTATTAATAAAATATTTCAGTTCATTCTAATCCAGCACATATCAAAATACAGGATTCACAATAGCCATAGATTTTTCTAGTAATATGGACCCCATATATCATTACAATTTAAGAGAGATCATTTCCTATACTGTAAAGTGTTATATTTGTCCTTGTTTTGAACCAACATGTTCCCTGCTTTTGCTTTCAGAAATATTCCTTTTTTGCACTTCTAACTGATGTCCTGGAAATTGAAATTAAAGACAAGTTTGCCAAGAGCCGTCCTATTATCAAACGTTTCCTGGGGAAACTAACCATTCCAGTCCAGAGGTTGCTGGAACGACAAGCCATTGGGTAATCAGCTCTGACTTCTAGGGATCTTGTTGAGATAAGTTTGTACAGAAATGACTTGGTAGCCCTAGGACTTTTCTTACTGACAAGAAGTGATAATATAATTCTTTTAAAAATAAAAGTGGCTTTACATTTATTAAAAGTATACAGGGTCAATAGCACTTCATTATAATTATGTATCTTTTTTTCTTGGCATCTATATCTTTTTCAAGATGTACATACCATTTGTATTTCAGAATCATATTTCAGTGTTCGATTGTGTTTTTAATGTATTGAAATCTGTCTATAAAACTCTCCCTAGAGCAGAATTTAGTGTCAGAGGATACTTACTTTATCCTAATTAAGCCCATCTGGAGAAGCTATTATTTCTGAAAAACAAAAGCAATCTTGTTTGTGGCCTTTCAAAACAAGACCTAGATAAGGAGGTAAAATAGTAAGCTCCTAGACATATGCATTAATTCAGGCATCAACAGAATCTTAACATGTGATCCATGCTTTTCTTTGTATGAGTTTTTAGTAAGTTGTGAGTAAAGAAATCATAGCATGTTTCCATTCTATATTATATTGAACATGGTTTTACATGGTAAGCACCAGCAGACTCTAACACATGTACTCTGAGATAGCACTAAGAGGCATCTGGTTGTGTACCTCTTTTACTGTAGGAGAACATTTTGAACATGTGGAGGTGGTGGTTATGGTAGCAGCAGAAGTAACAGTAGTAATTAGGAGTAACAATAATCACCTAAGATGCTGGGAGTCCACTGTATGTCAGGGGTTAAGTATATCACACTCATTTGCTCATGTAATCTCAACAGCAATGAGAGGTAGCTAATGTAATAATACTAATTTCAGAGAAGACTCCTAGGCTAATAAGCAGATGGTGGAGCTGAGATTTGAGTTCGGATCCATCTGCTATGGAAAGAACCTGGTGTCTCTGAAACGTCTCAAGGACTGGCTATAATGTAATATTACTGTTACCTTTGGAGAGTTGATATTTCATATTCACTCTGCTACTAATCAACTCTTTGATTCTGGCAAATCACAATTTTCTTGGTCTTTAATTTTCTCATCTGAAAATTAAAACATTTGGACCACATAATCTCTAAGGCCCCTTCAAAGCCCAAAACTCAGAGATTCTAATGGAGTCTAATCCTCTTGATGGTCAGAGGCAGTGGATTTTGTGGTTGAGCCGTCCATAGCAAGTCGGAAGATTATATGAAATTCTAACAACCTGACTTACCTGATGAAAGCTGAGAAATCTCAATTATTTTTAAGAATAACATTTAGAGCTTCTAGTAGATATATTTTGGAAAGCTTTTAAAATTATTTTTAGCATTTATAAAAAGTGAAAGATTATAGAGAGTGAGAATTGAGTACAGTGAATATAACATATTTATCATTTAATTTATATAATTATAATCATGTAATTTACATAATATATATGACACTTGGTGGTGTCAATTTTATGTATGCCAGCAATAACAAACAAGGAAAAATAAAATCTCATGATTGAAAATGTTATTCACTTTCTGGCTTTTGATTTACTCTTTTAAAGAATTGAATATCCAGAGAATTACCAGTCCTGGATTCTATGTGTACTAGAAGCAAGTCCAACATGGATTCATAAAATATCAGAATCATGGATTATTTCTAAGTAGATTAAAATCACTGCAATGATACTACATATTAGCATATTAGCTGTTACATATAAATCTATATTCTGATATGATTATTGTTTTCCATCAAATAATTGATAGCTCTTGAAAAATGCTGTATTTGATTGGTTAGGCATTTGGTAGCATGCTGCTCTTTGAAATTGTTGAACTTTTACAGGGTGCAGTTGTAGAGGATGAGCTAGAACTCCTTACTAATAACCTATTTCAAGAATGTTTGTTTGAACATGACATTTACCAGAGCATGACTTCTGTTCCTTCCAAAAGGCATGTCACGCTCCTATGCTTTGTCAATTCCTCTGATTATGTTAGTAAGACACTGTCTTAGTGAGAATGTTTTTGCACTCATTTTTTCATAATAATATATAACACATTCTTTTATAATTATATAGGACAGTGAGAAACAGAATGAATCAGGGTGAGCAAGACCAGCACAGCTGCTGAATCCCTGGATAGGCACTCAGTGAATGGGGAAACTCTGGGCTCAGAATCTACAGTGAATAGGGAGGGTTCCCTGTACTTACAAGTTGAATAGTTGAGTATCTTGTCAGTTAAAATTCATTTTCCAAGTAAAAAAGTCTCACTTATTAATTAGTTTAATTCATATATGTATATATATATATATATATATATATATATATATACACACACACACACACATATGTTATTATATGTACATAATTATATATTACGTGCCTACTAAATGTCAAGCACTGTGTTGGGCATTGGAGAGGAGATAGTGAGCAAAACAGATAGATATAGCCTTTCCTTACAGTTCTTACAAATATTTATTTCCTAAATAAAACTCATCAGTTTTATAAATCTTCATCATTAACACTAACACTTTGCTTTTATTGATTGAGGAGTAGGAGGAGAGGAGGATTGATTTATTTTTAAACCAGAAATGATGATTTTATTTTTAAAGGACTGAGTCTCCAAAGAGATGGGTGAACAGCGAAGTTGAGAGCAGGTCCAACTCATGCATTAGTGGACAAATATCAAGCATTTCTGTGTGTTGGGCACTGTCTAAATATTGGGACAATAGTGGTGAAGAAAAGAAAAAGACATCCCTGTCATTATGCAGATAATAGTCATCATATAATGTTATTTGGATACTCTAAATGGCTTTGGACATACCTGTAGTGTCTAATAGTTGCAGACGCCTTTGCATTACTTTACAGAAGAAATTTTGTAAAGTACCAGTTTAAATAGAAAAAGCATTGATATTATTCAAATCAAGGTGGCCCACAAGGCAATATGTCATTATGATGTGTGATACTGAAACCGGTCTGGAATCACTGAGATGTATGTAAAATGAGGTGCAGTGACTGCCAAGGGGGGCTTCTGTGTCAGATGAATCTGTGTCTATTCCCAGGTCTGGCACTTAATAGTTGACTGGCTGCAACTTAGTTCCCTCCTCTAGAAAACAGGGCTACCATTACCTCTGGCTTGCTAGGAGAATGAAAAGAAATAATGCACATAAAGCCCTCAGCAGAGTAATACAGGGCACACAGTAAGACATCTGTATGGGAAATGAAACATCAAAGCATCAATCAAGAAAGTGAAATTATCACAATGTCATCTCTAGGCAAGAAAAAGAACTCTCTAAGAAAGTCTTGCTTTGAGATCAGAATAATTCATAAGAACTGAACTGGGATTTTTAACTTAATTTGTGTTCTTTTAAACAGACAATGCCTATTAGGAGTGTACTGAGGAAATAGAGAAGAACAGAGAAATTATGCAGAGTTATGCCATATAGCTGACTGAATACTCTAAACTGTCCAGTAATGCAGATGTTAGGCCGAGGCATTATGTTCTCCTTCTTAAATAGCCATTAGAGGGCAGTGTGAGAACAGAGATGGTATGATTTGATACTATCCCATTGATTATTTTTTAATGAAGAAAAAAAATCTAATTCAGAATAAGAGTTGCTTGCACTCAAGCAAATTAAGTAATTGCATTTGACTTCAATAAATAGACATGGTCTTGAAACAGACGGAGAATTTCATCCTTGAGGAAAGTGGCTAACCAAGCCTGGCAGCAAGGCTGGGCAAAAACTGGGCAAACCCAGTTGTGAATCCCTCCAGCACCATGTTGGGGACATGACCCCTCTGATCTTATAGTGACACATTCTCCAACCATCCCATCAGCATGGCTCAAAAGGTGCCTTGAGAATCAGTGATCTGCCAGGCTCCCTCACAGTGAGGGGCAACAGGTCCACCCCTACCTTTGCAGGTGAGGGAGGAGAGGTGAGTAGTCCATCTACTCATACCAGCTGGGTCTGCTGCCTGTGTATGGCCCTTTCCTGTGTTTCCATGTTGCTCTCTCCTAATAATTTTCTTTTCAACAAGGTTTCCTTTTATCTCTGGCTTTATAAAGTGTTCACATGGGCTATAATGTGCCTTATATTTTCTTTACTTGTGAGTCTGAAATTTTAAAGGAAAATACGTGGGATTTGGGGGTGCCTGTGGGAATAATGTGAAGGCTGACACCTGTGTAGTAAGGATGTGAGAACCATTTCTTCTCCTGCAGGGATCAGATGCTCAGCTACAACCTTGGAAGAAGGCTCCCAGCTGATCATGTGAGCGGGTACCTGCAGTTTAAAGTGGAAGTCACATCTTCTGTCCATGAAGGTGAGGTGCCTATACACATCCATAAACACTTGCTAAATCTTGCTCTGTGGGCAGTTGGCATTTGAACAGAATTGAGTTTGTGTTCTGTTCTGAAAATAAAATAGCTTTCAAATAATCATTTGAAATATGATAATCACCTGCTGAAGTTCTCAAAGCAGAGAGGAAAGCCTGTTTATCACAAAATGTCTCTTAGAATTTCACCTGCATTTTGAAACTAAGCAGCAGAATTTCTGCAGGAGTTAGCATATACATAACTCACATGTCAAACTCGCTACATGCTGTGTAGTCGGGAGTGTTGAAACTCAGCAAGTTGGTAATACCACCAAATGGCTTCAGTGGGATGACTGAATTCTTTGAACCAATTGGTCACGAGACAAAAGATTATGAAAAGTTCATTTGCTATTTCTAGTTCGTCTTTACAAATGCTGCTTTCTCATCCAGATGCGTCGCCAGAAGCTGTTGGTACGATCCTTGGAGTCGGTACTGTGAACGGAGATCTAGGAAGCCCGTCTGATGACGAGGACATGCCAGGGAGCCATCATGACAGCCCTGTTTGTGCTAATGGACCAGTGTCTGAGGAAAGTACTGCTGAGGGGACACCCAAGCATTCTTTCAGGACTAGTTCTACTCTGGAAATAGACACAGAGGATTTAACCTCTACTTCTTCAAGGACCTCACCTCCCAGAGGCCGTCAGGATTCACTCAATGATTATTTAGATGCTATCGAACACAATGGCCCTTCCAGGCCAGGAGCAGCAACCTCCTCTGAGAGGGCCATGGGAGCCTCTCCAAAACTAAGGAGTAGTTTTCCCACTGACACAAGACTCAGTGCAATGCTTCATATTGATTCTGATGAAGAAGACCATGAGTTCCAGCAAGACCTGGGTTATCCATCTTCCTTGGAGGAGGAAGGTGGTTTGATCATGTTTAGCAGGGCATCTAGAACTGATGATGGCAGCCTGACATCTCAGACGAAGCCAGAGGATGACCACCCCGTTGAAAATGAGGAAACCTCCCTGCACGAAGCAGCTTCCTTTGAGGATAAGCCAGAGAACCTTCCTGAGCTTGCAGATGGCTCCTTGCCCTCAGGCCCAGCCCCAGAGGAAAGCGAAACTGGCCCAGAGTCTCAACCCAGTGCTGACCAGGGCAGCACTGAGTTGTGTGGCTCTCAAGAGGTTGATCAGCCTACAAGTGGGGCGGACACGGGGACTTCTGACACATCAGGAGGGAGCCGAAGAGCCATCAGTGAGACCGAGTCCCTGGATCAGGGGTCTGAGCCGTCCCAGGTGTCCTCCGAAACAGAACCCAGCGACCCTGCCAGGACAGAGAGCGTGAGTGAAGCCAGCACCCGGCCTGAGGGAGAGAGTGACCTGGAAGGTGCTGACAGCTCCTGCAACGAGAGTGTGACCACACAGCTGTCCTCAGTGGACACTCGGTGCTCCTCCATGGAGAGTGCACGGTTTCCCGAAACCCCAGCCTTTTCTTCTCAGGAAGAGGAAGATGGGGCCTGTGCAGCAGAGCCCCCCAGCAGTGGCCCTGCTGAAGGGTCTCAGGATCCCATATGCACTCCGGGTTCTTTACCTGTGGTACAGGTGCCCAGTGGGGAGGAGGAAGGGCCAGCGACAGATTCAGCCACATTACCTGACCAGGAGGAGCTTGGGGAGGTCTGGCAGCGGAGAGGGAGCCTAGAGGGAGCTGCTGCTGCTGCCCCTGAGAGCCAGCCCCAGGAAGAAGGTGATGCTGGGGATGCCCAAGGCGCTTGTGAAGGGGCCACTGCCCAGGAGGAGGGCGCTACTGGAGGTAGGATGCAGGAGACTCAGTGCTTGGAGAGAAGTTGTGTTGTTTTCCCCTCAATGCAAATTATATTGCAGTTGCATATGACCTGAATTCCTCGTTGTGGGGTTCTGGAGTTAGCAAAAGGAATGAGAAGGGAAAGAGGGGGAAGATCAAAAATGGAACCAGAAAGAGCTGGAAACAAGGGAACAAATGTATGGGCATTTGTTAGGCCTCAGTTCTAAATCAGTATTTATTATTATTATTATTTAATACATCTTCTGTGGCTAAAATAAGAGACCTGGCAAACAACAGGTTTCAAACTTAAATAATGAATTTCTAATGGGTCCTGATACAAAACCAAATAGACTGGCAGTTTTGACCTAGTATAATCTACAGAGGTTATTAGGAAAACCTAAGTCATACCCCCTTCATAAAACCTCAGAGCAGCAGGTTAGTATGTGCTTTGCATCAGTTTTTGTTTTTTTGTCCTGTATAGCATAAGAGATGTCAATCAAGTTAGGTGATACATTCTGACACTTGAAGCACAAGCCAGTGTCTGAAGACGCAAATTTAGACATAAAATTTGCATTGAATCTCAGTGAATGTGGCTCTCTAGAATGATTCTTTTATAATGTTTTAATAGAGATGCATTAAAAAGTTAAAGGGTAATTATTTCATATGCCAAAATAAGATAGACTCAAATTAGCATGGTTTTCTTATTCTATAATTAATTTTTCTACCTAAATTATTTCCTCTTTCTCCTATTTTATTTTTGCTTCTTTCATTATCTGGTGGCCTTTTTGTACCCTAAAGCATTAGTGCATGAGCAGAGCAGAAGCCAGGTGAGTGGAGGAGGAGGAGGGGGACAAAGGAGGAGAAATGTATGCGAGGACATTGCTTTAGAGGCCTGTTCCGAGCACTACCTCCTTTTTATTCTCTTTTTTCATTTCTTGATTCTCATATGAGAAATGAGACTACAGAAAGATCAGCCTCAGGATTGATGTTAGGTTTTTTTTTTTTTTTTTTTTTTTTTTTTTTTTAATTAAGACTGTTTAACACTGAGAGTGAAAGCAATACCTAGGTAACTTTGTACCTTTAATCTTAGGTTCTCAAGCCAATGGTCACCAGCCCTTGCGGTCACTACCTTCAGTGCGCCAGGATGTCAGCCGGTACCAGAGGGTGGATGAGGCTCTCCCACCAAGTGAGCAGCTGTTGACTAAATGGTCCATCTTAATCACAGGGTACAAGGGACACAAGCAGATCCAATCCATGGGTCCTAGGGAGGCAGGAGTCTTAGGGTTGCTCCTTGGCAGGGTGATGTAGTCTGGAAAATGCCATGCCCTGACTCTCTTGGGCCTCATTCTGTTGAATGAAAAGACAGCTGGGGGAAAAGTAAACACTGCACTGCCTGTGGAGTAAAAACTGTAATCATGGAAGTAAGATCCAGAAATATTGGGCAATTGGGTGCATAATAGAATCTTTAAAAATTATGCCTAATAGCAGCATGAATTTTCATTCAGTTAGCAGACAAATAGGTCCAGTTTCTTAGAAAAGCCTCATTCTGTGTAATATATTGCCTTTTTGTTTACTTCCATCTTTTTAAAATAATTAAGCACAAGATTCTGATGTCTTCCCTTAGGGATATGAAAAGAAATGTTATTAATCTCAGAAATTAGCCTCCTGTTTTGGGGCCCATGACAGTTATCTGGGGATTTAAAAGATGTTTCATTTCTTTTACTTTCAGGAGACACTTAGCACTTACAGGAGAGATGGTTGAGGATTAGTGGTGCTAGGAAATAGTTACACAGTCTGCATTCAAGTGCCAGGCATAGTCTGGAAAAAATTTAAACTCAATTTAAATTTCTAGAGTCCCTTAAAGTAGTGTTGTTCTGTGAAACCAATGCATTTTGAGGAATAATTATACAGATCAGTAAATACTGTGTGTAAGAAAACATTAGAAAGTATACCCTTAGCTTTGTTGCTTTTCTCTTCTTATTCACCCTCTTCTCTGCTCACACATCTTATGTGGGATCGTGGCAAGAGCTTCGACTGTGTATTTTGAAAATGGTGAGATGTAAGAAGAGGAGGTCATGAATTTAAAGGGCCAAAATACTGAATTCATTCTTAGTTTTGGAGAAGCTAACAAAAGAGATAAACAGTACTATACGTTTTTTTCAAAAATTGGCTTAATCCTTTTGAAATTCTGTTGTACCAGATCCTTCCCTTGTTTGTACATTTGGATCACTAAAACCTATTATTCATAGAAAACCTATTTTTAAAATATATATTTTTAAAATATATTTTAAAAAATAGAACAAGGGGCTGGGATTGTGGCTCAGTGGTAGAGTGCTTGCCTGATATGTATGAGGCACTGGGTTTGATTCTCAGCACCACATATAAGTAAATTAATAAAATAAAGATTTATCAACAACTAAAAAAATATTTTAAAAAGTAGAACAAGAGATTAATTAATCATTTGTCATCTGAAGCAGGTGGAGGGACAAGGAATGAAAACTTCCTATAGTTTACTCTGGGAGAAAAGATTAGAGTCAGGAAAGAGGAATATTCCTGGGAGACATTTAGGTATAATTGGAGCAAAATGAATTGAGAACATGAGGAAGAGTTCTGAGAGAGCTTTGTTTGTATGTGTATGTAGATTAATAGTAACCAGAGTTTCTGGAGGCAGGACAAGGAGACAGCATTGCACAAGTTCATCCATTAACAGCATCCCCCTAATCACATTGATTGCTCTAATTTTTGCTGGACATAATTTTGGTCTATAGGTTGTATTCAGTGAGGATAGCGACTTGCTTGCTGAAATGGTGACCACCACTTATGATATCTCAATCTGTTTTTTTTTAAATACTGATAATTATAGATAAAATCCCTCTTGGTATTTCTTCTTTGCAAACAATTGGCAATTCATTTCAATAAGTTCATATGTTCCCAAGTGAGAATAATTTAATGGTCCATTCTATTTCATAAGTGACAGATGAATAGGCAGACAAATCCCAAGACGTGTCCCCCTTGTTCAGTGGTTTTCAGTGGTGCCCCCTAGTAGGGGGCACTTGGAGTCTATGGACTGTCTTTTATCATAACAGTGTTTGCAAAGAGTTGCTGGATTTAGTGGCTGAGCCCTCCTGCAATGATGGGACAGTCTGACACAACAAAGAACTGTCTTGCCCAGAATTCTAACATAATTCATTCTTGCCCATTGAGAAATATGCCTCAGCCCTGATTTATTTAGTACTCAATAAATGATGCTTTTTTTTGTAAAATATAACCAGAATTTTTATATTTTAAAAACTCAGAACTGAAAATGCCTTCCTCTAAAAATGAGATTAAATACACACACACACACACACACACACACACACATTGGAGGAGCAAGCAGTTTGCAAATTTGAGGATTTATGGATTTATACAATTGAGGTAGGTAGGTTACAAAGTAGGGTCTGAGTGTACCTGATGACTGTTGGGCTCCGTCCCCTATTCCCATGTGTGTCTCATCCTTTCTACAGTCTGTTTAATCCCTTGACTGCCCTCACTAGTTGTCTGTCCCCACTCCAGCTACTCTGCCTTCCTTTTCTGGCCAA
Organism: Marmota marmota marmota; assembly: GCF_001458135.2. NCBI lineage: Eukaryota > Metazoa > Chordata > Mammalia > Rodentia > Sciuridae > Marmota > Marmota marmota. The sequence continues at coordinate 16,153,183 of NW_026000005.1, read as the reverse complement.
GCACTCCATTGCCACCTCTGACCTGCCTTGTCCTACAGCTGTGACATCTGCATTCCTCTGTGTCTTTTGCCTTCTGCAGCTCAGCTGAGGGGCATCTGGTTGGAATGTGCAGATTGGTCCATCTCTTAAATGACCTCACTGAATTATTTTAAGGCTAACAGCTCTACTTTTTAAAAGAAGTATTTCTTATAGTAACTCAAATTTGTGAAGTACTATTTTACACTTCGATAAAGCACTTTCACATGCTTTCTTTTTTGTTCGGATAATTTTGTGAAATAGATCAAGCTTATACATAATTTATGGATTGATGCGTGGAAGTCAGCTAATCGGATTGCTCGATTTTATATATGAAGCTCAGATGAATTAAGGAATTTATTTAAGATCCCATGCTAGTCAAAGTTGAGGCAGTTTCAAACATTGCTTTTCCTGCAACAGGTAGTCTGATCTGAGATTGGAAGGGAAGGGGCTGTTGTGTGAGTAGGTGAATGTAGATTCTGAAAGTCTGCATAGAAGCAAAGGAGTGGTATGTGATTTATTTGATACCAGTGACATCTCAAATCAGACAGCTTGGGGATTTCACTGAAACTTCACTATGGTGTTCTACTTTGAGGTCAGACCAAGAAAGCCTCTGCACATGCTCAGCTTTCTTCTCTTACAGGATGGGTTTAGGCAGCAGGAACCTCCCTGGGGAAGCCCCTCACCCGCAAGAGCAGTCGCAGTGACTTTGTGAGCCAACATTGGGTCCTGTCAGATTTTCCCTGTTCAGTGTCTGTGTCAGGATGTGTGACCTTTTTCTTTCTGTGCCAGTCACTGTCCATACCCTCAGGACAAACTACAGAAGCAGTGTGCTTTGAGCTTGGGTAGCCCCCAAACTTGATTTTTAGAAATTATTCCTCACTATTCTTGTTGTTGTTATTGTTATTTTAATATATTTTCACTTTAAAAATATTTGCCATAACATATAGTGAGGAAACTGTCCAGCAAACTTATGCTTCTCTCTGACAATTCAACGCCCCAATTAAGAGGATTCGGTGGTGGTCCTGGCTTTGCCACTTCAGTCCTATAGCTGATCACGTCAGAGTAACACTTAGTTCCTGAGCTTCTGTTTGAATTCTTTTTATCTAAAGCAGGATTTTCTTGCTTGTTTGCTGCTTCTTGCAGTCTCATTTCTCCTATCTCAGGATTGGGGACAGATCTTAGATTTGGTATCAACTGCTCAGCTGTGGGAATGATTTTCCAGTTGATCCTCCAAATCTCCCTCCCACCTTAGGCCATGAGCATTCACTGTGACCTCGTGGGCCATGTACCTATAACCACTGGTCAAGAGATGTTCTCATGATTCATAGACAATAAGAAAGGCCAGGCCTTGGAGGAGGGCTGGCTCTGTCCATAGTCTTCCAAGGAGATAGTGTGGACCTGAATGTGAACTGAGCACAAATTCCAAGACGTGCAGCCCTTGTTCAGTGGTTTTCAGTGGTGCCACCCAGTAGGGGACATCTGGGGTCTGTACCTTTCATCATAACAGTGTTTGTAAGGCCTGGTAGAACATTATCAGCATGACAATTTTGGGTTTTTTAGTATTAAGGGAAAAAAAAAAAAAAGAGCCCTCCCAGCCCCTCTGAAAAACTGTCTTCTTTTCCTCTTATTGACTCCAGTGTACTTATAACCGAACCCCCTGCTGCACTAGAGACGATGTGGATTATTGTGTAAGTGTTTTTTCCCCAGAAGGATAGTTTTTCTAGGAATAGGAATGGATTCAGGATGAACACTCTGCATTGGTGAGCTCTGATAGGATCCCAGCATGGTTGCTGGATTATGCATAGGATGTGTAGGCCTGGAAAAATACAGGGAGACATTTACCACCTCTTTGTGATTGCATACTTTTGTGATTTTTAAAGCATCCTTCAAAATGAAAGCCTGAAAGTAGACAGCAAATCCGAAAAGTGTAATTAATCCTCGAGTTTCAACTGTTTTTAGGGCCAGGGGTTCTTAATCTCTAGAGATTAAAATTGAGTTTGAAGGAAAACAAACTGATGCTCTTAAACTAAAAAGCTACTTGCTTAAAAATTAAAGAATAAGGGACAAAATATTCAGCTACCTGAACTTTTAAAACGTTTTCCTTCAAATAAAATATAGCAGAAAATAGCACATTCAGCCTCCTGAATATTTTCCAACTGAACATACCTATACAACCAAACAGCACATCACCAGCACCCTAGAAATCCCCTTTGGTCCCTCTGCCAGTCACTAACTCCCCCTGATGGGAAAGAGACCTACCATCCTGACTCCTCAATCATGTTTTGTTTTTTTGCACTTTAAATAAGTGGAATCAGACTTACTTGAGTGTTAAAATAACAACAGCAAAGAAATCTTTTAAACACAACCATCTGTCATCTATCACAAAGTTTATATTTTTCCTTCAAACTAATTTATTATGGTTGTACCATCTTGCCATTTTGGTGATCATACCATACTTTTATAATTTTCTCATAGTGGACTTATAAATGTAACCATTCAGGATTGGGGTTTATTAAGTCCACTATAACCAATTTAAGCCTCCACCCATAGTCCTCTCTCCCCCTTGATTGATACAGTTCATTGGCTTCCCCTGATATATATGGAGCTCATTCCCTTTGGCCATTGGCCTTCCTCCCCATCTCCCCATTTGCTGAGATAAATTTACATCTCATCTGATCACTCTCAGGGTGGTCCAGTGGAGACCAAAGTCCAGTTTGAGAGAGTGGGAAAGAGGATGATGACAAGAACAGAAGGATCAATAGTACAACCCTGCCCCCTTCCCACACATGTTGATTCTAAAAGCTCTTAAGACCTTACCTGCCCCACCTGCCTCTGTGCCCTGCCTAAGGAATCAGTGCTATGGCGGTGGCCATGGAGAGAGTTTTACCAGCTTTCTAAATCTCAGATTTCCTCTTACTGTCTTAACTGTTTAGAGTGGAGTATTTATATTTAAGTTTCAGGATGTCAAAGAGGCCACTTGTTCCTAGATTTTAATGTGGGGTACTTAGGCTGAAGTTTAGCTTCTTCTGAACCCACATCTCATGACCTCTAAGAAATCTAGCATTAGCTCCATGGGTTTGTTCAGTAAATTAGCTACAGTAATAAGTGCTTATTAACATATGCCAGTGTTTCTCAAATTTTAAGTGTTCTAGTTTTTAGTTTTAGTTTAAAATTTTAGTTTTCTCAAAGTTTAGTTTAGGAATCATTTGGAAAGGTTAAAAAGAAAAGTGAGTCCTCTATTCAGAGTCTGAATCTGAAGATTGTAGTGTGTCCTAGGAATCTCCACTTTTATTGATCCTCAAAGAGATTCTCATATGTTTTCCAAGTCCCCCTGTACCTTGAGAATAATTTCTCTAGATAATAAATTTCAAATTCTATTATTGCCATGAATCTCTTTATGTAAATAAAATCTTATGTGGAATGCCAGTGTACACCACAGATCATATTGGGGCTTCTGTGGCTAAAGTAGGGTTGGTGAGTGGTTCCAGTGTCCCTCCACTCAACGTTCCAAAAATGCTAGACCTGTAAGGCTTAGTTAATTAGAGTTTAGTTTAGAAATTCTAACCTCTACAAAAGACATACGAGGTGATACTAAGATATTGCTGGGCCCTTATTGAACCTAATGTAAAAAAGTGTGCATCATTTGCTAGATTATAGCATTTTAGAACTGGAAGGGGCCTTAGATAATGTTTAAATCTGGACTCTAATTTTCAAAAACTGTGGTCTGTAGGGGCTGAGGTTGTGGCTTAGCAGTAGAGTGCTTGCCTAGCATGTGTGAGGCACTGGGTTTGATCCTCAGCACCACATAAAAAATAAGTAAATAAATAAATAAAGATATTGTGTCCAAATACATATATATAAACATACTGTGGTCTGTAGAGTTGTAGTAACTTTTTGAAGTTCATATAGTATTATGTGTGACAAGACATGGTCAGAAACCAGGGTTTTTAATCTCTCAATTTGGTGCATCATCCTAATCCACCCACATACACCAATAAAATGCTCTTGGTCTCACAGCACCCTGATTGTGTATTTTTACAATGTACAATCAGGATAAGAAAGTGTTAAGATCCCTGTTGTCTTTCTTTACCTATCTGAGTTTAGCATGGTTTCTTTCAAAAAAGCTTTGATTCTGTAAAATGACTTCTCGTGTGAAGAACAACCAGGCCCAGTAGAGCAGAGAGACTTTAACCCAGAGACCCAGGAGGGGAGTCTGGGAGCCCTGCCAGGAGCCTTCCAGTCCCTGGCCGGGTGTGAGGAAGTGGAGAGGACCAGCTGAGAGGGAGATACCTGGGAGGCACATCATTGCTTAGAGCTCGGCTAGCCACACTCCATGCCCATCCCTGGCCCCTACCAGCTTCTTCCTCTGTGAAGTAGAGGCCAGAACATGAATTCCCTGAGGTTATTTGAGAATTAAAGAAAGTTCTATGATTATTATCCTCCTTATTATCTCTAGGGGACAAGTTGGAAAACACAGCATCTTTTCCTACTTAATAAAAAGAAAATAACATTTAAAAATACGTTGCTAGTTTTGAGAAGATGAGAAAGTTCTAGAGCTAAGTGGTGGGAACAGTTGCCTGGCAACAGAAATGCCCTCGAATTATATGCTTAAAAATGGCTAAAATGTTAAATTACATATTATGTATATTTAACCACAATAAAACCATGCAAATATAAAAAAAGAAAGATGTATAAGATATTAGAGCAATTATACCCTTCAAAATAAGTGATAGGTACAACAGAGGCCTAATCCTCCCACAGGCACCTCTCTTGATTTGCCTGGATGGATGGGTATTGATCACTTGGGTAGGAATGAATATGCAGTTCATCAGTAAGCCAACAGCACAATAGTCTTTATACATCCAATGCCAAACACCCGCTTGGAGTCAGCAATATAGAATTTGTTTTTATGGAGACTTAAGTAGCAGCATCAATTTGAAGATATGATATTTGATAGGGATAGTCTTAACATATATTCAACATCCCATGTTCTTAGAAAGCAAACTTTTGGTCCTATTATCTCATTCATTCTATTGCACATAGAAATATCTTTACTGAAAAACAAGTTAAAAGTTATCTCTGGCTTTTGTAGAAGGGGAATACAAGAAACATTTTTATAACATTACACCATTTTAAATCATTTGTTCCTTTATTATATGCTACGTGCAAGGGAACAGTGGTGAATATATTTAGAGAACCTGTCCCCAAATCCCTTATTTTGCTACCCTTATAGCGCTAAACAGGCTACATCCACATCTTGTTTGGTAAATCCTGTTTAGTTACTTCCAAGAAAAAGTTCCATCTGTGAATTTTTTTTTAACTTTCTTTTGTCAGGAAATGGAAAATATGTAGCAATGTGTTTTCTTTTCTGCCTTAACTGCCAAAAAATTTAGAGCCAGAATTTAGTAATAACCTTATCTAAGACACTTGGCAGCATTTCTTTCTGTTTCCTTTAGTTTGCTTCTGTTCTTTTTTTTTTTTTCTTTAATTTCGAATTGACCTATTCTATGTTTTTAAAATTAGGAGCTACTCTAAACATTCTTGTTGAAGGAATGATCATTTGTTTTCATGTGAACTTGATTTGACATAGTGTGTGCATGTATTATCCTGGCTCTAATGAGACAAAAATGAGATGAAAGTAATTCACTCTTGAAATCTATGAGATGGGAAGCATGCAAAGGGCTTTGGAGTATGGTTTCTGGAGATGCTTTCATGTCCTTACATTTGTCAGGGAAGCACAGGCTATATATGAGGTCTTTTGGAAATGTCCTATTGATGGGATGGTAGCTATGCTCTAGATTTTCAGATATGAAGGGCAGGTTTGTTGGGAGCGTGTTACCTTGGCGCGTCAGTGGCTTTGAGTTATTGTCATCTGTGTGGTGCTATTCATTGGTCCAATTTTTCTTTCTTTTGCTACTTGTCATACATTACGGTGTGCTGAGATCAACAAAGATATCTTTCAACTCCCAGCTGAGGTAGTGATCCTCAGGGGCAGTCCTGTGCGGCTGGTATCTCTCTTGCAAGTCTTCTCGACCCTAAGGACATTGTCAAAATACATGTTTTATGTATTTCTAGAGCAAATGATAAGTGAGGTGATCATGTGGAGATTTTTGAGATAGAGTTCTCAGGAGAAAGTGTATATTAATTAAAAAATATATAAAAATATAAAGAACTTCCCTCGTTAAAGACTAGATTTCTGCTCTTTTCATGTTTCCTGTTTGAATTTCCCTTTCCAAATGCAATAAGTTCCAAACATTTGCCTTCTGAGAAGACAACTCATGCTCTGTGCATTTAAATGAGGGAATGGCCTCCTAGAGAGTCACAGAGGTGGGATGTCTAGCCCTGAAGACTGGTCTGCTCTGTTTTTACTGAACATGTACTTATGTATTTTTGTTGGCAGAGACTAACACTCTTAATGTGATTGCTTAACATACAATTAAATAATCTTTAAAAAACTTGTATTTATTTTAGGTTGGAGGGAAGAAATTGTCCTTGCTCTAAAAATGTGTTCATCTTTGGGAAAGTGCAAATTGAAGTGTATAGATAATGATACTGTTTGATCACTGGGCTAGCAGTAATTAGCTACTTTTCTTCTGAAGACTAAATTGACTACAGTTGTGTGTAAATTTATACATGGAAGTTTCCAGTTTGAATTTTTTTTTTAATCTAACCTAGAAAAAAAATTGAGAAAAATCAGGTTTGGTTGAAAATAAACACCAATACCAATTTTGATGTGACAGTTGAGAATATTAGGATGCAAACATGTACTTTTAAAGTACTGATGTTCATATATGAAGGACAAGAACTATGGGCAACTTTGAAAAGATTCTCTACATTTAGAGGTTCTTTAGGAGATTTGTATTATACACACAGGGTAGACTTAATAACCAGTAACAACAGTTTCTTAAGTGGACTGGGGAGAAATGCTGGATTACACAGTGAGGTATATGTCATTAGCCCCAAATTATACCATGTCAGAGAGAGAGAACTTGAACTTAATGAACCACATTAGTGGCCCCAGCTCCTCCTCCTAATGCCTCTCCTCTCCGTGCCTTGCTGCTGTTTAGACTGGGAGGCGCGCATTGACAGCCATGGCAGGATCTTCTATGTGGATCACGTAAACAGAACCACAACGTGGCAGCGGCCGACAGCTCCCCCAGCCCCACAGGTGCTGCAGAGATCTAACTCCATACAACAAATGGAGCAGCTCAACCGGCGGTGAGGATGCATGTTTTTGCTATTAAACGTTTGTCTTGTGGTTGGGTTTTACCTGGTGCAAAGTATGAGACACAGCTGTCTCTTTCATCTCGGGGTGTTCTGGCATTAAAGTATAGCTACAACCTCTTTTAATTCATAGACTACACTGGACTTTTTTTGGTGGTGGAAAAAAAAAACCCACATATGTACACACATTGGAAATAAATAGTAATGACCCTTTTAGACAACCCACGGCTATTGTTTTTTATTAAACAGAACATATGTGTTTAGAATTTGAAGCCAAATACCTTTTCTAATCTTGAGAATCTTCCTTTGTGGTGCATCTTTGTTATCAACCTCTGTTTTTTCAATCAGCCATTTTTTTTTTCAAGAACTAATTACAGTGAAACATAAAGCTGTTCTTTCCTTTAGCAATATAGGAATTTAGTTTTCTTTGGTGAAGGGCCACAATTTTCTTTTAAGTTTTATTAATTTGTTAGGGAAATGTTTCACAAACAATAGACAGAAAAAATACAATGCATTGAAATTTACTTAAACAATGGATGGTCCACAGGGTCAGGGAACGGGAACCTGGGGAGGACTTAAGTGAATATGAGAAAGAAGGTAGTGAAAACTTTGAGGCTCGGGGGGAGCAGTTGGGTCCCACCTTTTCAAGGCTGCTGGAATGTAACTATAGACTCATGATCTTAGTTATCAGAGCATCCGCAGAACCATGACTAATGAGAGGCCTGAGGAAAATACCAGTGCTATTGATGGGGCCGGGGAGGAAGCCGACTTTCACCAAGCCAGTGCAGGTAAGAACCTTGGGTTCGTTGGATTTTATAGACTCATAAAAGTAGGAAATAAATGACTAAGAATTTCCCAGGATATGAGCTTTTCTTGAGAACTCTTGATCTTCAATAAAATCTGATAACCCAACTCAAAAAAAAAATTACCACAAACCCCTTCAAATACTTTACCTTTTATTAGTACTATGAAAAGAATCACAAATAGAATATAAATTACCATAGTCTCTGAATCTGTGGGATAGTGGGAGAGGAATCTGATCATTTTGAAAGAGTCTAAGAATGCATTAAAGTGGATTCAATTTAGTTTTAGTGTAATTGAGAACAGTTGGGTCTTATGTATGAATTTATATTAAGGAAAAAAAGAAGTGTTGGGGGGTTGAAGTAACAGCAGATGATAGAGGTATTGTTTGGTTCTTATGAAACACAGATTGAAGTGAACAGAACAATTTCCTTGAAAGCCTTTGTGGTCTGTCCTGTCCAGATTTCCGCCGGGAGAATGTCCTGCCCCACTCTACCTCCAGATCCAGGCTCACGTTGCTGTTACAGTCTCCCCCTGTGAAGTTCCTCATCAGCCCAGAGTTCTTCACCGTGCTGCATTCTAACCCTGTGAGTAGCAAATCTGGAGGAACGTGCTGGGAAAACAACTGGTCAGAGAAACCTGTGCTCACTTATGTAATGAGAGTAAGAATAACAGCCAGTGATCTGAGCACTTCACTGCATGTTTTAACCCACTTAGTCCAAAGTATCCTTGTCTTGCTGCTTTAACAACAAGACAAAACAGAAAGCCCTGAAATCGAGGGGCTTAGGAACAATGAAAATTTATCTTTCACAGTTCTGGACGGTGGTAAGTGTAGGCTCTATGTGCTGGCCAATTTGGTGTCAAGTGAGGGCTCATTTCCTGGTTCACAGACAGGACCTTCATGCTGCTTCCTCACAGTGTGGAAGGGTTGAAGGTCTCTTTTTGGGTTTCTTCACTAATTCCACTCATGAGGATTCTACCCTTATGCCCATCACCTCTTAGGCCATCTCCCCTTCCCTCTCCTAAACCATTATGTTGGTGATTAAGGTTCAACATATGGATTTTGGGGGACACACATATTTAGACCATACCAGAACGGTCATTCCATAAGTCTCTCAAGGCTAAGGGAATGGCTTGCTGAAGACATTAGGTAGAGGAAGTATGTTGTAGTGGCATGTAGTGACCTAGGATGAGGGAAACGTTGCCCTTAGAAGCCCAGCTGGACATAACCCATTTGTCATGGCATGAATTAGAAAGAGCCTGGGGCAAGGAGGTAAGGAAATAGAGAGGAAGGGAATGAACGGCATGGCACCAGAGGAATCACAAGCAAACTTGGCAAGACTTGGTGGGGATTGTATAGATAGAATAGAAACTGAAGGTGACCCTGAATATTAATAATACACATAAGTAATAAATAATAATAATAATATGGAAAGTTAGAATGAGGGATTGCTTAGAGGAATGGAAGGAGAACATATCAGATTTAACAAATTATATATCCTTGGAAAAACAGATGAGACTATGGGAAACGTAGAAGTTAGCATAGTCATAACACCAAGAGTTCTGAGTGAGGTCATTAGGATGTCCATATTTTTTGATGTTAATATATTTCTATCTTACTTCATTGGCTTTGCTTTATAAGCATCTGCCTGGTTTTACTCATCATTATCTCTGGGTTTATAGGTTTAGCTTGGAACAAAGACGTTTGGGGTCGAGGGTGACAATGGCTAGCACACTGGCTGTCCTTGTATCATGTGAGAGGAGTTAGACTGGCCATACATGCCAACAATGGATTCCCTTTTATGTATGGGTGCTGAGCTGAGTCCTAAGGACACAGAGATCAGAGCAGGCATGGGCCCTGGGATCTCAGACTTGAAAAAACATCACAATGCCATGATCAGAGTTATGAGTGTAGTGATGGAAAGCTGTAGAAGACATGCTGGAGTGAGTGATTAACTCCGAGGGGAAAGCACACACAAGGAGCCATAGACAGGTTTGCATCTGAAATAGGTTTTAATGGCTGGACTGGAGCTTGTCCTTGAATAATATGGGCAAGAGCACTCTAGGTAGAAGGGAAAAGTACTTTACGGAACAAGATATTCAGGACACTGCAGGACTGTCTTGATAATTATTAATTACAGAAGCACAGAAATTGGATTAGCAGTTTAAAGCCAGTTTGGTGTTGTTGATATGTTGAAAGCATAGGACATTGGAAAAGTCAGCCTTGAGGGTGGAAAGGTGAGCAGAAGCCAGAGCACACAAAACTAAACTCGTGTACTCGTGTCTAGGAGGTAACAGACTTTTTTACCAAGAAGGAAGGGCTAACATTTAGGGTTGTCACTCAACACAAAGTATCATGGTATAGTGAGAAGAGTTTTGGATTTGGAGTCAGAGAGTAAGGCTTCCCTTTGTTCATTTGTTTTATCATTTCAGTCAACCTATATTTATTAAAAGTCTGTGATTTGGTATATTCTAGATTGTGGAGTTATAATTGTAAATAAAATAGAGTGATAGATAACAGATGAGTGAATAAAAAAGAATAATTAAGATGAGGCATCATAGCCTGAGGCAACTGGAGTGGTACACTGGAATAGAGCACTTGGGCAGAAACTGTTTCAGATGTGAGGAGGGCGATGGGGTATAGGAAGGCGACAGGCAGGCCTCCCCAGGGATCCTAGGAACATTCAAGCTGTCATAAAATGTCAAGAAGCCAGTATGGTAAAGGCCTGTGAGCAGAACCTTCTTTGCTAAAAAAGAGCTGTAGTTTGCAGGCAGGAAGGAGTTTGAGGGGCATATAATAATCTCAGATAACTGAGTGGGGATACAGAATATAAAGCTTACATGATCTGGCAAGGAATTTGGACTTTAATATAAATAGATTTCATTCTAAAATTGATTCCTCTATGTAGGTGATTTAGATTTCTAGAAAGTTCTAGCTACTTTGGGAGAATGGGTAATAAAGTGCAAACCTGGCTTTGGAAAGACAGGTGAAAAGGATTTGTGAGGAGATGTAGAAGTGGCTTGGACCAGTGCAGTATCAGTAGACACTGAGACAAGTAAATGAACATGTGATGTGTTTTGGATGGAGGGCTGACATTATGGTAATAGGCTGGAGTGTAGGGATAAGAAAGCATCACATAAAAATAAATAAATAAAATAAAGATATTGTGTCCAACTACAACTAAAAAATAAATATTAAAAAAAAGAAAGAAAAAGACTTTAGGAAGGAGCAACTGATTGTATGATAATATTCCAGGGTTTGTTGATAAATGTTTGTTGATAAATATGTGCATATGTATATATGTATATGCATTTCTCTTTAAAAATATATACACATATATATCAACTATAAAATTTATCTATATAAAGGAAATATAGTGTACAGTTTATAAGTAAAAGTAAAATATGCATAGAATGCTTTTGTTGATTTTCCCCACTATTGTATCAGTAACCAACCTACAGTGGTAATGGTAATTGATTAACGGTTTAGTTCCAAGAGGGATGCTTTTGTTTTCATTAATGAGTAGGACAACAGTGAAACAAAGAAAACAGGGAAATAGGGAAGTCATACTCTTGTCAATGAGGTCAGCACCTTCTTTGTTGAGCCAGATAATAGTTTTTGAATACTGGACCTGTGTTTCTTCATTTTGTGGGTGTGAGATATTCACAATGTAACAGCATGATTTGAAGTTTAGTTTGCATTAGTAGCATTTTATTTTCTCCATCGATTTCTAAGTCAGAAAAAGGCAACCAATTTTATTCTCTAAGGATCAGAGAGTAAATATTTTAGGTGTTTAGACCAAGGACAATATGTAAACACAGGGATCTGGCTGTGTTCCAATGATACTTTGTTTACAAACACAGTCAGGCTGATCTAAACAGCCTACAAAACAATACATCAAGCCCTGATTTGTATTTACCCACTTCTGTACTGTGCATACGCCCACCAAGGCCAAAATCAAGATGCTAATGACCTCAGCAAGCACAGGTTCTTACTTCTCTATGTGGGCTGCTTTCTTTGGTACAAGTTCCTCATCACTTCAGTATTTCAATTAGAGGCTGGAATAACAGTCACCAGGCTGTGGTCTAAGACTGTGGTTATTAAACTTGGAAGGCTTAAAAAAAAAAAAAAAAACGCACATTCTTTGTTCCTTGGAGAATCTGGTTCAATAGGTCTGGAGTGGGTCCCAGGAGTCTGTATTCATTTACTTATGTAAGGTCCCTTAAGTAATTGTGATGCAATTAGGGGCTTATAATTTGGGATCTTTTAATGTCAAGACATTGCATCAAAGGACCCCATTGCCTACATCACAACTATACACCTTGTAGACTTTTGACAGCTAAATCGTCTTAAAAGTGTGAAAATTCTAAGCACCTAACTGGTTTTCTTCTCACTTTGTTTTCTTTTTGTTGTTATCTTTCATTTTTCTATATTTGAGCATGATTTTAAAATTTCTCTGGATAGCCCATCATGATTTTAAAGTACTCTTTCTAAAGCATTTCAATTTTTTTCTTCTTTATACCCAAACTGCATTCATTATTGGCTAAAAAAAGGATCCATGCTGTACATCTATGCAAATCTGTAAGATTTAAATTCTGTTGGTTTAGAAGGCATATTTCCCTGACTTACATGCGGCAGAAATTAAAGCAGTTGGGTTTTTCTTGCTAAATGTCTCAAGGTAGCACTAATGGGATAAGATTATGTAGAAGTCATTACTTGTTGGAGTTCTTCTCTTTCCTAGATTAGTAGAGAATGTTAGAAAACAACTCATTTGGTCTATCTTCATTTTTTTGTTTATGTTTTTAATTTTGCTTTTGCTTGAATTGCTTATGCTATATAATTCTTTATGTATATTCCTTGTTTGTATTATTGAAATATTCAATATGCAAAAGGAGTGTTTTAATTTAAAGGTTTGCCTAATTCTCTGTTTCTATGATTGGAAGATACCAGTTTGTGTTGCAAGATAGTCATAAGAAATAGATATTGTGTGGCAATAATTTACCTGATAATTCTCATTAAAAAGAATAAAAGTAAGTAGAGACATGGTGTCATAATGCTAAAGGAAAACTTGATAAACAAAATTTTGATATTTTTCTTTGGTATGGGGGTTTGATTTCAGATATATTCTACTGCCCTCTGCTGGTTGTGATCAGATTTCCTCTAAAATTGTCTCACTAAAGTATTTCTTCTTAACTCAAGATTTAGTTGTTGTCACCACGTCTTTCATAGTTGGTATGCCTGTGTTTATCTGACTATGCATAAATGTACTTAATTATATGCAACTGAGTAATATTTCCAACATACATGCCAAATAATTATTACTTTGACTTTTAATAAGCACTAGAAATACATGAATTCTAACATATAAATTCCTTGGCACTTAATGAAGAAAAATATTATTCTATAATTCACAAATATACTTTTACAGGTCAAGAATTACTATCATAGCAAAATATATGAACCGATAATTTATAGTTGTTTCTTTTAATAGATTTAAATTTCCCTCCATTTTATTTTCTAACTAGATGAAAACAATGTAAAATTCTTTGTAATTTAAAACATTAGGAAGAAAGATTGTATAAGACAGGACTCTTCATTCCCGAACCAGTGTCTTCTAGAGATAATATTTCCTGATTTTGTTTGTAATAAATTTTGTTTATGGAATGTATACAAGTGAATTTGTGGTTATGAGAGGCATTTGCTATAGATTCAGTGATGCCATTTTCCAATCCTAAATTCAAAATGCCTATTCTTTTTTTAAATTTTTATTTTTTGCAGTGCTGAGGATTGAACCCAGGGCTTTACGTATGGTAGGCAAACACACTACCATTGAGCTACATCCCCAGCCCAACAATGTCTATTATTAAGAGAAACCTGCAAAAAAAGGGGGGGGGGTGGGCTAGGGATTATCATTTGCATTTGCATTGTGGTTGATGGATAAGAATTATTTATATATAATTTTTTTTATTTTGCTGCCAAATGATAAGAACATTCTCCTCAGCTCCTTTCATTATTTTTCACTAAAACCTCAAACACTTAACCAAACAAGATTCATTTAAGCTCCAAGTTTAATTTTAACCAAATTCCAGTAAAGAAATTCAATCAGTCATTGGCTCAACCATTGAGTGTCTTGCTAGGCAGACATGAAACAAAGAAGAGAGAGGCTGGGAAAGGGAGTTTTGAAACAGAGAAGAAATAACTAAAAAGGATAAGTTCACTCACTTCAAAAGAAAACAAAACTTAATGTTTTCCAGAGATCTTTTAAAGGGGCTTTATCTGCTATTAAGGTTGGTCAACTCTCCTTCACTCCCTGTGACTCCTTTAGCAACCCCTCCCCAGGTAAAATCATTCTGTGCACTTGTGTCAGTTATGTTACAACAGAGATGCCACTCACTCCTTCCTGATCTGCTTTTGTTTTAGGTAAAAACTCAGATCCATTTACTTCATCTTTTTCTTTAAGACAGACAAATCAACAAACAAATGCAGAAAAAGATCCTTACCTACTTAGGACCATAAATCCCAGAGGGAGAATAAAGATGATTTCTTCTCTCTTGAACCACAGCTTTGCTGACATCAGCCTCCATGAAGACCAAACCCTTTCCATCCAGTCTCACCTGTGTAGTGTCTCTTCACTCACATTCTTAGCTCTGCTGGTTCTCCAGGGTGTTTCAGCATCTGCACCACCATTGTCTTCTCTTTTCCAGCTCTACTCTTTACCTCCTGTGAACCGCTTCCTCCCACATCCCCCTATAATTTCCCTCTCCATCCTTTTGAGTGATCAGGTCTGTATCCTCAGGGTTTAGCACAGGGCTTAGCACATAGTTAATGAAAGGAAAGAAGACCCTGCTTAGTTAACAGAGAGTGAGATGCTAGCCCAAGATCTTCAAAGACTAAGAGAGAAAACAACTTTACTACCATCATTTATCTGTTATAAAACAGGTATGATATGTATAATCCCCTATATATTCTTCTAATTACTTGAACTCTGTATTTTATAGTGATTTTTACCTCTTCAAAGCATTTTCACATCCTTTGTTCTATTAAATTTGAATCTCACATGCCTCTGAAAAAAACAAGGGAGTTATTATCCCATCTTATATTTGAGGCAATTGAGGCAGACAAAAATTAAATGATTTTCCTTGTCTCTGTCCATAAGTGATAGAGGTATGACCAGAGTCCTCATTGTAGTGCTGTACGAAATGGAGTATAAATATCCAGTAATAAAAGAATATTTATACCTCATTTTGGATTTTATCTGTATCTCTCTATTCAATTACATCTATACAATATTTATATAAATACATACACACTACAGTATATACCATACACATAAATATATACATTTATGTGTGTGTATATATACACATGTGTGTATATGTGTGTGTGTGAGTATATATGCATACATACATGCATACATGTTAAAAAAATGGTTTCTTTGTAAAAATGTAGCAGTGTAGAGAGATGTTCCTGTTTGCCTTAAGTATTTTGAATAAACCCTGACAGTCATGTGCATTTTATTCAGATTTGAAAAGACTGATTCTAAAAGTTGTTTGCTAGTTAATAATGAAAAATATTTTTTTGCATTTAATTTACCTTGGTAGATGCTTTATGCAAAGATTAGTCAACTCTGGCACTATGTTGCATGTCTCATTGAGTGGAGGGGGAAGATGAAAGGATATGATTAATTAGAAGAAGAATCTTAAGATTCCTGTGCATGAAGAGCTACCCCACTGCCAGGAATTATTTCAACCCTGAGGCTAGGATGAGTACCTTAACCTAACTGCTTAGAATTCTGCTACTTTTCTTTAGCAGGTTGAGAAGCATTTGTAGTGCTCTAGATTAGGAATTGTGGTGTGGCCTTTCATTATAATGGGAGGAGGGAAAAGCGAAAGGGACCAAGAGGTACACCCATTTATAACAACAGGATAATCCTACAATGATTTGTCCCCAAAGAGACTTATTAGGAGTAAGATTCAAGAGGTTTTTGTTTGTTTGTTTGTTTGTTTGTTTTCCATTGCTGTTCAAACTCATTCTCAGGCCTCTACATTTGCAATGGTTTATGTGAAAATGTGTCAGGAACTCAGAGCCAAAAGTAGAAACCAGAGGCTGGCTGATTGTACTCAAAACTCTAAGCCAAGACCAGCCATAGAGTAAATTATTAGTTAGCTAAAGTTTGTCTCTGACAACCTCTAATTTGTGTTAGTATCCTCTGTTTTCATGGTATCACTCTCCCATTCTCTCATGCTTCCTAATTGCTCAGAGGCCCTGCCTCTTTGTAGTACCCAGTGCTCTGAACCATGACTGCTCTCAGCCACCAAAACCTCCTCTTATTTAGACTCACAGGTTGAAATATGACCCCAAAGTAGCTTATACTCAAGTATACTACCAAACTAAGATTTGAGGATGATTCACTGCTGCCAGCTCTGTTTGCCCTTCCTTCCTTCTTTCCTTCTTTTCAGATGTTTTGATAGGAAAAAAAAGTATTTCAATACAAAGCAAAAAGCATATAATAATGGTGAATTAATCAGAACACTTTAGATTATACTTCAGTAACAGCAACAATAAATGTCAATGTCTTAAGCTTACAAAGATTTGTTTCTTACTCCAAATCAGATTTTTTTGGGGGGTTCTCCAATTCACATAGTCACTCAGGAATCCAGGGACCCAGGCTGCGGAGCAGCCACCATTTCTAACACTGTTACTTGCTGTGCTTGCAGGGCCAAAGTGAAGAAAGCTCTGGAGGGGACTCACATGGACAATAATGCCTTGAGCTGGACATGACACACCATTTTTTGTTTTTCTTATTTGTTTTTTAGTAGGGGGATTGAACCCAGGGGTGCTTTACCACTGAGCCATATCCCCAGTTCTTTTTTTTTTTAAATTTTTTTTTATTTTGAGACAGGGTCTCACTAAGTTGCTGAGCCTGTCTTCAAACATGTAATCTTCCTGCCTCAGCCTCCCTGCTATCTGGGATTACAGGCATGTACTACCATGCCCAGCTAGACATGACACATCTTGAGAGACCCTGGAAAGACTGGAAAAATGTTTACTGTCCTTATGCTCATTTATTGTTTATCCCTAATAACTAATGCAGTATTGGGCCCAGTAGAAAGTAAGTGTTTATTAAATTGAACTGATTTCCAGGAACTCTGATTGGGGTTTATTTTAAGCTATTTTAGACTGAAAGAAATGATAGAACCTATGAAGTAAAGCTTGAAGGTCCCTAGACTGTCTAGCATCCTTGAATACTAAGGTATTAGGAATCCAAAGACCTTTGAATCTACCTGAGAAGAATAGAATTTCAGGAAGCATCATTCATAACCTAGTCACTGTCATGGATATCATATTCTTGATGATTCAAGAAAAGAGCTCCTATGTAGTTATTCTTTTTCTGCTGCTTAGCACATGATATTATGCAGTGAATATTTGTTTGATACCTGATGTAGAGTGTCATGGACTTAGAATCAATTTCTGGAGTCTTAAGCATCTTAAGAGTTAAGGCTATAGAGTTTTTGACAAAACCAACATTTTTTTTGTATGGTAGTATAGTGGAGTTTCATTAAATTTGCATTTCCGTCATATAAATTCTACCATACATACATAGGGGAAAAGAGAGAGAGAAAAATAATAGATAAGCAGTCCAGGCAGTTCTAGCTGCTATTCCATTCACTGAGTTGATGCCTCCAAGAAAATGTAAGATGAAAACTTCAGTCTACTCTAATCGCAATTGGAGGTGACTTCAGTAAAAGCAATTCATCTCATTGCATGTGCTTCTAATGCTCAAATATATGGCAAAAATTTTCCCATACAACGTGGCCCCCAAATGTACGCCAGCTGAATCATCTGGCATTCACCCATAGAGCCAATGCTCTGGTTTAATGATGGAGGAAAAACAGTGTATGTGACGGCTCACTGGGAGGTGGCATATTTATCTCCAACATAGCACAATTTTGATTGTGTATATGTTTTGCTAAAACCATCTTTAGGACCTAATGTCCTGTGTAGAATGAGATGCTACAGTGTTCTTTTTCTTTAGAAAACTATTCACCAATAGTGGAGAGAAACTTCTACCCATAGTCGTCTTCTGTTATTTTGTTCAATGTGCTTTTCTGTTTGTTGTTTTCATATGCAGGTCTGAAGTCATGTTGAAGCCTGTGAACCTGTTTTATATACCTACTAGGAGATGTGGTATATAGCCATGTGTAGTCATTGTGATGCTTTTACGTTCCACAAACAGGTTAATGTTGGTTCTCCATCCTTTTCTCCAGAGTGCCTACCGCATGTTTACAAACAACACGTGTTTGAAGCACATGATCACCAAAGTCCGGAGGGACACCCACCACTTTGAACGCTACCAGCATAACCGGGACCTCGTGGGATTCCTCAACATGTTTGCGAACAAACAGCTGGAATTGCCAAGGGGCTGGGAGATGAAACATGATCATCAGGGCAAGGTAACATGAGGGGGCTGCCCCTGGGAGCAGCCGAATGACTGTGGGTCACTTGTGACTTTGGCACTTGGCTCTAGCTTTTCAGTGAGGGCTGATGGCCCTTTGTGGGGACAGACATTCCATCTCCTCTTCAGGTGAAACCTGCTCTGGCAGGCCATTTTTCCTATAAGCCCTCACAACACTAGTCTGAAATCAAGTATGGTGCAGAGGTGTGAATTTGGTGGGGACAAATTTCCCTGGATATTCTTCTACCTGTCATTTCTGACCATTTCCTACTAATGAAATAAAGTGTTTCTTAGGCAACAACACTTTTCCTGCCTGTGTAGCTCCTGTTGTACATATTTAAACAAAAAGTTGCGATATTGTTTGGAAGGGCTACTAGGAGTCACTCAGCAAGTCACTGCTAAAGATACCATCTGGGCCTCAGTTCTGGCTCAGAATAGATTTTATTTGCACTCTGAACAACTCACTGATGCATTTATGATGAGAAATGCGTGACTATCACAGGTCAGAGTAACCACACATCTGTACTTCCTTTGTAGATGGGTGAACCAGAAAGCCTGGTGATAATCAGGAAGTCGTTCTATGAGTAAGAGTGAGAAAATTAGTGCTTGTTATAAGGCGATCTCAGCCAAGATTTTATTTTTATTTAACATTTGCTTAGCACTTATTATGAGCCATGAAATGTTTATACATTTTATACATAGAAGGTCCTATGTATAGCGAGTACTGCTTACTAAAGCAGTACTTTTAGTATTGCCACTTACAAATAAGTAGTCCCAGGCCCAGAATGGCTCTGTGACTTTCCTGGTGTCACTGAGACACGCAGAGGCTGAGCTGTGCTCAGACCCAGGCCGTCTGGTTTGAGAGGCTACACTCTTACCCATGATGTGCTCTCCAGAATTATGTAACCAACCTCAGCTTCCTTATATATTAAAAGTCTTGGAATTTGTGACTTAAAGGATACTGAGGATTAAAATGACATGATATTAAGAGTTCTTTTATATTTTTAATTTCCCTCTTTTATCCCCTCTTCTACTCTAGCACTTTCACACAGAAGTTTCTTAAAACAAGTTGATGAGTGATACTTGCAAGCAGTAGTTCCCTGGTTATTCAGCAAGCTTTGCTTTAGTCAAAATAAAAAGCTTCCGGGTTCCCTCTCTACTCCTCTTCCTCCTTCCTTCTAAGCCCTTACTGGAAGCAACTCCTGGGTTTGCTCCATTTGACCTCTCTTAATGTATGTGTTGTCTTAGGTTTTTTGTATTACATGCTTGAAAAAAATAGAGATTGTGTTTGCACTTTACCTATCTTTTGGAAGAATATGTTTTTGGTAATTACTTAAGGCCAAGGATTTAAATTGTTTAAACTGGATGAGATTTCATAGGATTGAAATACATACAATATGAAATACATACAGTATGTTATGTTTGGGAGATATACAGTGAAAAACATGTTTGAGTCACATAAAAAAAGAGAAAAAAGAAGTAAAACATTAATTAAATTAACCACTAATCAGAATGAGAACAGAACATCAAGTCTTGTTAGGTAAGACAATGTTGAAGATGATGTTGATGTGTGTTTATTAAACTTATCCATGTGCCAGACTGTTTCAGTTAGCTTTTTCGCTGCTGTGAGTAAAAGATCTAACCAGCACAATTTTAGGGGAGGAAAAGATTATTTGGGGGTCATAGTTTCAGAGGTCTTAGTCTATGAACAGCAGGCTCCATTCCTTGGGGCTCAAGTTGAGGCAGAGCATCATGGCAGAGTGTGTGGCAGAGGGAAGCAGCTCACATGGTGGTCAGAAAGCAGAGAGAGACTCCACTTGCCAGATACAAATATATACCCCAAAGTCACACCTCTAATTCCCACCTCCTCCAGCCACACCCTAACACTTCAGTTTCCACTCAGTTAATCCCTATCAAGTTATTAATTCACTGATTTGGTTAAGACTCTCACTACCCAATCGTTTCTCCCCTGAACATTGCATTGTCTCACATGTGAGCTTTTGGGGGATACCTCACATCCAAACCATAAAACAGGCACTCTACTAAGTACTTTCCCATGGATTATTTTATTTATAGCTCATGGCAGTGTATGAGGTGGGTATTATTATCTACATTTTGCTGAGCTTTAGAGGTGTTAATAGTGTATGTATTCACAAGGAAGTGAGAAACCCACTGTATTCTAATTCAAAGGAATTGTTTATGACATTTGCCAGTAAATGGATGGATCTGGAGAATATCATGCTAAGTGGAATAAGCCAATCCCCCAAAACCAAAGGTCGAATGATTTTGCTGATATGTGGAAGCTAAACTATAATAAAGGTGTGGAAAGGGAAGAAGAAAAATTCAATAGATTAGACAAAGGGGAAAAAAAAGGAAGGAAGGGGGATAGGAATAGGAAAGAGTAGAATAAATCTAACATAATTTTCTTATGTACACATAGAAAATACCTAAGTGAATCCCACCATTATGTCCACTCACAAGAATGGGGTCCTAATTAGAATAAGATATATCCTATGCTTATATAATTTAATCAAATGGTTCCTACTGTCATGTATAACAAAAAATAACCAATAAAAGAAAATTTAAAAAACAAATAAATAACAGATATTTGAACATCTCAAGGAAGAGAAATTCCAGGACAAATTCTGGGATTACTAGTGTCCTTCAAAGTTGAGTCATACATATTGATCATGATTAGATCATGGGTAATTTCTAACAGAACATGTGGTCAGGAACCCATGGATGGCTTTGTGCCTAAATATCAGGAGGGCTCATGCTAGGGGCTCACAGTATCAATGTAAAGAATGGAGTTCACATGTACTGATGGATTATTAGATGCCAAGATCTATGCTAAAGATATTATTTTATTTATTTTCACAGCAATTCTGTAAAATAGTTTTTACTATAGATGAAAATCAGGCTCAGAAAGGTTGAGTTAATTGCGTGCAGTAAATTCTTGGATACAAACCCTGGTCTTTCTGTATTAATAGTTGCATAGGGTTGGCATGATATGGTGAGTGAATGCTCAAAGCTTTCCTGTACAAGGTCCATCTAGACCTCAGTGTCCACAAACTGTCTAATTTGGGAGACATCATTTTAAATCCCAGGGTCTGACTTTCCTTATCTGTACAAATAAATAGGGTGGTCATCTTTTCCTCTGATAGTTGACCATTGAACATTTTCTTTGGAGAAAAAGGTATACTCAAACACTTTGTTCATTGCTAAATTGGGTTATTTGGCTTTATTTTATCGAGTTCCAAAAGTTCTTTAAATGCTAGACCCTTATCAGACACATGGCTTATAGATATTTTCTCATGTTTCCTGGGTCATATTTTCACTGTCTTGATGGTATTGTTGACAGCACAAAAGTTTTATCTTTGATGTAGTCTATCTGTATTTTTCTTTTGTTATTTGTGCTTTTGGTGTTATAACTAAAAATACATGTACCTTAAGGCTACAAAGGTTTACTCTTCTATTTTCTTCAAGAGTTTTATAGTTTTAGCTTCTCAATCCATTTCAAACTATAACCCATTTCTAGCAAATGTTTTTAATGGTGTGAGGTAGGGATCCAACTTCATTTTGTGTGTGTGTGTGTGTGTTTGTATCTAATTATCCCAGCATCATTTGCTGAAAAGACTCTTCTTTCCCAATGGAATATCATTAGTCATTAGAGAAATGCAAATGAAAGCCACAGTGAGTTAGTACCTGACACCCATACTTGAAAAAAAATGGAAAACAATAAATGTTGATGAGAATGTGGAGAAACTGAAGCCCTCATCTATTGCTTTGGAAACAGTTTGGGAGTTCCTCAAAGGGTTTAACAAATAATTGCCACATGATCTTACAATTCTACTTCTAGATATATACCCAAGGGAAATTAAATATAACTCTACATAAAAACGTGTATATGAAATGCATAGCAACATTTTTCATAATAGCCAATAGTTGGAAGTAATCCAAATGTGCATCGATGGGTAAATAAAATGTGGAAAATTGATACAGAGGAATACTACATAATAATACTACCAAGGAATGATGTACTGATACATGCTATAACATAAATAAACTGAAAACATTTGCTAAGTGAAAGAATCTAGTCAAAAGATCACCTATTATTCAATTTCTGTGAAATATCCAGAATAAGGAAATATAGAGAGACAAAAAGTAGATTAATAGTTGCATAGGGTTGGGATGATATGGTGAGTGAATGCCCATGGGTATGGGTTTCATAGTAGGGGTCAAAGATGTCCTAAAATTAGAGTTGGAAATAGTTGCACAACCCTGTCTCTGTACTTTAAACAACATGATATATGTACTTTAAATGGGTGAATTGTATAGTATCTAAGTTAATTGTTAATAAAACTGTTTAAAAGTGAATAGTTTGAGAAGACCAAGATTGCCTTTTTAGCTCCCAGATTTTATAGATTTCTGCTACCTTCATCTCAAAGATTAGATGATATTAATATCAAATTTGCACTTGTCTTAGTGTGTTTTGATTGAGCTAACAAGATACCTTAGAGTGTAGCTCATAAACAACAGAAGCATATTCTCACAGTTCTGTAGATTAAGAAGACTTCTTAATGCTGTCACCTTGGGAGTTAGGTTTCAACATATGCATGGTGAGGGAGGGAACACACAAATATTTATAATAGTAATGCTTTTCCTTCTGCTTTTAATTACGTTTGGAGAGGTCACTTGTTCAAAATTCCATAGTGGTATTCCTTTCAGCAGTATTTTTTTCCCATTAGTTATTTCCTTAATTATTTTAATTTTGTAATGTTGAGAATGAGAACTGAGCCAAGTTTAATTTCATACAGGGTTGACTTTATGAGACTGTGTCATCAACATCTGTATGTATCTGTGGGAGCTAAGGCCCAGGATTTCCACTCAACATGCAGGACATACATTTTGACTTAGTTCATTTTGAAATGAAAGAAAATAGGCCAGTGTGAAAAGAAAGTTTCTGCTTGCTTCTCATTGTAATAATTTTTAAACTTTTGAATATTCTCAGGAGTGTGAAAATCAAGGGTAATTTGGGATCTGAATAACTGTTGATTTTTATTATTTATGCAAGAAATATGCATCAGTAGTATTAAAATGTGACTGAATTAAATAATTTCTGATTCTTGGCTGAGTTTAATCATTAGTGTGTGCTCATGGGGATGACATATCTAGAAAAAATGTGCTTTAATAAGGAAAACCAAATGGTATTTAACCTAGGAATGGGTTTTTTTTTATGTTTTTTGCTTTGTTTTTTTGTTAATTTGATGGATTTGAGAAAATGATGCTGAAGTAGGTCAGGATTCTTGAATCCAACACTATCGGATATGACCTCCATGAACCCCCATTTTTTTTAGGAACCCTCTTTTGTGTGTGTGGGGTTGGGGGTTGAACTTAGGGCCTTCCACATCCTAAGCAATCACTGTCACTGAGCTACAGCCCCAGCCTTCCCATTTTCTTTCCTATGCGGTTTAGGATCAGTTCTTTCCAGCTCCTAGAGATGTGATTGGCATCAAATTATAGAATAGTAGGTTTACAAATGGAAGAAAAACAATAATAATTAGTATGGTAATGATCATGGTTCATTCATTAATGAATTTATTAAATTTTAGAATATAAAAGCTATATGTTTGAAAGGCTTTAGAGGTTCATATTTAATTTGAGGTCAACAAGAATAAGGAATATAAAAACATCTTCAAAATGAAAAGGAATACACAGCCCTCTGAGCCTAAAGAGTAGGATGTGGGATACTCAATGGGTTGCTGCCACCCTATTCAACAAAATGTTGATTTGAGTAGGGATAGATGTAGGGTGAATAAAGAGTTTTGTCAATTGAGATTTCTGAAAATGATGAAAATTTGACAATGGTTGAATCCTTACTTTAGCAGAAAATGCATGGATGATTTTAAAAGATACATGTTTACTTCTGCCTTAAACCTGAGTGCTCTTTTTTTTTTTAACCATGAGTACTGTCTTTGTGGGGTCTGATAGATTTGTTCCCTTGCTGAATCAGTGACCTTTTGCTCTGATGGTTGCTTGTCATATTTGCTCATGAAAGTAGGATTTTAAAAATAGGGCTGGGGCTGTAGTTTAGTGGTAGAGCACTTGCCTAGCACATGTGAGGCACTGGGTTCAATTCTCAGCACCACATGAAAAAAATAAAGATATTTTGGGGCTGGGGTTGTGGCTTAGTGGTAGAGCGCTCAACTTTCACGTGTGAGGCCCTGGGTTTGATCCTCAGCACCACATAAAAATAAATAAATTAATTAATTAAAGGTATTGTGTCCAACTACAACTAAAAAATAAATTTTAAAAAAGATATTTTATCCATCTGCAACTAAAAATATTTTATTAAAAAAATTCTCAAATGATAAGGTATGTTAACTTAGAACTGGAACCCAAATCAGATCTACACATTTGCACAGAATCATGCACTTCGATTTAAGGCCACTGGGCACTCTTCCCCTAGACATTGCCGGTTAACCATGGATACCTCACCTTTGGATTATTAAAGATTATGTACCATAGCATTGGTGCAGGTTATGCAGGGGTCCAGTGTAGAACGACTTGTTTCTGGCATGAGATACCTGGAAATTTTTCAGAGTAGAGGTAGTATTTGAGCTGAACTTTCCATGATGCGGTAGGATGGTGATTAGAAGAGATTGTTGAAAAGAAAAGAAAAAAAAAAAAAGGAATAGGGAGGGAAATCCAGAAGTAAAGTCACAGAGACAGGAAAGCACCAGGTGGGTATGTCTCATTCCTGTGAAGAAATAACTGGTAATCTCAAGAGACTCATATCAATGAAATGAAAACAGAGGCAGCTACATTGCAGAGGGTTGAGGATAACAGAGAGTGTTGCAAAAAGACATAATTAACAACAACAAAAAAAGTGGGGTTTTATTTATTTATTTGATTTAAGTTTTAGGAAAAGAACTCTTTTTACTTTTCTGTTTCAGATGTTAAATATGAAGTGCCCCCACCCCCACACTTTGCTTTGTACTCTCAAACAGTATTAACACAGAGTATTTTCCCCAGATTATTCTACTTTGGCTTAAATTCAAATTCTAGGAAACCTTGATCTTTATAAGCAATATGCCATAAACTTTATTTTTGAAACAAAAGTGTAAAATGGTAATTATATTTTTATTTAAAGTAAAACGTCTTTCCCATGGTTTCCTGTGTTTTTGCCTTCAAAAATCACATGTTAAATCCAAGCTGTGTAATTCTGATTAGGAGTCTGAGTGTCCACATGGTCCAAATAACCAACTTTGATGACCACAGCAAATAGCAATTTTAGTTCTGAGGACAGATTTTTGAATAGAATAGGTATTTGTGTTTTAGAAGTCACCATAGGCTGAGCCTACTTGGGGGCTCTTGTTCTACCAGACCTAAATGGTCTGTGTGGCCTCAAAAGTTATCCCAGGTATGACCTAGGCCCTGGTGTGAATCCTACAGGAAACTGATGGCCTATAATTTACTGGGTCAAGTTCTATTTAGCTCAGTGAATAAAAGGCAACTTAATATTTAGAGGTCTCAAGTGAATTCCAAAAATCCTTTAGCAAGATAAGTGTCACATTTTGAAAAATATGTTATTGTCTACTTAAGTACATTTGTTACTTTTGTGATACATGTCATTAATTGTTTTGAAACCATGAATACCTCTTTGTGGTAGTGACCTGGTTTAAATACCTTGTGTTATATAGCAATCCAGATGAAGATGGGATTAAACTCTAAATTTATAGATAGGACATTTTTAAAAAATCTTTTACCTATTTTAAAAGGGTAAGTGATGTCAGATCAAAAAATAACCCACAAGTAAATATACATGGAAGGCAAGTGGCAAAACAAAGTATTTTGGGAGGCTGTATAATGTTTCAAATGAGACAATAGAACAGATTTTGGGCTTGTTGGTATCTTACTGGGGAGATTGCCAGATTTATAGAATCTGGAAGGAATTGCCCAAATATGGAGATGGACTTCGGTATTTATTTATTTATTTTAAACAGTGTCCCTAAGACCTGCATTGGATTTCTAAAAATATATATTATTTTCAAATTTTGTGGTAATGCCTTTTTACTCCACCTTATACATACTAACTTGGATTTTCAGTCTTCCATAATGATGTGCTGGTAATTGAGAAAGACAATCTGACTGTCTTTCTGTAACATAGATACAAGTGTGTTTTGTTTTATTTTGTTTACATGGTCTTTTAATATGTATTTCTTGTTTGGCAAAATATTAACTGGAAACAATTTCAAACCTCTTTAATTTAGATTGTTGAGCCCGAGGTTGGTATTTCTTCACAAATACTGATGGCTTTTTCTTTTCTTAAAATAATAGAAGTTTAAAAAAAGAAGAAGAAGAAAGAACTGTGTAAAGAAAGAAATGTGTTTTGTTTGGCTTCACTAAAATACCACTTGGCTCCAAACACCCCATATTTCCTGATTCTGGCTATGCCCCGAAGCTGTGAAAGGGTAGAAGTTTTTAAAATGAGATCTGAGTTTGTATATTTGCATTCCTTTCAGTTTTTGAGTTCTTAGTCTTAGCTGGCCCAGCACTGTAATGCTTGAGTGAATTTCTTTAATGAAACTTAACAGTAGGGAATCAATGTTATTCGAAATTTGCTTTGCTAGTGGCTAATATGAAAAGCATTTCCCCCCTCAGGTAATTGCTTTTCTCATATAGTTTGCATTTCCAACATACTATACAAACAGTTAATACATGGCAGATATTTTCATAAGTAATCACAGGCTATTCAAAATTGTGACATAAAAGAGACCCAAATTGAAAAAAAAAAAAAAGTACTAGGTCAACTTCATTGCTAGCTTGAACTAGTTAGCATTTCCTGTGGGAAAGAGGTCCACTTTTCTGACATAATTGATAATGTCTGTCACAAATAGAGACGGCAAGCCTGAAATTTGCACAGGGACTTTTTCATGTTATCCTGTTCATTTTAAAGTAGAATACATTTTTCACAACTCAGTGGAGAGTTGAGCAATGAATCCCTTTTAGGTGGATATAGCAATGCACTAGGGAAACATGTCCAAGGTGTCACAGTGAGCCCAGAGAAGAGCCAAAGGTACCTGAAGGAGCTGTTTCTCAACACTTCCTGTTAGGGCTCTAGCCCTGGGGTGCTGATAGAGGCTTAATCAACACCTTTTCCCCAAATGTGTGGGTCTTCAAAAGCACGTGTAAACAAGATACACATTCCATTTGACTCTAAAACAGAACCCCTTGTGAGATACAAATAGCACCTGGTTCCCAGCCCAGGCCATGCCTCCAACAAGTCTGTGGGAGAACCACATAGGGTATATGGGGTATGGTCTGCTGTCTTTGATGGGTAGCAGCCTATTCAGTGTTGAAGCAGAGTAGGCCAAACATCATGAGTGGCTGTTCTTGTCAGCCTGATTCAATACATACCTGAGTGCTTTTCTAAAGTCAAGTACCAGATGAAGGTATGAAGGGAGTAGGGAGAACACAATTAAACGAGAAAAATGCTAAGTAGAAAGCAGAACAGAAGAAAAAGAGATAAGAAAAGAGGGGTGATGGGAATGAGGTATGCCTATTGGACTTTGGAGTCATGCAGAAAGATAGCTTTGTATGTTTCCAGCTCCATATTTTGCTTAAATTGGGAACTGATACCCAGATAGATTAATGGTGAACCCTAATAAAATACAATTATTACCAAATAATGGAAATTCCTATTTATAATGGTGATTCCTGACTATAACTTAGGAAGACTATGTTTCCTCTACAGTGTGGAGACTTCAGGGAAGGATTTGACTTGGCTCTAGTGTGACAGAAGATTTATGAAAAATTTAACACTGAAGATTGTATTTGTGCACATAGAGAAGCTTAGAGGTAGGTAGTCGAGGATTCACTAGGCAGTTCATCAAGTTGCAAGAGCCCCCTGGCTCCTTCTAGCTTTTTTGCTTCACCAGGTCCATGTTTTCAGTGTGGCTACTGAAGCTCCAGCTCTTACATCTTTGTTTCAGGGAGCAGGATAAGATGAAGGACAGAAGGAAGGCTCAAATTGTGCCTTGCAAAGGGCTTCCCAGAAGTGCCCATGTTTCATATCTGCTTGGCCAGAGCTTATTTTGGCCACTCAACTATAAGGGACCACCTGAGTAGCATAGTTTTCACTGGTGTTTCCCTCCCCCACCTTTCTCTCTCTCTCTCTCTCTCTCTCTCTCTCTCTCTGGCCTACATAAGGCCTGTAGAGAGAAAACATCTTGATCCTTAGGAAAATGTCATAGAGATGAACAATAATATTAGTGATGGTAGTGGTCACTCACATTTGAGGTGCCATGGCTCTGTGTTCAAAAATTTAGATGAACCCTATCCTTTAGCCTTCTTTTTATGTAGATGTGGTTATCTCCATTTATCAGAAAAGAAACTGAGTCTTAATAAATTTAAGTAGTCTTTCCAAGGGTCCATCACCTGTGAGAGGTAGAGCTATAACAATGAACCAGATGGGTCTTTATCTAGATCTCAAGCATTTAACCATGACTTTGCCTCCCACTTCTCAAGTTTTCACCTGGTGGTTTATTCATATCTATAGTGGGATTTTAAAAAACCTTATGTCCCATTTATGTTCTTATGGTCTTTAGCTTCCTACTTTTTTCACCACACACAAACACACACACACACACACACACACTTTATTTATTTCCCAAATTTTTAACTGTTTTTTGTGTGTGTGTGTGTTTGTGTGGTTTATAAATACTTGGTTAGTTAATTATGAGTTGTCTCTTCACATTTTGGTGAGAAATCTGTGTATTAAAATTTTGGGCAATTTGTTATTTTGTTACTTACTGAGCAACCTTCTTCTCCTAGGCCCACTCCTAAAAGCTATGGGGATCACAAGGTAAAAAAGAGTCCCTTCCCTCAAGGAATTTACAATATACTTCTTTAGAGAATGGATTTTAGACAAGCCTGTTAACATCCAATTAGGCTGACATACATGCAAATCACAATTGACCTAGATGTAGACACCCATGTGTCTATAATTACAAGAGCATCATTGTAGCTCTGGTGGCCACCCATCCCTTTAAAACATTCCTAAGAAATTACTAGAATAAATAGGCAATTCTGTTTAAACACTCTATATTTTCCCTTAAACAACATGGTTTATATTATTGTGTTAGTAAAAAAAGCTTGTTAATGTTAATTTACACAAGGAAGATGGGGACTGAATTGTAATGCCTGTTATTTAAAACTAGGCGTTAACCATGTCCAATTGTCATAGTTTAATTCCAATTTTATGACATTTTAAATTGTGTCAAGAATAATGGACAAGTATAAAGTCTAAATCAGGTGAACATTGGAATTAAGTTTGGAGCCAGTACCTATCCATACAAGTCTATTAGTATTTATGACTGGTATGATTTTTACAAAATTTGAGAAAAAAGATGTTCACCTGATAGGTTAGGGAAGAGAAAGAAGGAGCATTGGGAGGCTGGTGACAAAATCTCACACAAAACTTCCCTTTAATCCAGTCCTTGTACCTGCAAATCAAATATTAAGAGAAGGAATCAAGAAAAAGTCTTATTATACCCTTTTTCTTTTGCTTTTTTTCCTAGTGCGTCTATCATTTTACTTAATCTAAAAGTTATTTTTTATAAAAACATAATTTTTTTATAACTTGGAACTACCAACAAATTATTTACCCCCATTTCCTGGTTATGTACAACCAGAAACATTTTGTCCCATTAATGGGGAAGTGATTTTTAAAATAGGCATAAATATACCACCTGTCTCTTGCATTTGCCTAGATAGATTTATTCTTAGTCTTTCAAGAATAAATTAACTGAGCTCCATCAGTTTGAAAAGTCAGTTCTTTTTTGCTTAGGTCACTTGTCATACATCATGTGCCCAGACCTTTGATTTATAGATACTGAGTCTCCTGGCTTTACTAATAGTCCCTTTTATCTTTGGTGGTTCCATTCACTTTATCTGATCAATGTCTAATTGAACTTGAGATACTGGGTTTCATTATTATCTTGAGCGAACTTTACTTTGAAAACTTATAACATTTGGCCTAATGATAATGAAGTTGCACTTGTATAGACTTTTATAAACAAACAAAATGCATAAAACAAACAAAAATGCATTTCTACATTGTATGTGATCCTTTCTGCAACACTGAGAAAATTGGCTTATGTTCATTCATGATTTCATGTTGTCAGTATGAAGTAAACATGATAGACAGACGTGGTTTTCACCCTCCCAACCTGTTAGTGGGGAGAGATGTTTATTATGAATGAGGGAGACATGTTTTTATAAGAAATATATAGCTCAGAGAACTGAAGCAACTTTCCCAGAGTCATGGTAGATATGTGATAAAGGTTTGGGTGTGTGATGGATGACTAAACTAGAAAGGTAAGCAGGAGGGAAATTCTTAGTCTTGAAAAACTGACCAAAGTATTAGGATGAATAACCATTAGAGACTCTGGATTAGGGTGGTGTTTTAGTCAGCTTTTTTGCTGCTGTAACTAAAATATCTGACAAGAACAATTGTAGAGGCATAAAAGTTTATTTGAGGGCTCACAGTTTTAGAGGTCTCAGTCTATGAACAGCAATCTCCATTCCTCAGAGATCAAGGTAAGGCAGACTATCATGGTGGAAGAATGTGGCAGAGGAAAGTGGCTCACATGATGATCAGGAAGCAGAGAGACACTAAGTTCGGGTCACAAAATATACAACCCAAAGGCACGCCTCCAATGAGCTACCTCTTCCAGCCACACCGTACCCACCTTCAGTTACCACTCAGTTAATCCTCATTAGGGGATTAATTCACTGATTGGATTAAGTCTGTCATAATCTAGTCATTTCTCCTCTAAACCTTCTTGCATTGTCTCACACATGAGCCTTTAGGTGACACCTCACATCTAAACCATAACAGGTGGTAATATAATCCATGGTTAGAAGGAATATTCTTAGAGTAAGATACCAGCTAAATGGATAAAGGTGGTGGATATGTGGCCAACTGACAAACTTTTAATACTTATATGTATAAGATAAAGTCCTGAAATAATGGAGTGGTTCAGGAAGGGGATGGGGCAGACAAATAGAGGCCACTGCACTGGGGAAATGGAAGGGACTCGGTGGCTGACTGTTTAGGAAAAGGAAAAGACAAAGATAAGAATTCAGTGATGCTGATGTTTCAGATCATAAGAACTTATAATGACCACATTTGGGAAGCACCTAAAGAGCATCCATTAAAAGAACCCCAAAATATCCCTTCTTGTGGAATCCTTCTAAGACCACATCTTTGATGACACTCTCTTGGAGTATTTTCTAAAACCAGTCACAATGTTCCCTCCTGCTCCCTTCTAGACCTAGTCTAAGTGTGGCTCTCTCTATTCTGCTCTATCCCAAGGGATGAGGAGCAGTTACCACAAAGATTAGAAATTATGAAAAACTGGACCCAAGATCCTTACTCAGAAGTGGACCTCTTCCTGAAGGTGTGATGGTCTAGGTCAGCTGAGACACGTATGTGGCATGTGTTCTCTATTGATTTTCTGGATTGTATCCTAGGCATTTTTTGTCGACCACAACTCCCGAACCACCACCTTCATTGATCCTCGGCTCCCGCTGCAGAGCAGTAGACCCACAAGTGCACTGGTTCACCGGCAACACTTGACCAGGCAACGCAGCCACAGTGCGGGTGAGGTGAGTCACATGCTGCAGGGACCGACCTGCTGGTTGATAGAAGCTACAGGGATGTGGTGGTTGGTGGAATTGGGTTGGCTTTTTATTATGTTTTTTGCTTTGCTTTGTTTTTCTAGTTTGATTTAAAAGGAGAATCATTTGGAGGATGAAAAGCTTTATAATGTTGACAGGCTTCTCTAGAAATATGCACAGCCTAAGTTACAAATTTTAAAGGTAGGACATATGAGGAAAGACTGAAGATGAGATTTTTTTTTTATTACCTCAGAGAAAGGTGAGAGGGAATTAATGATGCACTAAAATGTTATTAGAAGATGATAATGAGCCTTTTTGCACACCCAAGGACATAAGAAGAAATGAATGCAACTTTTAGTGGACTAAAACTTTATTCAATATAGGAAAGAATTTCCCAAGTGAGGTTTGCTGGATTACATTAAAATATTCATCCAAGACTATGGAGTTGAGGAATCCTCACTAGTATTCTTTAAGATTAGGATATATCCAATGGGCTTGATTTATATACTAAATACCCAGAGAAAATTGGATGAACTAAAAATTACTGAAAGCTCTATGGGCTACTTGCCAGTTTGTAGTGGCCCATGGTAACCACATGAGGGCCCTCCAATATCCTAACCCAAAACACACAAATCCTTCCTGCTCCTTTCTAGACCTAGTCTAAGTGTGGCTCTCTTCTTTAGCAGTTTAAACACAAGGAATGTTTCAGGTTAAGTTACTTTGCTTCTTCTTAGAATCAGCTTATGCTTTGAGTGTGTATCATTCCTTAATGTACATTGTTTCTAACTATTCCCTCTACAAATAGAATTAAGATTCTTTTGTAGCATGCTTTTCATGTCTAAACACGTATCACATTTTCAATATTATATTGTAAATCAAATATTGTTGTAGTCTTTCTTAAAAGAAAAAATTATGAATGCAATAAATAACTGGATTTGATTCATCAAAATTGAGCTCTTGGAATTTCCCCTCATGATTTAAATTCCTCCTGTAATGCATCCTGTGTTTGTTGGTTGTAAGTGCAGACACAGAAGAATTATACGTGAGAAGCTCATATAAAAATGATACATAAATCTATTGCAGGATGAGGTATGCACAAAAATATTTATGTTTTATGAGTAGCTTATAAATCTCTACCTCGCTGTCATATAAACCATTAGTGGTAAGCTGGAAGATACTGAGAGCATTCATTTTAAAAGCAAAACAGACCTCTCACCTTTGGACCTTATGTGCAATGTGTAGCATAATTAGGACTCTGACTTATCACATGCCCCATGCACTTTAGCCATTACCTTATTGTGACTTCATAAGATGAAGCTGGAGGTTAGGTCAAATAAGACTCTTTTTATAAGGAAATATACTTGAGATTAATAGCCACATTTACATTTCCTTTCAACCCGTCTCCTCTGAACTTGAATTATTTTCATGGTCTAGTAGTAACCCATTGTGGGAGAGAGGCCCTGAGAGGTATGTTAAAATTTGAATGAATATTTCTCTTCCTATTGATAGAAACTGAGCAGTAGACTAGAGATAGCACCATAAGGACTCCGCATTCAGCCAAAGTGTTGCTGAACCTTTGCTAGGAACGTGCTTTCTGGTGCAGTGGTTGGAAGCCTACACATCTTGAAGTGCTACCCATACTTACCATAGGATTTGCTTCCTGGCTTATAGTCTGATTTCAAGATGTGAGATCTTGGAGAAGACCTTTGCTATCCAGGGAAATGAGACATGGGGCAATATGCTGACAGGAGGGAAACTATATATATTGGTATATTGAAATGGTACATTCTCTGACTGATAGACAATATGTAGTTAATGATGGAATCTTCACAGAGTGACTGATTCCATTCCTCAGGGCTGATAACTCAGGAGAAGCATCATAAGAAAACTAATTATACACATGAGTCTTTCCAGCCACTGTCCTGTACTGATTCAGCAAGTATCCCAATTCATAGAAATATTGGTATCTCTCCGATTCAACAGATTAATGCCAAACATGCACTAAAGTGCATAAACATAGTGGTTGGCATCATGAGAAATACAAATAATTAACATTTGTTGTTTGTGTTCTTAATTAGGAGAGAAAATATAAAATCATAATACCATGAATAAAAAAAAATCTTTATAAAGCTTTTATTTTTTTTAGTAGTAGTTGGGAAAGAGAACTCTACTTTAATAACCTCCTTAGATAATTGTGGATATTTTTCATTTTGAAAATTTCTTTCCAGCTTTTTTGAGGTATAACTGATAACTAATATAATCTGTTAATAATGGTAACTGCTTTGGAAATCTACGCTAAATCCTGTGGGAACTCAGAGCAGGCTACATTTAACTTCAGCTTGAAGGGAAGGCTTCATCAAGGAGGGGCTGTTTGACCTATACTTTGAAGCATGAGTGAGAACATTCTTGAAGGATAAGCAAACAGTGGAGGGTGGAGAGGCTGTTTCTAGGGTGAGGACCTTCAGAAAAATCCTCAACAAACATCAGGCCAATGCCATAGATAAAATGGTTGTGAAGGTTTCAGTGGATGGAAGTAGGAGCTCCATTTCAAATGTACTAGTTTATAAATCCGTTGTGTTGTTTTGCCTCTTGTTCTCTTATTCTTTTACACTACTGTTCTACTGATGTCCCAAAAGACTTCTGTAATATGGGGGAAATGCCAGAGTTTTCTGGCAATAATCTGAATGGGTATTTTGGGGCATCTACTTGTATGTATGACTTTCTAAATCGGTAGCAGGTACAATAAATAATTCAGGTTAGGGCAATCCTATTTAGCTTCTCCACACCTGCCACTGTTAGCTCCCTGGTGTGGGAGGCTCAAACTTGAAAGAGCTGTTATGCCAGGTGCTCTAATAGGCATGTGAAATTGCTGCTAAGGAGATAATACACTAACTTGGAACCCCATAGGAAGAGTGCTGCCCTTGGTTTCCTCCTCTGCTGAGACAGGGAATTCCCTGGCCTGCTTTAGCCACAAGAAGGAATATCTTGGCACTGCCCCAATACACTTTGTATCACCCAGTTCTTCCCTTTGATTGTACTGTTGCAGTTTTGTGTTATGTCAATGCATAAGTTATTCCTGATCAACAAGTCTGCTATTTAGGTGCCATAGCCTCAGTGATTACAAGCATATTGAACTACTTCTGTTACACTTGGAAATATTCACTGCCTAAAAAATAAAAAATACAATACAATAAAATAAAAAAATACTCACTACCCCAGCTCCTTTCAAGGATGTGGGTACCTTAACTTTTCTCCCCTTCAGACACGAGAACAGGGCTTTTGAGGACCCAGAGTTCCATGTCAGCTCCACTGCTGGCAACTGATCTGATTGGCTGGTACTTTGCCTTGTTTGTTGTTAAATATTTTAAACAACTTGGTTTGGGATGCTGATGCAAATTCCTCTAGCTCCTGATGCAGAACATAAATGATGCTTGCATTTGCAGGTAGGAGAAGATTCTCGGCACGCGGGACCACCAGTTCTCCCCAGACCATCCAGTACATTCAATACAGTCAGTAGGCCACAGTACCAGGACATGGTTCCAGTGGGTATGTCACCCCGTCCAGAAATCCCTCTGTGCTTTTGTGTCATTGTAGACGATGCATATTATACTCATACTTATCCTGTTAGCCTGCTATTCTCTGCCCTGTATTCAGAAACGATTGCATTAAGAAATTTCTAACAAAATCCCAGAGACTTCAGTCGCAAATGGCTTTTGTCTTATAAAAACCTATTGGATAAGATTTTTTAAAAATAGTACTCTACCTTTTCTAAGTAGAAGCCTTAGGTTGTTGAAGTTAAGAAAGAATAATTTATTAAGGTTATATATTTTGCAATCATAAACTAAGCATGTGAATGAGCACACACTTAGGGTATATTTAAAGCTTGAGACAGAATTTACATGGTGTGTGAATCTGTAGTCACCTCAGGAAGTAATCAAGCAAAGGTAGCACGTTCTTAAGGTGTTTTTGTAGCATACAGAAGGCAGCAAGAACCTTCAAAATAGTAAACTAAAAATAAATGAATGTGGGCATATAGGCCTAAAAAACAACTTGAGTGTTAAAATGATGAAGATGAAATAAATCTATGGTTTTCAAACCTGGTGCCCCTAAGGCAGATAGAGTGGATAGACCGAGGGAAGGTCATATCGACTGTCTTTTCCAACATCTTAAATTAGAGCACTTCTCCACTGTTTCTATTTTTAAATTTTTGCTTAAAAAAAAACTATGTGGTGAAATGCAGTGTAATGACAATGACCCAAATATATTTGATAACCACTGGATAGTGCACTGGAAAAGAAGAAATCTAGGGTCAAGTCAGGATACATTTAATTGTGTCATTACTACTGTGATACTACATATCACACGTACAATTTTAAAATGCTGTGAAAAAGTTATCTAGTTTCTAATCTTGGATGAAATATAAAAACTAATAAATTATAAAAATGGCTTTTAGTTCATATATAATGAAATATATATTTAGGGACAGTTTGAGTCAACACTGGGCTTCCATTTTAGCAGATAACATTTAAAAATTTTTATTCATACTCAACTAAAATAGTATGTATGGGCAGCATAATGTACCATAAAATTTCAGACAGCAGATGTCTACAGAATTATACTTCTTTTGTTTAATCATTTGTTAGTTCTTTTTAAAGGCATGTATCTTGATCATATGTATAAACACAAAAGTGTTGACTTAGCCAGGAACTCTCATGTTTAAGAATCTACTCCCTTCTATGAATTTAAATATATTTATGCCTTTCCAACATCTTAAATTAGAGCAGTTCTCCATTGTCTGTTTCTATTAACAGAGTTCTTAATCTATTTTAATTAATTGTTTTTAAATTTCTTTAGCCAGCCTTGATTTGGAACATAAATTTTTTAATCATGTTTTATTCATAGGTGATGATGATTATTATATTGCAGCTGTTTGCATAGTTGTTTTGGTAAAAAGCGATTTATAGCTCAATAGCATTTATTTCCATGCAGAATTTGGGAATGATTTGTCCTCTGTATTTTGATTGTAGCTCTTTGCATCTTTTGTATTTGCGGAACTCTGGTTCTGCCCCTTTACCTCTCTGGCTGGCTAATATTTAACTAGAAAATGATTTTCCATTTATGACTGTTGTCATTTCTGTGAGGTTGATTTTGGTAAACTTAAAATGATCACTATCT
This sequence comes from Marmota marmota marmota, assembly GCF_001458135.2. NCBI lineage: Eukaryota > Metazoa > Chordata > Mammalia > Rodentia > Sciuridae > Marmota > Marmota marmota. The sequence continues at coordinate 16,115,822 of NW_026000005.1, read as the reverse complement.
AGAATCTTGGTGAACTAATCTTGTCATTTGATAATAAATATGGTTCATATTGAGTTTAATAAGAGTTGAAATGAGTTTAATAGGAATACTTAAGTAAGCCACACACATCAGATATAAGGCATGGTCACATAACAGGTTGGACACACACTGGAATGTCAGCTTCTGTGATGGAAGAGACAGTGTAACTCCAAACTGTGCATCTGAATGCCAGGAATATTAACTATAAAAACTGCTTGTTTTTATATAAAACCACTGATAACACTTTTTAAAAAAAAACTGTTGTCTTTTCTGATTTTTTTTTTTCAGCTTATAATGACAAGATTGTTGCATTTCTGCGTCAACCCAACATCTTTGAAATTCTACAGGAGCGTCAACCTGATCTTACCAGGAATCACTCACTCAGGTAACCATAATCTTGGTATTTGTTTCAAGTTGCATAAGCCCCAATCATTAAATTTTGGTAACACTCGGAAATTCACTCTGTCACTTATTACAAAGGCATCTTCTAGGTCATCAGCCCCAACTCACTGTAGTTCTGACATCTATGAAGTACAAAAGTTGAATGAGATTAGCTAAGCAATCTAGAGCTCTCTTTAAAGAAAAAACATGAAAAAGAAAGAAAAATTAACAGCCAAGAATCATACTAGATATGTATATTATACAGAAAAAAAAAGTGTAGCTAGAGTAAACAAAATAATAGTTTATTGAATTAAGATTTGTAGAGTCTTAGGCTTGGTATTCACATTTTTCCATAATAAAAACACAGTGGAACCCAAGAAAGGAGTATGATTCTTTCTGCTGTCCAGCATTCTCCCTGCATGAACCCTCTCTTCTAAATAGCTCCTTAGCGCTTTCAGCCTGGTTTGACTTTACTGAATACAGGCTGTTCCTCTTCACTGGCAAGCTTTTCTCTTCTCAGTCTGGCAGAAAAGATCTCCTTTTCAAAGCCCAGGACAAGTTCTCCTTCCTTGAAACATTTCAGCTCTGCTGTGGAGTCTCAGTCTCATGATCTAGCCTAGTATTTCTCAATCTCATTAGAGCTAGAAAAGGGGGAATTTAATATTACATAACCCAAGGCCCTACATGCCACCTTTGCAGACATTAATTTGGTGATTTATCATGTAAGGTACCTCTTTTTTTTTTCTTTGTACTGTTTTGGCTATTTGATTTCTGTGCTTTAGTTTGATTTTTGAAGTTTTTAAAACCTTATTTTCCAATTAGATTATAAGATCCTTGTAAAGAGGGATCTTATAAGACTCGTTATTTCTCCTTCTTACTACTCAGACATCTAGACTAGCACTTTGCATAGTGAACTTGTTAATTCAAAAATAAATTATCAGCTATTCTCAGTTTCTCCTGCCTTTTAAAGCTGTCATTACTTTTAAAGTTCTAAAGGCTACAACTACACAACATTTCGAGTATGACATTACAAACGTTGCTTATGTGGAGAATTCAGTTTTACATGATTAACATTAAACTGAAGATTTAGTCCTTTCTCCAACACAGCACTCTGTTCTCAATCACATAAAAGATATCAAAATTATACAAGTGTGGATTTGGTGTGTTTGTTTATTATGAGATCCACAAAGTCATCCATGGTCTAGAGAATCTCGTGTAAGACTTTTTAGTTAATGAAATTGCAGAAATGAGCTCCTTGATGGTCTAATTAAAGATCTTACTGATTCTGGACTTTAAATCAAAGCAAATAAACAAGCTAAATTCTTACTCTTTTGCTAGCCAAAAGATAAAGCAAACACTATTTTCTCTAATCTCTACCACCTCCAGCCGCAGTACATGTCCACAAAGGCTTGCTTATACACACACACACACACACACACACACACACTTACACTCACACTCACACACTCACACAGATTTAGTTCATATCTGTTCCTCTGGAAATACCCTAATCCCCACATAAGAGAAAGAAAAAGGAGGAAACTCAAGTTTTCCACTTTTTCTCTGCACTTCACATTAGCATTTAAAATAATTAATGTGTCTTTCAACCTCCCCATGGGAGAGGTTGGATGCTTTAATCTCTACCTGAACAGAGCATTGTCATTATTCTTTAATGACTTGACAGAACCTTAACAGACCCCAACAGAAGGGAGGCTCCAGGCTCCAGATGGCAACTTCCCAGTTTTCTTTTTTATTTTCTTTTTTACTTTTTTAGTCTTAAGTCTCTAATCTTCTGAACATTGCTGAAGATTTTATAATTGAGTAACACCCAGGGTCCTCAGTTAAGCATAATTTTCTTCTAACATAGATCTCACATGATAATCCCTTACTAAGAAATTGTCTGATAGGCCTTGGAATATGTTTCTATCTATTTACATTTGTTAAATATGATTATGGAAAGCATATGTAATCAGGACAAGTAGAAGGAAATAGGAATTTAAATCAATGAGCTAATGCCAGAGTGTGTGTCACAGTGTACTTTCATTTTCCAAAATGTTTTTGGTAGTTAAGCACTTTGCTTTATCATAATGACCTAAAGGGGAAGTTTGTATATGTGAGAGAACATTCTGTTTCATGTAGTTAAAAACTGCATTGTAAGGACCATTCCCATAAGTAGCAGGAATGGAACACAGCTGGAGTTTAATCTCACATTTCAGTGATATTTTTAATAACAGATTGCATTAACTTTCTGCACTACAACAAAATGCCTGAGATAATTAACTTATAAAGAGAAGAGGTTTATTATTGTTCATGGTCCAGTCCATGATCAGGAGGACCTGTTGACTTCAGGCCTTTGGTGGACAAGCCAGATGGCAGTGTTGGGGAGTATAAATTGGAGTAAAACTGCTTACCTTCTGGCCAGGAGGCAAAAGAGAGAGGAAGGGGCCAGAGTCCCACAATCCCCTTCTGGTACACAATCCCAGTGACCTAAGGACCTCCCATAAGGTACCTTCTTCTATAGGACCACAGTACCTCTCAACAGCATCTTACTGAAGACCTGCCCTTTAACACATAGTCCTTTGGTGGACATTCAAACTATAACATGGACTTATTTATGTGTGGAATAGAGCCACTGGGTAATCTGTATCTCGCAGGTGATTATAAATCATCTGCTCATGCCTTAAGCAAGGATTACCAACACCAACAGAGTTTTCTACACATTCTTCTTCCTCTGTGGCATATCCACTTAAAAGAAATAACCCTTCATATTCTGTCCACAAATTAATGAGGAAATAGAGGACAGCCTTGGAGACTGAAGTAGGTATGCCTCTTTATTTTGTATTTTTCTTCTTTTGTGTGTTATTCTCCCCAAACCAGAAAATAGCAAGCTGTTTGATAGTTTGCATCCATATATAGCTTCCTCTTCCTTGAGACTCCACTTGGGTATCTTTTCCTGTAAAATGGCTGAGAGTTTCCATGCAACAGAATATGGCTTTTATTTCAACTCTGTATTGAAATCACTCCTCTATCTATCATGCAAATGTGAATGGTACCAAGTACCCCCTGGTTTTCATTTTTTAATTTTGAAAGAGATTTATTTCCTTAATTAGAAAAATCAGCATCCAAATTTGCTACCACCTCTGTCAAATGGGAAATGTCCCCTTGGACTGTTATATCCTACTCCTAGTTCTCACTGGAAGACAGTAATCATACCAACATATTTGAATGCTTTGTCATAAAAAACAAGAGATAAAGTAAAAAGTTCCAGTACTGTATCCAAATAAAATATATTCATTTAAAAACTTTTAATAGGAGCTGGGTTGTGGCTGTATAGTAGATGCTTACCTAGCATGTGTGAGGCACTGGGTTGGATCTTTACCACCATGTAAAAAAATAAATAAAAAATAAAGACTGTGTCCATTTACAACTAAAAATATTTAAAAATTTTAAAATAATGTTTTATAGGTGAATTTTATGAATACAAATTCAGTAAAATTTTAAATTTTGGTGTTTGTACAATATTCTGTTATGATAAAGGATCTAAATGTCATAACCCCCCGAGTTAAGAGTTGAGACATTCCCTCTTAATGTGATTATTAAGTCTAACCACTTAATCTAATCCCTGCCTGTCTTGCTCTCCCCAGGAGTCAGTGATAATTATTTTGGGCACCAGGCTGATTCCTCTTTGAGCACTTCCTATAGAAATTCCCTTGCCATAAGAATGTGATCTGTGCCGGGGATGATGGAGTACACCTATAATCCCAGCACCTCTGGAGGCTGAGGCAAGAGGATCACAAGTCCAGAGCCAGCCTCAGGAACTTAGTGAGATCCTAAGCAACTTAGTGAGACCCTGTCTCAAAATAAAAATAAAATGAAAAGAGCTGGATATTGCTCAGTGGTTAAATGCTGCTGAATTCAGTCCCTAGTATAAATAAATAAATAAATAGATAGATAGATAAATAAATAAATAAATGAATGAATGTGATCTGATCTGTGACACTTTTGTTCATTCTGGGTAAATCAGCCCATTTAATATTTTAAGTTTTAGTAAATCAGAAAATTGGAAGTCCAAAACATCCTGAGCCAGAAAAGGCAAATGTATGTGTGTCTCTGGATTCCCTAGACTGGAACTAAACTCAGACTCTGACCTTTATGTTCACATCATCCTATTTTTAGAGCCCTGCATGTTTGAAAATTATTTTGAAATTATTAAACAATACAGAATCATATGGAATTAAAAAGATAAGATTTTCAAAAGCTGATTTATACAAAACAAACCCCAGTTTTCAAAATATCTAACCCATTTCTCAAGTAGAGATTTTATAGCAAGTGAATTTTTCTATATTTATGATCGGGCTAGATATTAATATCAGTTAAAATCTGAACTTTTTGTTCTAAGCATCATGAACTTATTTCTGCTGGCCTGATGTGCTTTCTTGTTGGGACTTGCTTAGCTCTGTCTTTGAGTCCTCCTCTAATTTGTTTACTGCTCGCTCGGATGTCTGGACCAATATGGCAATCTTCTGTTTTTATTGTACTAAAGTTAAATCTAGAATAGAACTGTTGTTTTCCTAAGTTGTAGACCATTTGCTTAGGCATAATTGTTAAATTTTTTAAATACCCAGTTAAAATAACTTATAGAGACCACCTAGTGATGACCATCATGAAATCTTGCTAGAAGTCTCTCACTGAAGACCAGACATCCTGGCTCTTAGAAAGTGGCAAGGAATTCATCTTAAGAGTTCAGATTTAGGGGTCAGCCAGTCCTGGGTTAGAATTCTAGCTCTGCAGTTTGCTCATCCTTCAAAGGTGACAATGAATGAGGCATTTAACAACCCCCTAAGTTGTTACCCCAAAATTGGGGCTGGGAATTTCTAACCTGCAATGTTCTTTTCAAGATTAAATGAGAAAATTAATACTTGGTGTTCAGTGGTATTCATAGCACTTGGTACTATGTAAGCACAGTAAGCATATAATAAATTGAAACTAATATATTATATTAGTAATCTGCATTTCCTTTTGATTGTATCAAAAGGACTCAATTTAAAGTAATTTGCCACTGAACTTTCTGTAATTCTCAAAACCACCAGCCTTGAGACTAAGCATACCTATAAATGGCACTATGTGTTTCTATGCATATAATTGAAGTGCAGCCAGGATCTCCTTAGTTCTGTGATTAACTTCCATATAGGTGAATTTCTAGTTCTATTTTCCCAGTTTCATATAGGGAGATTTTCTCTAGAAGCTTTTACACATATACAGTGAAACCAGCTTTGATTGCTCATGCATAGAAGGCTAGGCAAGAATCAGAAGAAATTAATGAGGACTATGTATCATGTAATGAGGACCAAGTATCATGGAAATATCATTAACATAACAGTTCAAAGCTGGCCAAAGTTCCAGTACTGTATCCAAATAATGAAATGTTTTCATAAGCAGCTCATTTTCTTGTAGATCTAGTGAGAGACTTGGGAATTTATTTACTAAGACAGTAAGAAACAGAGTCTTAGAACCAATTATATATTCTATGACTTTTGTAAAAAAGAATAACTCTACCCATGTTTTATTTAAATGAATATACTAATTTATAGATATGTCTAGGCTTTTGACATATGCATATTCTAATTTTTATATTTTCTGTTCATGAAATCTCATGACTCTTAAATTTAACACAATTATACAATCACCTAAAATTTAAAAAAAAGACACAAAGCAAGAATTCTATTAGCCAAAATTAGTTTAGATTTTTTTTTAGAGTATCACAACCAGGTATTTATTAAATTGTGTCCCTATAAATAGGGTTTCTTCATTTAACCTTGAAAAAAATCCACAAATTACAAATATGTTCACCCACTAGATATTTCTCTAAAATATTGTGTTTTCTTGCTAACAAATGATTCAATTAAGGATTTTCAAAATTGTTTTCTTAAATTAGGAATGACTCTGTTTCAGGTATATCTGTTTCGCTATGGATTTTTGCTATATCCTGCTGCATTTATCAAGAAAATAATTTAGTAAAATGTCTTCCTTAAGTAGCCCATCAGCCATGAACCATTTGTGAACAAAAGCAAAATATCAGTACTGAATTCAACCTCAAAGCTTTTCCCGAATCCAAACGAATACTACATCTATTTCTAAAATCATAGAGAATAATTATCATTTTGTAATAGCACAAAATGGTTTCTAGTGAAATCTGTTGTTTACATAAATTAATCACCCAGTTATTAATGAATCAGGAGTTTTTTAAAAATAAAATAAGCATCCCATCTCTGTTAAAATGTATTTTTGTCTCTATCAGTGGATTTAAATAGTAAAGCAAATTATTTTCAGAAAAAAATTAACTTTGAATAACCAATGCTGAAATTAAAATTACCTTGTTTGATATTCAGTGTCCTGCATACAAATGACTTTTACTGATATATCCCATTGAATCATTTCCTTAGTGGGGAAAGCACATTTTACTGAAGACAATCTTGTGGACCCTTGAGGCATCCTATCTGTCTGCTTTTTATAATTTATGATAGAAATAATGTAATGGTACCATCTGCAGTTAAAATGTCTCAAAACATCTTGTGTTTTCTACCCTATCCATTGTTATATACTTACATTCTAAATAGTATGCCATGAAATCAGGGTCTACATCTTATTCATCTTTTTAATCATTACAGAACTTCTTGTCTTACATTGCATAGAATGGATGTTTGATAAACATTTATTAAATCTATCAATTTCATAGAACATATATTTGGAACTTAATGATAGTACCTGAAATTTTACCTTAAGAGATAAGTAGCTACATTTCCATTAGTCCAATTAACATAAAGATTCATCTTTTTATTACAATAATTTGCCTATTTTTGTATATTCTAATGGGTCATTTAGATCTTAGAAAATAACAGCTTAGCAATTATTTTGATAATGGCTAGATTTTCTTAGCATATAGGATTATTCTTGAGGCTTGAGATGAAATTTTGAATTGTGTTCTCAACTTTTAAAATTATGTTCAGATTTTGATTACAATTATATTTTATTTCTAAGTAATTTGTATACAATAAAATATTTATAGTTATCCCCTTTTAAATTTCATATCTATATTATTTTTTTTCATGTATTCAATCCTTTCATTTCTTGCAATAAAACCTTTTTGTTCTCTTCACATAGGGAACTGGATTTTTCTCTTTAGGCTTTCCCAAAGTATTTTATATCTTTGTTTCTGATGTGGTAGATTTTGTTTTTTGATCTTCTAAATTATAACTGCCAAAATATGGGAAACTACTAGTTTTTCTGAAATTGGTACTTCTCATTATTTTCCCTATGCCATGGCATTTTATATCACTTTAGGAAAATACAGCTATCCTTACCTCTCCCTTTTCATTCTGTTTAACTTGCTTGTCCATTCTGAGTGCTTCATAGTAAGCATTTTTGTGGGATTTTTTTTGTATATTTAAAAAAATTAAATGGAATTATAATATAGCTTCAATTCCAGAATATATTTTTATTAAAAATACTTGTTATCAAATACATAATAAAATATTATAATTCATAAGAAAATATAAACCATAGTTATATATCCTGTATATCTAAATGTTAATTCCTCAAAATAATGATAGGCTTAGGGTTTAAGCTGTTAGAATGCCTTAAGAAAGACTCATTATAACTAGGTGCTTTTGTGCATAATAATGAATCTCTCTCTTTTTCCAGTACTAGAGATTAAATACAGAGGTACTCTATCACTGAGCTACATCCCCAATCTTCAGAATTTTTTTTTTTTTTTTTTTTTAATTTTGAGACAGGGTTTCCTTGTTTTCCAGGCTGGTCTAGAATTTGTGATCCTTCTGCCTCAGCTCCCAAGTAGCTGGGATTACAGGCATGTGCTGCTGCACCAGGCATAACGAAATTTCTTTTACAAAGTTCAAAATTGTTTTGCTTCACAGTAGTTCCCCACTTAAGAGTGGATGCATGTAATCACACATATAACTGAACCTTAGACACTTTTTTCATATAAATATACATAGCTGTGGAAAAGTTTAATTTATAAATTAGGCACAGTAAGAAGTTAACAATAGCATCATAAAATAGAAAAAATAGAAAAATTATAACAATATGCTATAATAAAAGTTATTTAAACCTTATGAATATTTTATTGCTAGAATTTTCCAATCAATATTTTTGGACTAAAGAAAACAGAGATAACTAAAACTGCAGAAGGTGAAACCATAGCTAAGGGGAACCACTGTATATAGATTGCTTTATTGGTAGTCATAGTTTCCATCATCTTTTGAATTATGAGGAATGTAAACCCTTCATATGGATTATCTCTGTGCTTCTCATCGCATTTTTTCTTGTTTTATGGAGAGGCCAGTGTCTTATCTACTATATATCATAGAAGTACTCAATAAATATTTGTGGAATGAACTCCATAATTAGAATGACTTTCCCATAACAAACAGAAAAAAGAGTGGGTCATCAGAAATCTAGCTTGACTGTTTTCAATAGGTATTACTGTCAGTAGAGAAAAGAATAAACACTTAGGAAGCCTGCCTAATAATATATTCAGTAATTAAAAATTTCTGAGAGCTTACAATATAATAGGCTCTATGCTAAATATTTTATCTTCATTCTATAATTATGCTTATTTTATAATAAAAAAGCAAGCAAAAAGAGTCAAGTAATTCTTAGTTCTTAGCTTGGAGATAACTTATATCAATTTATGATACATTTTGCTCATAAGCATGTAGAGAATTAATTTCACTTCTGTGTCTCCATAAGAATCACATGACCATATGGACCTATACCTCCAAATCTAACCTTTGTAATGGGAGGTAGAAAGAAAAGTTGACCTTTCTACTGCTTTGCTCTAGCAGGGAAGTCAGACAACACTCTGTGACTCTAATAGGGAGTATGAACATCAGTGCTATCTTTCCTTTTGTGTCAGTATATCTTTGGGGAAGTCGAGGGTACTTCTCTAAAATTACCCTCAGGCAGTTTTAAAAGCATATGTACTGGTGACTGTGTTACCAAACTGTTTCTGCAGGAACCCAAGTGTGCAGAGTTTACAATCCAGAGAGTTTTGCGGTTTAGAGCTCTGCTGCTTCTAGTTGTTTTTAAACACGTGCTGTCCTTAACTTCACCAAAATGTTGGTTGGCTTCAGTGAGAATATTTTCTGTGGGAATTTTAGTCTTGAGACTTTGCTGTCCTCAAATGATCTTCTGCCAGAGTTGATCTTCTGGGGGTGATCCTGTGCGCTAGAGGAAGTGGTTAGGAGGCCTAAACATTGTGATTCTGAGACAGCACTAACTAAGGAATTTTTCCTGAAGTTGTCACTACACAGCTTAGCATTTTGACCATCTAGTTGTGGGTTTTCCTACTAAGAGATTACCTTTTTTAAAATAAATAAATAAATAAATAAATCTCCTCTTCACCTGTCTTTGCAATCTCCCCAGTGGATTCTGGTTTAGTAAATAATCTGACATCAGCTTTCTGATTCTTTTTTTGTTTCCCTGCCGAAGCAAAATATGATAGCAAGATTGTTTATTCCAAACACAAGTGGACTGTCAGAAGCCAGATATGTTATTTGGGCATTAACTGCTCATGTGCCTAGTTTGTATCTTATGAAGAACTCATTGTGTGCATATCACAGTGCTAGGTATCTAGGGAGTACAAAGATGGAAGAGGAGGGGCTTTTGCTCTGAGAAATTCGAATTTCTAAAGGAACTTATTATAATCTTCATTATAAACCACTAAGAATGAATAGAATTTCTTCCTGCCACAGAGTCCCTAACTCTATATATTAACAAAATAAACTTGAGTAAATAAATGTATTAAAGTAATATTCAGACATCCCCCTAATCACTATCAGACATATTTTAGCAACATTTCTCAGACCAATTATGCAAATTTCAAACACTGAGTGGATTCAGAAATTCATAGCACTCAATCTGTTATTTTTCCATCTAAAAGGAAAAGAAATGTTACAGAACTATCAAGTAGACTTTCCCTAGTTTATTTTAAAAGAAATTTAAATGTGTACAAATGTAAATTATGGGAAAACCTCTTATGCTTATGGTTTCTATAGATTATAAACCTAAAGATAAATTAAATAAAAACTAAGAAAATTAGTAATGTTTGAACAAACGAGTAATATAAGAAGATTTTTTTTTTTGCCTTCCAGAAGCCAAATCACCAATGTTGAGACCATCATCAGTGGAAAGACAATCTGTACTTTTTGTGCTATTTGTGTTTGAATTGATTTTTCTGGTTTTACTTCTACTAGTCTTTCACATGTATCCTTAGCATTATCACAATAATCATTTTTCCTTCTTAACAAAAAACACGTTTATATCTACTGATTCATTGTTTTATTAAGTCAATTTATTTAATTATATATCCCCAGATAAAATATTGAAGAAGAAAGATATCACTAAATGCACCCTAGGATGAGTGGATTCTACCACCCACAAGTTTTCTATTTGCAAACTACTGTAAAGCTTTTGTTCTTAGAATAAGCCATGACATCTTTGATGCATTATTTAGCATAAATGCATAATTTACTTTTAAAATCCATCTCTTCTATTTTCTCTCTAGCCCATGGCAACTTGCATGACTTAGCCTCACTTGATCATTTTCTTGACGCAAATTAATGCTGCAAGAGAAAAGTTTTGTCCTTGTAATTGGTAAGAAAATTGTGCACGAGCAACAAACTGTGGCTGTCATATTTAACAACAAGGCCCTGCTGACCTAAGAGCAGCCAGTCCTGCTCATTAGTACTTTTAAAAGTTCATCTCAGATTGCTTGGCACCAAGTGCCTTGTAACTGCAGACCTGGGACTGCAGACATTCGTCATGAATGTCATCCTTATTATCTGAAATATGCTTCTATCATTTTAGCTCATTTGAGCACCAAAGTGAAAATACAAAATTTAAAAATGATTGGAAAACTCCAGATCATGTCTATAGATTTCTAGTAGGCGAGGACACCAGTTTGAGAAACACTAGTCTAGAATATTAGGCAAATATCTGATAACCAAGGAACAGTTCCTTTTTCTTTCTCAGAAAAGAGGTGACATTTCTGAGATGTCTGCTGACTTCTCTTTTTCCTTCAGCCTTGATCTGCTCTTGACCAGAGTTAACCAATATCTTTCTTCTACATAAAAGGACTGTGTAGACTAGGCACAGGTGTAAGGCCAAAACAGAGTTCCCTTAAGTGAACAGAACCATTGACATAATTTCACACAATACCAGAATTGACATTGACTTTCTCTCTTCTGCTGCACCATAAGCTCTTTGACAAGTGACTCTGTCCTACTCCCTTGGGATTCCCAGTGTGTGAGACCATGCATGGCAAATAGGGGGTGCTCTGGAAAGGTTTGCTGTAGGAGCACATAAATATTCATAGAAGAAAGAACTCAATACATCAGATGACATGTTCCCGTTTCTGCTCCTGGAAGCATATGACACATGGCTCGTCATTATGGGTCAGATGAGTTGGCCTGGAGGAAACTAGTCTCTGCCTGTCTCTGGTATGTTCTTGCCTGAAGAATCACACTAGTTGCCCACTGCGTAGTGGTTAATATCTGGAAAGTGATGAAATATTTCCCATTTGGCATACTTCCTCTGATGCCTTCCCCCTTTCCTTTCCTCATCTTATCATCCCTATGACTCAGATGAGCTGTGCTGGTTTTCTTATTCACAGGAAACTTATAGGCCACAGTCCAGAACATAGGCTCTTTATCATTCATCACTCGACCCGTTCATACAGTTGCAGTTAAGTCAGGACGAATGCTCATGCTCTTTGGTTTTTGGTTTTGTTCTATTTGCCTGACTTCATTGTGATGATAGGTCAAGCAGATAAACTGTGTATTTGTTGGAGATAACTTTTGATTCTTCAAGATCAAAGCATATTGTTATTGACCCTTATACAAGTACTGCTTTGGTTAAGTAATTATTCATTTTTTTCCAAGATAATTATTTTTCTAACTTAGCCTTTTTGAGTCAGTGTTTAGATTTCTTATCAGAAAACCATTCACCAGATAATGGGCATAGGTTTCCATCACATGCTCCAGACCACTTGAGGGAAAATGTCTTTCCTGATTCAAGCCTTCATGTTAAAGTAATCTCAGCTGGGAGGCTACACTTCTGAGCAGTTTTCTTTTCTTTTCTTTTCTTTTTTTAACCAGGGATTAAACCCAGGGATGCTTAACCACTGAGCCATATCTGCAGCCCTTTAAAAAACTTTCTCATTAAGTTGTTTAGGGTCTCACTAAATTGCTGAGGCTGGCTTTGAACTTGTGATCCTCCTGCCTCAGCCTCCTAAGGCACAGGGATTACAGGGGTGTGCCACCGTGCCTGGCATGAGCAGTTATTTTATGCACCTCTCCATCATTCATTTCTTCAGTCTTTTCTTTAAAAAATGGTAGTTACTGGCAATAAAGGACAGAAAAGAAAATTTGGTAGTACTAAAGATTAGATGCTTTGTATATTAACATTATGTAAAATGGATCTAGCCACAAGAAACTGAAGAACTAAGCTCTAGATCACACCTCTTAATCTGTGTAGCTAAGGGCAAATCAATTTTGATGTAATGGGAAATTCTTGTCTGAATAATTAAGCCTTGCTGTCCACTTATTGCCTTCAAGTCTGTGGGCAATCTTAAGAGAATTTGGAACTTGTAAACCTAAAATTCATTGGAACTTTATGAAAATATCAAGTAGAAAAATAAGATGTTCTGTAGATAAAAACTAAATCTCAATAAATACAGAGACTGACTTTTCATTTTGTAGTAGAGTAATCAAAATAGATTGTCCTTAGTGCTCAGAGTAAAATTGCAGATCTTCTTGGCCTCTCTGTTCCAATCAAATGTGATAGTTTTAGTACCACAGTTTTTTGTTTTTATTTTTTCCCCTATCTTACAAAAATGAACATGGTATGCTTTGAAATAGCATTAGGTAAACAAGGGAAAGCAACTAAGAGAATTTTTTAAATTAAAATTGTGTTCTATATCAATACAATTTGTTATATATATACTTGTTATATACAAGTTGAAAGCTGTAACATGAAGATAACTTATGAAACAAAAAAAAACTGGTGCTGTCACATGTGTTCATAATAAAATAGTGCCTGAAATAACTCACACCACTGGGTTGGATATGTATAGGTATGTTACATGTTTGCCCATATACAAAAAAAATCTGTTTCATCAACTGTAGTAACTAAGTGTTTCTATTTTTCACGGATTCAAAAAAAAGCCGTATGCATTTATATTGAAATTATAATGCATAGATACAATCTGCTTCCAGGTAGCAATGAGCTCCTCACACTTAACTTTAGATCTACCCTTAGAATAGATGAATGATCTTAACAATCCCTTTTTAGAATAGCAGGGGATGAATGTGAATACTTACTTATGGACGAGCAGGGGACCAGCCTAAAACTGTTGCTTAGATTTTTACTCACAATGGCCTTCACTCACAGAGGGGACTGGTTTTAACGACTCCATCGTACTACTGTCTTGAGCAGTCCTTAGTCAACAAAATGTTCAAAGCAACAACATAATACCCTCCACACCCATGTTAGAACTAGGAGATGTTGATGTTCCCAGGGTCCTCCGTGGGATGTGTATTCCTAGGGGATTACAGAGTAACTGCCACACAATAGGAGCCAAAATGTGCTCTGGAAATTATTTTTAAAATGTGCTTCACAATGAGTTACATCCCTAAAGCCTTCCACATGTATTCTGAGCTTGTTTTTTTTTTTTTTTCCAATCTGAACAGGGAGAAGATCCAATTTATTCGAACTGAAGGGACCCCAGGATTGGTACGCCTTTCTAGTGATGCAGACCTTGTTATGTTGCTGAGGTATGTAACACGGTGAAGTAGACAGTTTCCTGATAGATACTAGGAAGCATTTTAGAAAATAATATGCCAATATTGATAGCCTAAACATGTCTTCTTTATCTTAAAATAGACTTAAGGAAATACATTGAAGATTTATTTGAGAAATTACATTTGTTACCACAGAGACCTGTTTAATTTTGTTTTTACCCTCCTGGAAAAAGGATGTGGTATTTGAGAAGGGAAAGACTATAGAGATGAATGAATACAATGTCCTAGTCAGAATGGAATAGAAGAGTAACCAGAGAAGCTACATACGATTTACCTCCTCAGGGCAGGACAGAGGTCATCTTTATGTTTTCTTTTTTTCTCAAAATGTGTTTTGTTTCCTTCTGCTGATTCAAGATATTACTTATTTACTTTGTGGTTTTATGAGTTTAGGTTTGGGAAGTTGGATCAGAAAGTTGAAATTTGGTCCCTGGCACTCACTGCCAACTTGAAAGCCCTTTATAAAGTCGACCCGTTGTATTTTCTTTTGTGATGGTTAGATTGGCTTTGGTTTTTAAATTTTAGAGTAGTTCAGAAGGGAAACTGTCAAGTTTTCAAAAGACTTTCTCAGTTTTAATATCATCTCTCAAATATAGGCAAGCCAGAGTAAAATAAAGGTCTGTTCTACCTAGTGGTTGGGAAACCCACCACAGAGGCCTCTGAAGAATTTAAGGGAATGTCATGCTGAGCCACTGAGGTGTTGTTTTATTTGTCCCTGAGTGCTAACAACCATTCATGTTTTTTATGATGATCTTGACTCTGGCCATTTCTAATTCTCCACTTGATGGTTGCTGTCTATGTTGCCATATTTCTCACTGACCACTTGATTGTTGCCAAAAGCTTATCCCTTGTATTGTTGCCCAAAAGTTGTTTGTGTGGTTGAAGCATAACTCAAAAGGATGTCATCACTTTCCACAGCCACTTTTCTCCACTTGACCTTGAACAAAATCTGCAAGGGAGGTGTCACTTCTCATTTTAGGGATGGCCTGGCTCCTCTTCTGTGGTAAACTGAGCTAATTCTGAAAGCAGCATCTAGTGCTTACATGGTCAGGAAGACTACTGGCCTGTTAACATCAGAGTGTGATCTTTCTTTCTTTCTTTCAGAGTTTGGTGACAAAATAGTTTTGTTACAAAATTCTGGCTAGAAAATGACTCTTTTGCTTAATTCTAGAAATCTAATTTTTTCATTTAAACTAAGAATTCTGCTTTTGGGATTAGTAAGAACTATATTATAAAGCAAAAGTCATGAATATTCTTCAACTAACCTTAGTTAAATAATCTCTAGATGGTTTAAGTTTACATATTTTATTACCCTAGAGTTTCAAATATTTGTACTTTGTTCTTTGATAAATACTGTAATTTGCATGAATTTCTATGTATTATGTGGTTGAATTCAACAGTATCTGAAATCTCTTGTATAAAGGGCAAGGTCACATTGTCCTCTGTTTTAGGAAAATACACAGGTTCTCTGAAGGTAATGATTATTTAGAGTGGTATGAAAAATCTACCTCTATTTAGTAGTTCCATTATTGTTACATAAAAATGTTTTACTTCATTTGAGTGACCAAATGTATTTATTATTTTAATAATAGTACACAATGATACATGTGTTATACATACCTGCTTGTAGTTTAATGATTATTAAAAATGTGGGTGTTTTGTTTTTATCCTCAGTTCTTTATTTTTTACACCACTTTGGTATTGGATTTGCTTCAATCAGTGACTATGGACTCAAGCAGAGTATTTATTGTGTACATAGTGGAAGATTTTATGTTGGTTTTTGTATTTTGTCTGTTTCTTAAGAAGGGAAATCACCCCAGTACAAATGTACTTGATTTTCAGTGAGCCGCAATGTAGAAATAATACAGCTCTATGACACTTTCAACTCAAAGTCAACCTGTGTAAAGTTACCATCTAACATGGCTATTATAAAACACAAGAATTTTTAAATGACCCGTGGCACTTATTGTTGATTATTCAATTCCCTGTATCCTTTTAATAACTCAAGTCATGTAAAACTCATGCTTCTATCAGAACTCATACAGGAAATGATTGATTATTTAGCCACATAAAATTGCAAAATTTATATAATAAAAGATACCACATATCAAGGGATAAAGAAAGGTAACAAACTGAAAGGATAATATTCACAGCACTTGAACAAAGAGATCGAGATCCTTACTACCTACACTGCTAGGTAGATGTTAGCACCATGAATAGATGACGAATGCCCTTAGAATATTTTAAAAGAAGAAACCCAAAAGAAAAATGGAAAAAAGATATAAAAATGCATTTCATAGAAATTGAAGCACGAATAAATTAATGGAAAAACTCTTATAATCCTAAAAATGCAATTTCAAATAATGAGATACCATATCACAATAGAAGATTGTAAAACTCAAAAACTCTGATAATACCAAATGAGACATAGGAACTCTCATTTTACCTGGGTTTGGTGGGATTGTGGTTTCTTCAATCTCTTTGGAGTGCATATGGATAATATTTTGTACAGTTGAAAAGCCATATGTGTGTTTACTGAGAAACTACTTTTAGGTATATGCTACATTTACACCTAAGAAACTCTTTTATACATATACAAGGTGACACATAGAGGATAAAAGTATGCACTTTGAAAAAAGTAAATATTTCTCCAAAGAGGTATAGAGAAATAAACTGATATGTTTATAGAATGGCCTGCTATATTGTAGACAAAAGGAACACACTAGATCCTTATGCATAGATATCAGAATTAGAACAATATTGTTGAATGAGAAAAAACAAATCAAGAATGCTATATACTTAGAGTTTATATAATTTTTAACAATGTAGGAGGCATTGTTCATCTATACATTCCTCTATATAGATACGTTTCAGAATACAAAACTATGGAAGAATACCTGTAAGTCATGGTGGTGGAGAACAAGGGACCTCTGAGGGATGGGCTGTGAGGAGTACAGACTCTCCTACTTTCCTACTCATTGTGCAAATGAGGCTTCCCCCACCTCTTTGACTAAAGTATGCATTTTGTTTCTTGTGTTCTTCAGCTTATTTGAAGAAGAGATAATGTCATATGTGCCTCCACATGCCTTACTCCACCCCAGCTACTGTCAGTCCCCACGTGGCTCCCCCGTGTCTTCTCCTCAGAACTCACCAGGTAGGTCCACCTAACTGCTCATGTGAATTCTCTGAGGAGTATGCCCCAAAGTCAGATATTCTCTCCTTCCTAAAGGACTAGTGTAGGCACAGGTACATGTTGTGTGGCATTTGTTGTCTCTTAAAAGCAGCTTGTTTCTGTGGGGATTCATTTTAGCAGAAAGATGATGAATAGGGGGATAAATGTTAGTAGTACGACAGGCTTCCATACAATTTACTCATTGTTATGTTATGTGGTGCCTTATACACCTTGGAAAATACTAAGGTACAAAATACTATGTTAGTTTTAAAGTGCCAGTGGGGAGACATTGGAAAATAAAGTCTCCATTCTCAAGACATAATATTGAATTTAAATTATTCAGTGTCATGGACTTAGATATTCTCCCCTTCAGTATTCACTAACTGTATTAGATAGGAAAAACAAAAAGAAAGCTAAATGGGCAGAAAGAGCATATTGATAGATAAATTCAGATTTGTAAACTCAAACTCTTTTGAAAAATGAATGTGAATGAAGGAGGGAAGGAGTAAATGAATGGATGAATGAATGGTAAAAAATGAAACATAACAAATGAGTCTTTTTTTTAAGGAAGGTAGACATAATTCTGACAGAACATTGACTATATTTATCCTTATTATAGGCAATGAATTTTTCACACTTTAACAGCTATAAAATTTAAAACTGTTTCAATATAAATTCAAACATCCAGGGTATCACTAAAAGCGCTGTATGTTCTTTGATATTTCACATGTGTTTTCACATATTGCTATGATAATGAAGCTGCAGCCTAACTGAATACTGCAAACAGGAACAGGTCTATTAATTTGTTCACATAACACAGATTTATTGAGCATCCAACTATGATCCAAGCACTGAATTAAACCCTGGTGGTATACAGATGAATAATGCAGTCTGCCTTTGAAGGGTTCATGGAGGTGTAGTGAGTCAATAATGACTCTGAACTCTGTTGTTAGTCCTGTAATGAAGAGCTTGTATGGGAACGCAGATGTGGGAACAATTATTCCTTCAGTGTTGGGGGTGGGGTGTTTGGGGAAGGTGAGGATAACAGACATGAAGTCACCCTTAGATGCTGATGAATAGGAATCTGCCAAGTAGACCAAAGAAAGAACTTTCTAGTTAATGGGGAAGCATAAGCTAAGGTGCAGAAGCATGAAAAGCATTGTTAGGGGCAAGTTAATAGTTACAAGTGAAGAGGAGGTCTGAAAGCTCAGGTTGGTAAGGTAGAGTAGGTCCAGTTGGTCAGTGAAGCCTTATCTCAATGAGAAATCCATGAGAAACCTCTGAAAACTTATAAACAGAAGAATAACAATAATATAGATTCGTTTGGTGACAGTATGGAGAATAGACGAGAGACTGGAGCCCAAGATACCATTTGGGAAGCTGTTACGTTAGCCTTGTGACACGATGAATAAAAGGCTGGACTGGGGCACTGGGTGAAGACATGGGAATAAATGCAGGGGTTATGATGGATGCAGAGACAAGGACTTTGAGTCCATATAGGGAAGAGTCAAGGTAGAATCGAAGGTCCTTACTACCTACATTGCTAGGTAAATGTCAGCACCATTTACCAAGAAGGAGAAAAAGGTTAGACTGGAAGTGAGAGGTGAAATGAATTTGGTTTTGGATGTATTTTGTTGAGAAATCTTTGGGCCATCAGCTGGAAATACACAAAGACATCTGGAAAAAATAGTCATGGAGTGAAGTAGAGGTTGATAGCCAGGAATTGAGTGTACTGGTGGTAATTGAAGCCCAGAGTGTAGTTTAGAGGAAGTAGGGAGGAATGCCAGTGAAAAGAAAATAGTTGATGATGACATGGGGAGCCTCAATATTTAAGTGATGGGCTGAGGAGAGTAAAATAAGGTGAGCCAATGGATTTGGGCATAGAATTAGGAAAGTCTTTTGAGGGGAGTCAGTTTTCAAGGGGATGCAGTTCACAGAGAAAAATGCTCAAAGGTTTCAAGAAGAATGTGGTCTGAGGAGAGGCCATTAGATCTTAAAATTGTGACGTTATAAACGATCTCTGCTAAAGAGTCTATGAACTAATAAACTGGATTATGACCAGTTATAGAATGATGCAGGATGTAAAGTAGAAGCCAGGAGTGTGGCATGCTCTTTTCACAAAGCATGGAGTTGATGAGAAAGGAAAGGCAGAGGAGAAAGTGAAGAAAGGGTCTTTGGGGTAGGGTAGTTGAGCATGTACCTGGAGCAGTCACAGGGTGGGTGGAAGGAGAATGGTTTATTGAATGAGGCAAAAAGCAGCCATCACAACACAGGCCTTTGGGAAGGCAGGACACAGAAAGGAACAGCATGGGCCAACTCTGGAAGAGTTGGAGACAACTGTTCAGATGACACCAGGTGAGAGGAAATATTCTTGACACTACAAGTAAGTTCAAAGATATAGGGGAAAAAACTGATGGAATACATAGCTGACCTTAGTCATTTACCAGCTGTGTGACTTGAAGTAAATTCACCTCCTTCCCTGATCTTGAATATTTCTTTTTCTGTAAAATGGACATAAGGATAGTCACTTTACCTCTGATGGTTATTTTTGGAAAAATGCCTTTAGTGATGCTGGAACTTAGCAGACCTCCAAGAAATGTTAATTTATCCTTTTTTCTTTCTTTCTGGAAATTTTCTCCCAAGAAGCATAGTTTGTCCATATATGAGTCATTCATAACTGGATCCACGTCTTACTGATTTGCAGAGCTGGCTGCTTAGGCATTTCGTCATTCAGGGAGGTCTTTTTTTAGTAAGAACCTATGCTAGGCTGGGCACAGTAGTACATACTCATAATTCTAGCTACTAGGAAGGCTGAAGCAGTGGGATCACAAGTTCAAGGCTAGCCTCAGCCATTTAGCAAGACCTTGTCTAAAAATAAAATTTAAAGGTGAAAAAAAAAGTTGGGGGTGTGCTAGACCCTGGGAGGTTCAATCCTCAGTAACACACACACACACACACACACACACACAACAAAAAACAAAAAAAAACAAAAAAAACAAGAGCGATAGAGAAGAAAAGAACAAACAAACAAATGAACCTTTGCTAAAGTTTCGTCTGATGTTCATGGTTAAAGAAAGAAGCCATGTAGATTATCAGTCATGCCATCAAGGTTCTCCATTCTAGGCTCTTTCTGAGGCCCATCCTTCCTCAGAAAAAGGTAGATCACCAGATTCTCTTAGGAGCCCTGCAAAGTATGCTCTTAAAGACTGGCTGAACATTCTTTGATTTTGTGCGAATATTTAAAATGGTGACCCAGTTTACTTCTTCATTTAGCATCCAAATGCACATGAGTAATCCATGGTGGTCCTAAAATTCATTCTAGAAGCTTATATTTAAACATTTTCCAAAGACATGTGTAATCCAAATATATCTAAATTACTAGCAGCATTTGTGGTGGTTTTAATTTTCAGGAAGAATCATCTCCACATTTTTTGGCCTACTCTGTTTCAATGGGCCCTGTTTGATCTTGAGACTGGGATGTACTGCCTGATATCAGTGGAAGTAGCTGTAACTAATTCCACATGATAGAAGAGCAGGACTTGCTAGCCTCGTTTCCTTTGTGGAGGAATCTTCTGTTTCTTTAAGTCAAATAGCTTCTTCTACCAGTATTCCTGAAGGTTTGGTAAAACTAATATTTTAAAGTGGCCTGATCCTTTTTATCATAAGTGGAATTTTACCCCCTTAAGTGGTGTGAGAATAACATTGTGAAAATTATGACAACAATAAATTTTAATGATCTTCATTCAGAATGCCCAGGAACCTGGTAGTATTTCCATGTTTTTCCTCATTCCAAGCACATTTATGGGTCTTTTCACATACAGAAGAGAGAGGGGCTTTGGAAACTTTGACTCACTGCTTTCTGCAGCTGTTAGAGTGCTCACTTAAAATTTGTCAAAATTTTGGAATGTGAAGGTTCATTTTTCTAGGACCTTTATAATGCCAATCCCAACCTCTGCTCTGCCAGAAGGAAAAGATCTTTGCAAATACCGTATGGTTTATTATGCCAAATAGGGGACCCAGAAGTTTATTTAAGTGAACATTTCTAGGAATTTAAATGCAGTAACACCTAATTTATCTAATATTGTTGGAGATGTGCTCCCTTATGTGAATTTTCCAGGTAATCAAAGCTATGACTTTAACTACATGAGAATTTGTTTAACCGACTATTTGCTGAAACTCTTCATAAGTACATTATATTTCTCCTTGCTTTCATATACACAGCTCATTGAGGAGATTTCATGGTTTGGGAGATCATTGTGCCTATTATGGTGCAGAGCTGTGGTCACTTGATTAGGACTCAACGGGAAGCTAGGACCTGCACAAGGTCACACTAAGAGGAAGTAAACAGACTCAAAGAGCCCTGGAGAGCAACTTGAGGGTCTTCACTGAAGGTTTTCTTGAGGGAATGGGCTGTAAAAGGGATTATTTCATCCAACATATGGTGGGACTCTCATAAAATCTTCTTTTCCTCTTTCTCTCCCTGCAGAGTGTTAGCATCTTACCAACTGCTCGTTCTATACCCTTCCCCCTTGCTCCCCCAGCTCTCTCTCCTCTCAGATATGTCTTTAGCAGTAGAGAGCTTTTGCTTTTCGGTAGTCCTCCATGTTCTCATCCCTATTAGGATGCCGGTCATTGTCATGCCTGTCAGCATTCCCTTTATAAGTTGCTTCTTTGCCAAAATCTGAGAAATCAGAGCATCAAATTGTTTTCAATGCATGGTATGTACATGTGCATCCACAAACTCAAAATATGACCCAAGGGCCTTTTACTACTCTTAGAGAATAAAGCAAAAATGTGAGGGATTCAGCACTTGTTTTGTGCCAGCTAGTTCTGAGGTTTTGCTTTTTATTTATTTATCTTATTATTTCCATCAGTTTCAGTGTTGAACTATGGTTCAGAAGGTAGAGCCTTCCAGAAGTTATTGTAATGCTCAATAGTTTGTTTATACACACAGGGAATTGTTGTTGTTGTTGTTTAAATCATATGAAGAGCTTCTTTCTTTCTTGTTTCTTTTTTCCTTTCTTTCTTTTTCTTTTTTTCTTTCTTTCTTTTTTTTTTTTTTTTTTTTTTTTTTTTTTT
>NW_026000005.1:16065140-16093270 GCF_001458135.2 Marmota marmota marmota | reverse complement strand
TTTTTTTTTTTTTTTTTTTTTTTTTTTTTTTTTTTTTTTTTTTTTTTTTTTTTTGGTGGAAAATAAACCAAGAAAGAAGGGGATTTCCAACTTCATCCCAAAACAGAGGCCTAGAGCTGTTGTGGATTAGGCCAAGCTCCAAACCCTATCCGGTGCAGGGCAAGTGCTAGTCATCAAAGTCATCTGAGTTCCAAGTTGCACACCAGAATCAGAAAAAGACTGAGATTTCTCAGGAGTTGAACGCCAACATTTTTCTAGTGTCGTTTAAAATGTTTTGTCAGGTAGAATTCTTTAATTTGCAATTTTCTAATAATAGTAATAATTTCTATAATAGTATAGAAATTTTCTAATAGTAATAGAAATCCTGTACCATTCTATGAAAGTTCTTTAGGTGTGCCTAGCAATGACAAAGAAGAAAAAAAAAACACACTAATATCTAATACTGAAATATTTTCCTCCAAATGATTAGTATAATGCTGACCATACATGAAGTCAGTTCCTCATTTGATCACTTACTAGATGCAACATTGACCTTTGGTATCTGATTTCCTTTTGTAAGACTGTGAAGACCATACAGGCACCTCTCTGTGAGAACATCCTATCCTAGAACTTCACCGGAAGTTATGGTTCCCATACAATACTGTTAGCAGAAGCTTCCAGGAACATTTTTGGTTTTCAAAACAGAAGTAGCATTATTCCTCCCCTGGAATCTCTTGGCAGTTGCACCTGACTTGTAATTAAGAATTTGACAAAGACCAGAGCATAATTTACTGTAATTTTTAAATGCTGAAGCATATATAAGTGATTTTTCATAATAGATGTATTAGGAAAAGAATTTTTGCCTTGAATAATTTGTCTCCAGAGCCTCCATAATGAAATCACTTTACCTAGCGTGTGAATGGAGTCAGAGCTAATTTTTATTATGTCTGTGCTGATAGTGATGGAATGCATTGTGGTATTTCCCACATCCTTTTAAGCATCTCAAATTATACAGCCCTAGTGTATGTGCTGTTTCTTAAAGTAATCAACTCTTAAAGAATCATGTTTCTTTTGAGTCTTGAAAGATTTTCATTCAGTCCTTTGTTCTTCATTTTCCTCTTCTCTATTAATGATTGTACTCTTAAAAGCTGATTCATTGTGGCTGTCTTCTGAGCTGTCTGGGTTACTCGTCTGCAGTTTCTTAGACTGGAGCACCAAGGATTTGTGCTTCATTGCCCTCCTCCCCCATCCACCCAGGAGGGCAGCATTGTGCTCATGGAGTTCATGTTTCTTTGTGGAGCAAATGATGTCTTTCATACATGCAGGAAGCATTCCTCCTGGGTTAACCCCTGGATGCTGCCCACATGTTTTGCTAGTTACATTTGATCTTCCTGTAAAGAGAATCCTGGTTCTCAACCATGGTTGCACAGAGAAACCATCTGGAGAGCTGTGTACAACACTTATGCCTGGGTCCTACCTCCACAGATTCTGATGTAATGCATTTTGGGTGTGGCTTGAACTTCGGGATTTTTAAAAGCTTCCTAAGTGCTTCTAATATGCAGTCAAGACTGAGATCTTGCTAGGAGTCTCTTCTGCTTCTTAGATCTTTTAAGGTCAAGTTTACTTTTTGACATAACTCTTAGCTTTTGGAGTAAAAGATTCCTAATTGTACAAACAGATCTCCTGACAGATCACTGATATTGAAATATTGAAAAATATTGAAAAATTTTTTCAATATCCATTCCTAAAACCCCAACACATTTCCCCATGTGTTTACTGTTACCTCTATGCGGATAACAATGACAGCTTCTTATGCAGCAGACACTGCACAAAGTGTCACCTATACACTAACTCATGTAGTCCACTGATGTAGCCCTGGTCTCTCACTCACACTCCAGTACTATATTGTCAAGTACCTGTAGAGCACATCCACCTGACCAGCTGTCATCTCCAGCTCAGTATGTATAAGGCTTCATATGCTTCTCTCCACCAGCATCATTTCCCACAATGCTTTTAGCATCAAGCTGACCTGGCTCCAGTCCCAAACCTACTACTATCAGTGGCATATGACCTGGACAAGAAACTGCATCTTTGTTTTCCTTAGTTGCCAAGTGATAATGATGATAGTAATAATAATAACAGCCACTTCATAGACTTGGGATGATTTCTCAAGATCCCTATGTAAAGTGCATCATTCCTAATATAACAGGCACTTAACAAATGATAGCTATTATTATTGTTGAAAAGCGATGTTATCGGGGTTTCCCATTCCTCTTCCTTACTTTTCTACTGTTACCAATTCATATTTCACATTGTAAATGTTCCTCTGAGTCACCACCCTCCTGACTAGTCCTTATCCCCTCAGGCCTTGGTTGCTGCAACAATTTCTAACTGGGTATCCACCCTCTAGTTTCCTTTCCTCTTTCCCACCCTTAATCGGTCCAACACACTCTGAAAATAATTTTGTTAATGAAACACCATTTGTATGTTATTCCCTTGCCGAAGAACCTATAAAGGCTTTCCACTGTTCACTGCACCATGCCAAACTCCTCTGCTAGGTTTTTAAAATTCCTCTCCTAATTCGACTCCAGCACTTCTGACTGATTTAATTTCCCGTTTACTCCCCAGCACACCCCCTTCACTCTAGGCTAGTGGGTTTCTTCAGCATCGTCTGAATATGAAGCAATCATTTTTCCAGCTCTTGCTGACCTGTTCCAGTATAGAATAGAGATTCTCCTTCATTTTCAAGGTTTGGTTTCAATTAAGCCTCCCTCCTTAGGTCTTTTTCAATTTAATCTCCACCTGTGCTCATTACTTTTCTGTGACATCACTGCAACTTTTCTATACCACTGATATCAAAAGCAAATACTAGGAGGTCAGGCAGCCAGTGTCATTGAGTAGCTATGGCAGAGGGAAGAACACAGGCCTGGTTTAATAGAACAGCTGCTCCTGTCTCCCCAGAGAAATGCGAGCCGGTTGTTGTAATATTTCCCAAATAATTTTCAAGAGAAAAACATAGTTTTTTTTAAACTTGAAATCTCCTAAATTTTTAAATGTCAGTAATCAATTTTAAATCCTAAAAAAAGAAAAAGCAAGTGGGGCAAACAAAATAGATTTATAGGACTGGGGATAGTCCAAGGGCTATAGGTTTGTCACCTCTGCTTTATAATCTGTGTACCACCTAGTTTAGGATTTATGCTCAAATTATTTTCTATGTTTTAATTCTGTCTCCCCAACCAAGATAGTCATGCCAGAACCCTACCTTATTCATTTTTAGCATCCATGATTGAATCTAACACAGTATTAGCAATAAATAATAAACTAATAATAAATAACAGCTGATTCATTTGTTAAGGAAATTTTTCATGAACTTACATGATGTGTGATGAACAAGACTTCACAATTTGTGTTTTCTGGTTTATTTTATTGAGTTGGAAGTACTTGGTGGAAATATCCAGTGTGTTTTTATGTCTGTGTCTGACTCCCATTTCATCATCAGTTTAATATCCCAAGTTGTTGCTTGTGACACAAAGCAAGATTTTTTCTGTGGAAAGAGGAAGAAACTGTGATGCTCTTATACTGAGCTACTGAATGATATAAATATCTTTAAATATTCTGTAGATATTCACTGCACTTGGTGCATTCGGAATGCAATAAATATCACTATTATTTACTCTTTGTGCAGCCAGAAGACAAGTACCTTCTGCAATTATGTTTTAATTGTTTTTATACTAAGACTACCTTACCCTGCAATAACAAATATACATAATTATATATCTGAAATCTTTCTTATTTTTATAGTGCATGTGTGAATAAACCTTTTGTGGATTTGGGGGGTGAGGAATGTCCAATGAATGATAGAAACTGACTATTCTTGCCTTATATGCCACATACTTTCACACAGTAGCTTCCTGTTGAATTGCCATGATATCATTTCAGCAGCAAGAAAAGATACTTCATCCTGAACAGTTAATCACTGGACATGAGTAACTCCGTTTGACTCATATTAGTTTGGAGTAAAAAGGGGAACATATTTGAGAAAAACATGGGCATCCTGTAACTACTCAAAGAGGATCTTTATTCTTAACCAAAAAGCCACAAAGATGTCACTTAAGACCCTGGTTAAGCTTTGCTATATCCTTCAACTTGGAGAGGAGGGGAAGCAGAAGCTGAAAGTATTACTGGTTTTATTTGTTAATGGGGGTGGTTTCTTCATGGCAATGTGATGAAGGTAAGGACAGTGCTCAACCCCAGCTTGTCCTCCTCTGTGGTATCCTCTAGGTACTCAACGTGCCAATGCCCGCGCTCCAGCCCCTTACAAGAGAGATTTTGAAGCCAAACTAAGGAACTTTTACAGGAAGTTAGAAACTAAAGGATATGGACAAGGCCCAGGGAAATTAAAGTAAGTCAAAGTAATACAAACCACATGATTTATAGATGGTTTAAGGATGGGATGTAGTTGGAAATTTAGGAAATTGTGATTTGGGACAATGAGCCTATGTTTTAGTGGGCGTGATTATTTTGGCATTTGTAAATTACAGTATCATGTAAGATGTAGTTCTAGAGTTAACGTACTATTAAGCTTCAGGTTTGAAATCCAGCAGTGAATGCACTACTGCTTTCCTTGTAAAAATAGGGGCAAAATAAAAAGCTGATTAATTTTTTTTTCTCCCAAAGAGTACCTCTTGGCTTCCTGGATAGTCATTAGATATTAAATTATTGCCGTGTCTCTGACAGCATGTTACTATTTTCTGAGCTGACTTGAATGTATGGTTAGCTCTATTTCATTCTCTGTGACAACTTTCATCTACAAGATAATGGGTCATGAATGTTGTTTCTGCCTTTCTCACCCTCCCTTTCAGTGGGGACACTGAAACATCCTCATCATGTTGTCTGGCCTAGATTTGTTTTCACTCCTTACTTACCACTCTTCCCCTCCTCCCCATGTCCCCACTACAGCTCACTATGCCACCTAGAGAGGGCAGGGGAGGGGGGTCTCCCTTGAAGCATCACTATGACCTGGGTGCCTGACCCCTCTGCATAGGAGGGCTCATTGTCAATTTCACCTTCATCTCCCCATCCCCAACACCATCATTCTCTGAGCTGTAATGGTGTCGCACTTGACTTACAAAGTCTGGATCATCCGGTTTCATTCACCCAGCCTCCCTGTCCTCTCTTGGTCCATTACCATTTACATGAAGGGCAAATGGATATCTGTGGCAGGACCACTTTAGTGTCATCATCACAAGTAAATTAATTGGCCATGAGCATCATCTACTTTTATCTACCCCTTAGGGAATCTCAAGGTTGGCTTAATTTAAAAATTAAATTAAGCACAATTGTAAACTCCTCTGCTTTGGAGGACACAGACTTTTTTCCCTTCTCCTGGTTCTCCGGAGAGAGTCTTCTCTCGGAGCACTTAGTAACTGAATTCCTTGTCTAGGTGCATTCAGGCTTAAAGCATTACCTCATAGGGTTGTTCTTCATTTAGTAAACAAAAGTTTGTGTGTGTGGGTGCACACGTGTGTGCATGTGTATTGTTGTATGATCATTTTTCTTCTGGATAAGTGACTGGCCACTCAGAAAAGACTCTCAGGATGTTTTTCAGACCAAACGTGGGGCACTTTATTTACCCTCAAGTCTCTTATGTAATGTTTGTTAATGCTGCTAAGAAATAAGAACAAGTGTGTACTTTTAATGCAGACAGTGATGGTAGTAAGTAACTTTACCTCTAGCCTAGTTAATTGTGGTAAATAGAAATTAAATAGCAGGTGCCAGGCTCTAGAAAGATAAGGAAGAGGAAATAATCTGTGTTTTCCCAATTGTCTCTTTACGGACAGGTTAATTATCCGAAGAGATCACTTGCTAGAAGATGCTTTTAATCAGATTATGGGCTACTCCAGAAAAGATCTGCAGAGGAATAAGCTGTATGTCACCTTCGTCGGGGAGGAAGGGTGAGGAGAACAGAGAAGTGGCTGGGGAACACAGGCTGTGGCTGCAGGGCGGATGTTTCTCCATGTCGCTGTGGTTGCCTGAAACAGGAAATCCTTCTGGCAGGAAGTGCTGTTCTCATACACTTAAACATTTCAGCTTTTTTTTTTAAGGCTTCCTCTGGTTTTTAAATCATTTGACATAGAAATTCTTTGGTTAAAGTCTTGTAGCTATGATCATTTTTGAGAGCAGGAGACTAGTTTGGTTTCTTCTCTCTCCATCTCTCTTTCTCTCAAAGGGAAGAAAGTGAGACTTTGAGGGGTAAAAAACAACAGTGAATTGCATTTTAACATCTAAGATCTTGTGTTCTGCCCTCGAGTGCTGGGTACAATTTGCTTCACCTGTTAAATAAGTTCAGTTTCAGCATCACAAGTTAGAATTCTGCTTTTCTACCAGGAGGCTTCCACCATAATCACTCTGGGGCCTTGGCTCTTCTTTCTCCACCCCCAGTTTTTCTCTTCCCTTGGGAGGGCAGCACACCTACAAATGTAACTACCTACCATAGACCAAGGTGTCCAGCTTCATGACTCTTCTATGAGTGTGCTCACCTGGACGAGAGTTAGGAAACTAAAGGGTGATGACTCCCACAGTGTCTGTTGCACCCAAATAGACACAACAGTTGTTCAGTTGTTGCAAGTCACCTTGGATCGACAGCACTCATCCCTCTTTTCGCCCTTCTCCCCCACTCTGGGGCCCCTCTGTCTTTCCTCATTTGAGGTCCCAGCACCATCTTCAGTTCCCTGTAGACACTAGAGGGAATTTTAAAAATTCCACATAGTTGTCTGAACTCTGATGTTGTTCTCTTTGTTTCTGTTTGATTTGGATCATTTTAAGGCTGTCACTCTCAGTCATGTCTGGGAATAAAGAAGATTTCCAAAAAACTTAACCTTGCAGTATGTGGTTATAAAATGGAGACTTCAAAGTACAAAATAACTTGCCTGTGCTCATAGAATAGAGGGAAGAGCAAAATCATGACTCAAACCCAGGCCTTTCGTCTTTTATCCAATATTCTTGGAATTGCACTGGAATGTTAACAAAACCCCTGAACTCAGACCTGATTTTTTTTCCTACTGCTGAAACTTTAACCATTCCAACTCGTGACTGATAACTGTCTCCCAGCTTTGACTAGAAGAAAGTAAAATGTGACAAAAGTTTCGGTAGAAGCTTGCCTGACAGTTGACTGAGTCTTTCATTGCTGACCTGCATAAATGACTTCAGGCTTGTGTTGGCTTAAAGATGCAGGTACACCATTGAAAAGGAAGGCAAACGTTAGCCTCATCACAGGTATGCATGGGATTCCAAGTATTTCCTTACAGGACCAGTCTGGTTTGGATGAAAATATTTTCCTCCCCCAGAACTCCAACTGCCTTCTTTCATTGTGGAACCACATTTTTGTTTTGTTTTTGTTTATTTATTTATTTATTCATTGAGATGGTATCTCACTTTGTTGCCCAGGCTGCCCTTGAACTCCCAGACTCAGGCTATCCTTCTACCTCAGCCTCTCAAGGAGCTGGGCCTACCAGCATGCACCACTGTGCCTGGCTTGGACCACAGTTTGTTGAGATCTCAGAGGTACAGGGAAGAGTCTTTGGAAGCACTGATATTTAAATTTAAATAGAATAGATGCTGATCTTGCTTGGTCATCCTCCAGCAGTCTCTCATGATCTAGACTGATGACGTTGGTTCCTAGGAGGAGGCCCAGGCTGAGTGGAGCTGGATTCCTCTGTGCTTGATTACCACTGGTGTCCACATGTTTCCTGCCTCCATCACCTGTCTCCTTCCTATGACTCCAGAGGGAAAACAAGGGAGAGGATGTTTTGAGGTGTGACCTCAGTTATCAGGAATGATCTCTAAATCTGTTTCCTATGCTAATAGGGCCTATTGAACCTGGATTTCTGGACTCCTGTCTTTATCATGCCAATGTCACATATTTAGATTATTAGACATAAAACTTTATTTGCTATTGAAGCACAGAGACTTCTGTTTTGAAAGACTAAAACAGTACTCTTGTTTAAAAAATAGAGATCTCAAAACTACATAAAATTGAATTCTTTGAACCTTTGTCACCTTTCAAACACACTGATCCTATCACATTGAGGTATTATAACTTTGGGGGGATTATAATTAATACCCAGTTTGAAAAGCTACCCAAATCTTTCCATTGAACGATAAAAATAGAAGTTTCCTGTTATTTCCCCCCTCATCAATTTCAGTGCCCTTAAAACATATCATTTTGTAAATTCTTCACCTCTAGGTCTAGAAACGAGTATTTTAAAATGTACATATCTGGTGCCTAGATCTTTGTTTCTAATATCCTTCTTCAATATAAAGCACTAGGGTTCCTTAGAGAAATGGTTAATTCTAGGACTGAGGCAGGAAGTATACAAGATGGACCCTGAAGAATCTCGTAGAGACTGCCAGAAAGTAGAGGGGTTTTCAAAATGAGGATGGGGATATGCCAAAGGGACACAAGAGCCCACTGAGAGAGATCCCAAAGGCCAAACCTGGAATAATAGAAGCAACAAAATAAATAAAGCCTAAGGTATAAAATAAATATCCATACTGATTAAATATGAGATGAAATATATAAATAAATGGAGGAGAATAGAAAAATCTGTGTGAAATATTTCTTCAGAATTCAGCATAACTCCCTACCCCTTAAATATGAGTTGTACACAGAATTTTCTTCCAAATAGTACAGTTGTGGAAAATGTGGGAAAGAAGTAAGTTTATAGTAGAGAAACCTGGCAGACACTCTTTCAGTGAGGTAATCAAGGTTAACATCAACAGTTCCAAGTCATTTGATCGGTGACACCCTTCATGTGATGTGATAAGAGGGGCAGTTCTGTGATCTCTCTCCTCCAAACCCATAATCTCACACCAATCTTGGAAAAACTCAGACAAAACCCATTGGAGGAACACTGTGGGAGATACTCACCAGGAATCTTGAAAATTGTCAACATTATCAATAATCAAAGGAATCTAAGAAAATGCTACAGTCAAAATGATACTTAATTAATTCATGTAATGTTTTTGCTGGATGGGATCATGGAACAGGAAAGGCATATTAGGTAAAAGCTAAGGAAATCTGGATAAAGTATGGATGTTAGTTAATAATAATGTGTCGATATTGGCTCATTAATTATGGTACAATAGTTTACTTGAAGCATAAAGAAAAAGAGGTTTACTTTTTAGAATAATGTATTTACCTGCCCTCCAAAATGGTTTGAATTAGCAGGTTCACAGAGAGACTTCATCTCTGCTTTAAGCTTTTTCTTTGCATAAGTCTGAAACATGATGTACGGATCATTCCTGAAATAAGAGAGTCAGGAGCAATGATGAAAAAATTTAGTTAAAAATTTGTAGTATGGCTACAAATTCCACATTAGGTAAAATTAACTCCAGAATATTGGAGATGTCTGTCTTCAATTACAAAAATACAAAAATAACCTAGAGCCTATTAATGCAAAGACATTGGCTTACAACTATTATTTCTCACTAAAATAATTCTTCGTGTTATGCTTGGCTTTTTACAAACAATGTTTCTAAGCACAACCTTGTGATTAGTGATTTAATTTGGTAGAGCTGCAAGTTTTGTTCTAGTCATTAAAATTTTACCCACTTCATTTGATTATCTTGCATTGCAAGGTGGGGAGTGGGGAGATCAGCAGTGGCAGAGTGGCTGGAAACTGAGTCATCTTGGTTGAATGTGGCAGGAAATAGCATGCAGTGGTTGCCTGTTTCTATTAGGCTTTGGTCTCTCCAGAAGTTGCTTGTTTATGGAGAGGAGCAACAAAATACTATATATTCTCGAGGTTTTTTTTTATTCTTATCAATTAAAAGTCTTAGCAACTAAAGCTCTTGTGATATCCAAAGTTAGCTAGGTAGGCTATTGGGTACTGATAAGGCATCTAAGGCCACAAACTTCTGAGTACCCAAAACAGTAATGAAATAATGGCCTGAATAAAGAGGATGTTTACACTGGGATTGTTCCACCTCTTTTTTTCTCCATGGCCAACTCTGTAAAAGGCACCTTTATTTAATAAAGAATGAGTTTCATTATGCATGAGGCACCATCTATATGAGATCAATCGTCTGTTTTGCAAAGCCACACTTAGTCTAGGGAGAGGTGTGCACATAGTTTTAGTTTAGGGGCTTGGGAACTTATATTATCTTTCTGTTGAGCTCTTTCTGTAACCTCTCCTGAGACAGGCGAATGAAAACAACTAGGGAGGGCGAGACCTGACAGCTTTCCTCTCTCCCTGTTTATGAAATAACAAACAGTTCTCACACGTGACTGCTCAGGTCCTCTTCTAGAAGTCAATCAAGGTCCATTAATTCCTTGGGGTTCATTAATTCCCCAGAAATCTGAAGAGCTTCAAGCTAAACTTAGGATGCTGCTTATTTTCTTCTGAAAGGAGGCCTTCCCAGGATCACCTATGTAACTCAAACCTCATAAAAGAAGGCTGCTCCTGTATCTTGGTCTTGGCTTGGTATCACCAAGTGTACCTTTATTATATCAAAATTCCCCTTGCACCAGGCCTACATAATTCGCTAAGGGTTAATGCCTCATTGCTATAAATATCTGTGGTGAATCAGAAGGTACGTAGGCCTTGTGTGCCTGAACCAACTTGTAGGAAATGATGTTGTCATTCCTGAGGCCATCATCCTCTTCCATTTTAGTCTACTTCTACTGGAACGTAACTGAATGTTCTCAGTCATTCTTAGTTGAAAATAAAGAATGGGGGAATAAAATTCAGTATTTTAACAAACACAGAGTGCTGCTAACAACTGGGGTGGTGTGCCAGCCCAGTAACGTGACGATGTTTAAAATGCTTTATCAGCACTCGGGGCTTAAAACTACATGGCCACCCTAGAGACATCTGTGCTTATTCAGAAATGCCCTCAGATGCAGCTGTTGTGTGGCTACACACCCACTGTGCAGTTTCTATATTTCTGTGCCAAGCCTTTAACTGTGGAACCAACCTAACTGGCAAAACAGGAATGTAACAAACGATCTCTGTGATATGAGTCATATTAACTATTTATATGGAAGAGGTTGCTAAGACATTACAGGAAGCGCATGTACTATGTACCCTGCTGTGACATGTTTTATTGGATTTTTATACTTATGCATAAATTGTAATCTACAACTTGCGCTCAGATATGCAGTTCTAAATTTCAGACTGTAATCAAATCAAAGTTTAAAGCCTGTCTTAGCTTTAGAATGACCCCATCCATGCTTTTGGAGATTTTAAAAACACACACACACACACACACACACAACAGATAAAATCCTGACCAGTTAAGATACATTTCCTCTTAGATGAGCTATTAGCTTTTTTCTCTCTTGAGGGGAAAAAATACATACATATAGATAGATAGATAGATAGATAGATAGATAGATAGATAGATAGTAGTTTTACTTTTCAGTTTTACTCCTCAGGATCCCAGTCATTTGTCTTCAGCTAGATTCAGCTATTGTCATAAAAAAGGAACCAATCAGCAGGGTCTTTATTGTTTTAATAAACTTACCATGTTAGAAGCTATTGCACCGAGGACTTCCTAAGCACAATTCACTTGTGTGATTTTGGGCAATGTTTTATGACTGAGTGGTCTTTAAGGGATTGGCATTACTTATGCCTGTCACAATCCATGAACCACTAAATAGCAAACTAGTGCAAACTCATTCACTCTGCTAGATGTTAAATAACAATGGAAATAACAGATTTTCTTTAGAAAATTAGAGAGTTCCACGTTTCCAGTAACAATGTGTGTCAGGCAAGGGACTTGGGATACAAATACGAGTAAGATACAGTGCCTCCTCTCAGTATGGTTAAAGTATGGTAGTGTTTGTAGGGGAGGCAGACACGTAAATGGATTATTATAATGCACTGTGGTTAAGTGCAGTATTATTTAACAATCAGAGATATAGCTCAGAAACAACCTGCATTTTAAAGCTGAAAGTTACAAACTTACTTTACTGTACCACTTGTCTCTCTAAGAACACTGACCTGTTTAGAATTTGCCTTATTTTTCAGTTGTCTGTGATCCTCATGTATGGTGGGCCTTAGTAGTGTCTGAAACCCCAACAGAGCAGTGACCAAATAGACTGATGCTCTTTAAGCATCTCCTATCTAGTAGTTGAGGCCACTCCCTGAGATTAGATATATTCTTGGGATGTTGGAGCCATTTTATATTTTCTTGAAAGATCATAACTCTAAAGAAGAGGATTTATAGTAAACTAGATATTTTAATAAAGTGGCCTTTTTCCTCCTCCTTTCTTCTTTTTGTAACAGTGGTTGGCAACTTTCTTTTTTTTTTCTTTGTAAAAAGCCAGATAGGAAATACTAGGCTTTGCCCACCAAACATTTTCTGTGGCACCTACCCAACTCCACCATTGTGGCGCCATAGACTACACATAAACTGCACAGTTGTGTTCCAATAAAACCTTATTTACAAAACTAGGGGGTGGGGCAGATTTGGCCTGCAGGCCACAGTTTGCTAACCCCTGCTCTATACACAATATTGTTTTCAGTCTTAACAAACATTTAAATTTTCCAGAAGGGCAAGCTCTCAGAGTAACAGATGTTAAATTTGGGGTCAGGACACCTGTTTGAAGGTCTGCGGCTTCTGTTTGATACAAGTCCATGATTTCTTCCAGTCTCCATCTTCTCTGTGAAATGAGGGGTTTGGACAAAATAAATCCTACAGTGTCTTTATCCATTAGCATTCTCTTTATGGAAAGATGTAGGAAACAGAGTCTCACAAAGTAAAATTTAACACTGTTCTTTACTGGTCTGTGTCTAGTACAGATAGAACTATTCACAGACAGGACGGGAAGCCCCAGATTAAAACAGCATAGACAAAAGATTTGGAGTCTTAAACTGATTGACTGGCTCATTGTGGCTCAAAAAGTAAAGTGGCTGTCCCACAAGGCGCTAATTTTGATCTGCATTAGTGGAGAAAAGCATCCAAGACTTTCCAAACCCTTTTCTGAGCTCTGTGATGATAAAACCTCATCTCAAGTGTTCTGCTCAGTCTAAGATGGCCATGGCCCCTGCGTTGACAGAAGGGTGAAGGACGTGGACATGCTCAGGGGTAGGGAAGGAGCAGAAGAGAGCAGAAGTGTGAGATAGAGACATAAGTAAGAGCAGAAAGTGACTTTTTGAAAGAGTTTCTCTTTGAGATCTAGATTAGTACCTAGAATGTAATTGGAAAATGTATTTGTTGAAAGAAAGATGGAGTAATAAAGAACATTCAAATGGAAGAAGTGCTCTACTTGTTCTTGGTGGCATTAGAAGCCAGAAGTAGGACAGAGAGAGGAAGCCACAAGCAGGTTGCATAAGATTGGCTGTACATCCCTGCACCCAGGGGATAGCCAGAGTGCTGCTTTGGGAGTCCCCAGGGCAACCAACATTAGTCCCCCTATCCTGGGGCCACTGTCAACAGCATTATATTCAGTTACTCCCAGGGGCAGGCCCACCATGTCCCCATTGGCCCCGAGAGTCTGCTCTATTGGCACTTTTCTGCACGCACAGGATTTTAGTCAGTGTGGTGTGGGTGTGAGCACATTGACGTCACTGGTGGTATGTGAACAGGTTTTAACTGCTGCAAAGATCAACAGTTTTTATTTAACATTTCTGTATTTCTTTTAATGTATATTAGGAATAGAGCTAGCATAGTGAAACCTCATAAATCGTATGTAAGTGAAGCCTACATTGAAAATCAAAATGGAATTAAAGCAAAATGTGAAATAACATATTCAAATAAGGCAAAAATTGAGAAAGTAGTAGGCAAATAGTTGGAGTCTGTACTGTGTAAATTCTGTTAGATTCTCTACTAAGACAGGTAAGAGCCATTTTTATTCTGCTTACTAGTCTCCCAACTCCCTCTTCTGCCAATAATATGATCCTTTTCTATATCACATATCTCATGAGTAGATTAGACTCAGATGATTTCTTTTTTATAAAAAAAAAGGAAAGAAGAAAAAAGCAATAGGTCCACAGAATAGAGAAAATCAAGTTAAGGGGAAAAAGTCACCCATAATCCTACCACCCCAACTTCTCAGTTGCTTTTACTCCC
Organism: Marmota marmota marmota; assembly: GCF_001458135.2. Lineage (NCBI taxonomy): Eukaryota > Metazoa > Chordata > Mammalia > Rodentia > Sciuridae > Marmota > Marmota marmota. The sequence goes on along the minus strand of NW_026000005.1, from coordinate 16,079,215 downwards.
TCTCTGCCTTCCTTCCTGTCTTTGAATCTATGTGTGTGTGTTTTATCATAGGTAGATGCAATTATATCATTCAGCTCAAATTTACCAGATCAAATTGCTTTCTTGCAAACTCCCCTCTACTGCATTTTTTGCTCTCAGCATTATTGGCCACTTGTCATTCCTAAAACTCAACATAATCTTTTCTTCTACTTCACATTGACCCAGATGTCTCTGTCAGTACAGTTGAATTTACAGTGTAGTTCAGGTGCTAAAGTTAGAGCCTCTTCAAATGCCTTCTTAGAGAGGTTTATGCAGCCTCATGTTTTCTTTAATTTTCTGTGATGTTTTATAATTCAAAGTTTTCCTTTGCATCCTATTCCTTCTTTTTTTTTCTTTTGCTGTGATATCCCAAGGGAGCCTTGTATTTGTAACATTCCCTGATTCACAAAAGTCTTTTTCTTCCCTCATTCAAAAATGTTCCAGAAATTCCATGAGGACTCAGTGTCCCATGAATGGATGCCATGTCCCATAAATGGATTCCCTCTGGCTTTACCCTGTGTAAATAGTTTCCACACTGCACTCCCTTTCCCCATAGCCTTTCCTCAGACATTTTTAAATGCCTATACATATTTATTAAAATCATTATTGTATATTTTATGCATCATCTGATAGGTTGATGCCTTCATTTTAGATATATTCCACATAAGTGTCCATTTACTATTTTGGGTCAAGACATGGTGAGATTAGGAATTTGTTCAATTTACTTTGGACAGTCCTGGTATGTAAACAATTCATCTTATAATGAACATTCTGTAGAAAGTTGAGATCAGGAGAAGATATGCCTAATATCTAGAAAAAAATAAAAACTGATTATTCTTTTTGTGGATTCTTTTACAGGCTGGATTACAGTGGGCCTTCCAGAGAGTTTTTCTTCCTGGTATCCAGAGAACTCTTTAACCCCTATTATGGCTTATTTGAATATTCAGCCAATGATACATACACAGTACAAATAAGTCCCATGTCTGCTTTTGTAGACAATCATCATGAATGGTAAGTAGCTGTTGTTGTTGTTATTGTTGTTGTTTTTCTGTAAGTTTTCTTCAGTTGATTTTCTGTGATGTTATTTTTTAAAATATAAGTCCACATTCTTTTAACATTTTTCCCCTTAAACAAAAATTATATCAGTTAAATACCTCATTTGACTCTTATTTTTGTTGTCAAATTTAAATACACAAGCCATCTCTAAGCTTGGAATAGATTATGTTACGTAAGATGAATTTTAAGTGAGTTGGACAGAATTCAAAAGCTTTACCCCATCAGAAAAAAGTTACAGATGTTTTTAGGTTCCCAGAAAAAAAAAACCTAGATACCTCTCTGCACCTTTGGGTGTCTTTGAACTCTGAACTGGGTCGGGGTGAAAAGGAGGTCCTGAGCAGGAGGGCAGGCTGTGTCTCTGGTAGCTCTTGGGGAAGTGGCTGACACTGGTAGGCTGGGTGCTGGGACAGCTGGAGCTCCATTCACCCTATGAACCACTTGAAGTTTATGACAGGGATTGCCACTTTCTTAATTTCTCACACAAAATCATCAAGGAAAACCGATTTAGTATTCCCATCTGGAGGCATTTATTCTGAAAATCTCTAATTGCACTTTTCAAATGTCCTTGCTTCTTTTTTAAATCCCTGCATTTGTAGACTTTAAATATTTGCATAACTCCTACTAACTTGTTCCTGTTCATTTTTACTGATAGTAACAAAAAAAAAAAATACCAAAAAACAAAGAACATGAGTAGGACTCATGGGGAAAACTTCTTTGAGTCATGAGATTAATATCAGTGGGTGGAGGGCTTTTTAAATAGAAGTCCTCCTAACTGGCTCTTGGAGTTGTTTTAACATAAGTGGAAATACAGAGAAGCAAAGCTGCTGGGCACTCACCTCAAATGGTGGCCTGAAACTAAAATTACAAATTGATATAATGAATCCCAGTCTGGATTTATACTTTTAGAAGGCAACAGACTTTCAAGGAACTAAAAACTTGATACTCTTGATAAACAAAACAAGTGTACATCTGGATCAGCCAACGAGTCATACCATATATATGTCATAAAGTTTCCAAGTTGATTCAGAATAGAAGTGAGCTTTGAAATTTTTGGAGAACAGAATGTCCCAAGAGGAAACTCCCCCAAATGTCCATATGCATAATTCTTGAAGAGTGGTCGTTATCTTTGGGAATGGGGTTTGAAAAAAAAACAGTGATGGGAACTTTCTCAGTCTGAAACTGGGCTTTTCCTCAAAGGAGAATTGCAACTGAGTTTGTATTAGACAACCCGACTAATAGTCACACGTGTGAACTAGAAGGGGACATTTTCTCTACTTTCCCTTGTCCCATCCACATCTCTTAGAAATGGTTTGGAGAAATTTCACTAAAATGCTAATGGGGGATTCATGTTGTCAGATGTGGGATGCTACAATATGACATTACTGACACAGGGTAAAGGTGGAACCTCGTCTCTCAATATCAGTGAGACACATTTCTTCAACATGTAGATATGAATTATTGGCTAATGGAGACAATCCAAGGTGCACACAAATTCTCATGAACTTAGTAGGCAATTAATCTTGGATAAACTTAAGTGGTTGGAATGAGAACGCATTCTATAAAGCAAACAGAACCATTTAAAAGCTGTTCCATGTTCTGTAAGCTATTTCATGTTTTTCCTTGTAGGTTCCGGTTCAGCGGTAGGATCCTCGGTCTTGCACTAATTCACCAGTATTTGTTGGATGCCTTCTTCACACGGCCCTTTTATAAGGCTCTTCTCAGAATGTAAGTGTATTTTTTGTTGCTTTTGTAATTAGCATGTAAAAATGCAGTGTTTATTGAAGAGTCTTCTGTCAGACTCCTTAAATATCTGTTCAGTATTGCAAATCTGCTGTTATTAAATTGAACAGTGGCTTTGATTTTGGAAACTAATACAATTTCAAATACAGTTACTGTGTTTTCCCTGCTTCTGACCTTTTATTCCTGTCTAGCGACCAAAGTCTTAGTTTTGTTCTACTCTTAATTTATTCTCATTTGTTGCAACCCCACATGTTTCTTCAAAATGGTTGTACTTCAAACACAGCCCTGGAATTCTTGTGGTATAATGCTGATTATTAATAAAATAGTTGTGGGTTCTTCTTGGTGAGTCACAGCCCCCTGTCCTTTATGAGATGTATTTTATGTTTTTCTTCATGCAGACTTTCAACTTCTTACTCTCAGTCAAATTTTCATTCTCCTTTGTTTTGATTTGGTTTTATATTGGGTGTGGTTGTTAGGGGGAGACAGCACCATGTTTTTCTTGAGATCTCTCTATGTACAAAACAGCAATTTATGATTGCAGATGAAAATTAAGCATTCATAGAACTTTTCTTCATTGTTATCACCATGATAGATTGCAATTGTTATAAAATGTAGGGCAAACCCCATTCCTGTCTTATAGTCTGTATGTAGTAATTTCCAAGGCTGAACAGAGGGCAACTGCCTATGGAGTGGTAGCTCAGATTTGCCGTGGGAAGGCACCAAAACATGGCTTGGTTCTATCCATCTCATTCCCTTACTGAAACTATGGACCTGATTTCTGTAAAACAGAAGCCTAGAACTCAAATGAATGCAAATAAAATGTTTCTTATGCACCCTTGGTCAGGGGAGGTCAGTAGGAGGGCTTTTCCTGCCTCCCAAGTTGCTGCGATACCTGGCTTTCTGCCTCCCTTTCAACATCTTCACAGCTGTTACTGAGCCAGGGGACTATTTCCTCCTCCCTAGTCCCTGTCACATCTTCCCCTTTCACTGCCTTACCTCTCCTCTTCTCATTTCAGTTTCCTGTAAAGGTATACCACTGTTCACACATGCCCCAGATTCATACCCTCAACGCATGTTAGTTTAGGTTCTTTCCCACCAGTAACATGTGGAGATTTTTAAAGAAAATCTGCAAGGACTTTTTAGCTCCACTTGATTGGACCGTTCTGATGCTTCAAATACCATTGAGCACTTGCCCCAACCCCATTTATGCTTGGGTCTCTACTCCCCTGGCATCTGTGACACTCTGGTCTCCCAGTTCTTGTCCTACCTTTCTGTCTCCTTTATCAGCCTCTCCTCTCACTTGCCCTGAGATCTCCATGTTCCTGAAGCTCTCATCTTTGGCCTGTGCTTTGTTGGCTCAAAGGCCAGCATAGGGAAATTTCAAGACTTGTCTCACATCCTGGGGATTCCCTCAGAATTGATCTCTCTTGAGTTGCAAGCTCACATGGTCAACTTGTGAATGTTTCTGCTTGGATGTCTCACAGGGACCTCACAATCAACATGGTCAGAGCCAAACTCACCATTTCCCTGATCTAAAAATATACCTTCCCCCATGTGTCCAGTTGCAGTTAATTATGTTCCTATTCTTGGCAACTAGTCAGAAATCAAGAATGATCCTTAAAACGGGGATGGCAAACACAGAGTACATTTTCTACTCTTTCCCATATCTGATCTTATTCCCATGGAATAGTTTACAAATCGTTTATGATACTTTTCCCCACTAAGCTCATGTGGCCTCAGAAATCTTTTCAAGTTTATAGCACTCAAGACTATTTTAATTAATCAGAGTTGGCTTGTGACACGAGTTCATTTGCCACCCCATTTTAGACCTCTTCCATACAAATCCATTTACGGATTTCTGCATGTTTACTTCCTAAATAATTCTCAAATTTACCAAATTACTCTCTGATGGCCTGCCCTAATTAGAACCTTTATCTTATTTGTGCCAGATGACTGAAGTGGTCTCAATCCCATTTTAAATAATCATCTACATTGTGGCTTCCAGAGGAGATTTATAATTTACCACTCCCACATGATCATGTCATTCCTGTCTTAAACCCCTTTGGTAGTTCTGAATCACCATACTCCTTCAAGTGACACTCAGGACCTAATCCCAGCCACCTTTGCAGCCTCATACTCTGGATATTATGTACTGTGGTTAGTGTGCTGGTGCTGCCCATGTGCTGGGAGTGTTCTACACTTAATGCCTGTGTGTTTTGTTCATGTTTATTCTTTTTCCTCTTCATTTCCTTTTTAGTCATTTCATTTTTGTCTCTCTGGCTTTTAAACATCCCAAAAGACTGAATGTAGGCATCATCTGCTTTAAAAAGATTTACCTCAATATTCAAGTCAAAGCAAATGCTGTGCCACTCCTGTTTGCTCTGACAGTTCCCCATACCTACCTCATCCATTTTAAAAAGTGCTTGAATCTACCCTATATTGCCAGTAATCACCTTATATTAAATTATATACTGTGTACCTGTCTCCCTAGTGAGACCACTCACTCCTGAGACCAGCAACATCAAGCTCATCCAGTAGCTAATAAATTTTTAGAATGAACCAAACAAAATGACCCTTGAAATTGATCTGACGTAGGGAAATTTCAAAATAACTATAGTAAACTAGTTACTACCACCTTATAACAAGGTATATAATAGTAACTCCACCTCACATAGATCCTGTCCCTGCAATGGAAAAGAAAAAAAAAAGAAAGAAAAAAGAAATATAGAAAGTCATTATAATTGTAGAGAGGTTCTTTGGCTCTTTTCAGAGTCACAAAAGAAAAATCATGAAGAAAAGAGAGATGTATGTGAACATGAGTCACAGAATCTATTCTTAAAAAAACTAATGAATGAAAATGGAAAATATTATGCTAAGTGAAATTAGCTAAACTCAGAAATCAAAGATCTCTCTTATGGAAGCTAAAGCAAATAAAGGAAAGAGGAAGTAACGGATAGGATAATATAAAAAAACAGTCAAATATAAGTTAGTAGATGAGCAAAAGGAAGTCTAGTGGAGGAAGGAGAATGAGAGAGGGGAGGGAGAAAAGGAGGAAAAAGGAGGTGGGGGGAATCGTGAACTGAAATCAATTTCCATGCATGTATGTGTGTATCAGGATGAACTCAACTAATATGTGTAACTGTAAAGCTCTAATAAAAAAAAATGAAAAGCAAAGATACTCTGTGTGTGTGTGTGTGTGCGAGTGTGTGTATGTGTGTGTATAAGTTCAAAGTAGAAGAACAATATTTTAAGATAGTACAATATAATGAAAAGAATACTGAATCCAGCTGAACACAGTGGTGCACATCTGTAATCCCAGCCACTTGGGAGGCTGAAGCAGGAGGATAGCAAGTTGAAGACCAGCCTTAGCCTCAGCAACTTAGCAAGACCTTATCTCAAAATGAAAAGGACTTGGGGATGTAGTTCAGTGGTAAAGTGCCTTCGGGTTCAATTCCCAGTACAATAACAACAAAAAGAATACTGGATCCAAGTTGTCAACCCAAGTTCCAGTTCCAGATCTGGCATTAATTTTGGATGACTGTGTAAATGATAACCACTCTTTGTACCTTCAGTTCTATATATAAAAGCAGAGACAAGCTAAGTGATTCCTATGGCCATTTATATATCCAGAATTTTTAAACTAATACCAAATTTCTGAGTTATTTCACCAATTTGGTTACTGAATTTGACTAAGAATATGCTTATTACGTGTATCTTATTCTTGTTATTAATTCGTAGTTTCTTTTCTCATGACTCTAGATTTTTGCTAATAGCCATGCCTACATATTTGTTTCTGTTTGTCACCTTAGTCTGTGTGACCTGAGTGATCTAGAATATCTCGATGAAGAATTCCACCAGAGCTTACAGTGGATGAAAGACAATGATATTCACGACATCCTAGACCTCACGTTCACTGTGAATGAAGAAGTTTTTGGGCAGGTGTGTATGGGCACATCTCTGTGTGGGAACTGAAAGCTATTGGTGAAAAAATTTGATCAAACATGGCTATGATCAAATGCTTGTTTATTTGTGACTTACTGGGTGATTTAAACCCAAGATTATATTCAGTTACCATAATCTCAATTACAAAATTATTTTAATGCCAGTTGCAGATTAAGATGTTCTCATTTATAGATTATAATAAGCCTTTATGTTATAAGCCATCTTCCTTTTATTTCCAACTAAACTATCTACAAAAAAAGGTTAGAATATGTCTTAAATAGAATATAGTTTTTAATAGTTTATGCTGTCCTAGAATTGAATATTCAAATATATAGCTGGAATATGTATTTAGTTCTCTTTCATATTTAAGAACTAAAATTGATTGTTTTGAAGCTGAGGGAATGTAAACAATATCTTGTAGAAGTCTTGAAAACAGAGAACACATTGGTTATATTTCAAAGTTGGTGGAAGGATAGGTTAAAATTTTTTTCTCAAAGATTATGTATTAATTCTTATTAGACACTAATATTTGGCTGTTTTTTCTGAATTTCATGTGTTTTGAAAACTGAGTTCTCAACATTTACTTGAGTGCAAATCTATTTCCCTAAATAAATCTATAGTTTAATATTGGATCTCTAGGTACAGTTGATTCTAAATCTTAGAGGAATTTGTGGAAATGGTTTCTGTCAAACATTCAAATAGCAAAGGATGAGTATCTGGAATCCATCTGGATTAAAAACTCACACTGTTAGTCAGGATTTAAAACTTAACCATTCACCCCTGTATTTTTTTTTAACCACTGAGGCTTTCAAACATTAGCTCAATGTCTAGGGGTTACTGAGTGCCTCTATATGCATGTGCTGCGTTCATAGGATGCACCGCAGTACAAGGACAGGTAACTAGCTGTCTTTGCTAGGTGTTATAACATCAAGCATATTACTTTCTGGTCAGTTCTTTTGTTTTTTAATCTCAGATTACTGAACGAGAATTAAAGCCAGGGGGTGCCAATATCCCGGTCACAGAGAAGAACAAGAAGGAGTACATCGAGAGGATGGTGAAGTGGAGGATTGAGAGGGGTGTGGTACAACAAACAGAGAGCTTAGTGCGTGGCTTCTATGAGGTAAAGACAACCAGCAGTCATGGGGGCAATGATGTACAAGTGCAGTGATGCCCTGGTCTGTCCTACTGTGCTTTAATTGGGTGAAACATTTCTATCTTCTCTTTTGCTGTATTTACTGTTGCTCTTTTAATTTTAAAAGTTCAATATTTTTCCTTTATATTTCAATAGCACACACACAAACGGTTAAGCACTTGTTACAAGAGATCATTAAACTGAATATTATGACCTGATTTCAAGTAGCGTTTGATGCTTTAATGACCACTAATAACATATAAGTCATGACTCTTACTCATGTTTAGATGCAGGTAATCAAATCTCATGTGAAAAGACTGTAAGTGAGGGTCAGAATGAGTTGTCACCTGTATTCCATGTGATTTTTTTTTCATTAGGAGCACTAGATCTTTTCAAAAAGAGGAAAATAAATTGGATCAATCAGTGATCAATTGTAAAACAAAAATTCTCCCATCCAAGGGCTAACTAGGCACAACCTGCTTAGCTTTTGAGATCAGACATGTTCAGGATGGTATAGTCATGGACAAAATAAAAATTTTAGTGGGGCCAATCTTAACCAGTTTTCTATTAAAAAATACCTTATACTTGTAGAGAAACTTATAGTATTTCAAATGCTCATACAGGGTGCACCCATAGTATCTCCCAAATTCCTTGTGCTCTCTTTTTCTGGGGAGGCTTAATGATAGCTGATATTTCTGCATGCTCCTAAGCCATGCCCTGTACTCTTTTTATTCCACAGGTGGTGGATGCCAGGCTGGTATCTGTTTTTGATGCAAGAGAACTGGAACTGGTCATCGCAGGCACAGCTGAAATAGACCTAAGTGATTGGAGAAATAACACAGAATATAGAGGAGGTAAAATTTGATTTATAGATGGATGGACTTTAAGTTTCAAATTAAAGGGAGGCATGGTCCAACTTGCTATTCTTAACACAAGACAGACAAAGCACTTGTACTCTAACCATAGGTTTGTTGAGACCTTGGGCAAGGTACATTCCCTTCTTTCCCTAGTTACTTCATCAGTCTAAAGGGGGAAGGCTTGTTTATGCACCATCAGAAGATGTCATAACTCTTTAATTGTTGGTGACTAAATGTGACCATAAGAACACTAATTAATTATTTTATGGTGTTAATGAAGCATCAGATAGGTAACATCCAGCTGGTCAAACTCCACCTATTCCATTTTCATTCTAAAACTTCTGGGGACACACCCCAAAGGGTCAGCACGGTTTTTCTCCAGTTCATCCATTCCACGCTTACCAATTGCAATGGTTGAAACACCTGATTGAAACAAGACAGATTCTCAAAATCCAACAAGCTTATTGGCAAAACCATTCTAAATTCAAGCACTGTGTTCAATGGAAAAGGTACTATTAAAAAATTCGTTTAGATTGGAAGCTTTAGAAGTAGATTTCTGCAGATCAGTATAAATTTTTAATTAGTTACTGGGACCAAAGCTATTGAAATTTGATTGTTAAATCTGGGACTCAAATGGTAATTCAGAGTTGTGTTCAATAAGTTCAGAGTTTTGTTCAATAATTTTAATCAAAGAAAGAATACATTTTCTGAAATATATTGTAGTTAGAAAGTTTTCAGAAACTCATCACAAATACCAGTGTTTTCTGGTTCAGAGTTATTTTTTTGTTTGGTGGTAGTTTTTGTTGTTGTTGTTGCTTTTAGCTCAAAATCTAAGAGGTTAGCAGTTGTTCTAAGCCCAGATAGTAAAAAATACAAGCTTTGCATCACTGTTAACTATTTGGCAGAGTAAGTTGAGAATTGAACAGATCTCTAGTTATTTGTAAGTTGAAACAGACATTTAAAACAACAACAGTTTTATGGTTGCTGTAAAAAAAAAAATGCCTTAGTATTGCTAAATTGCTTTTGGTTTTGCCCACCCCTGGCTCTTCCAGCTCTTGCCTCTTCTGTGGCTGGCTTTGCTTGACTGTTTTCTCTGAAAGGCTGTATTAAATTGCATTTTCCATTGCTGCTGCTTCTGAATCTAATTGCTGGAATAAGTTTTTCAGTTGGCCCTACGTATGATCCGTATATGGCTTTGGCTGTTGTAACTTGCACTGTACCATAAATATTATTTACTCATTCCTTCATCCCAGGAGAATCTAATAGCAATGCAGTTAATCAAATCAACCATATTTTTATTCACACAGTATAAAGTTTTACTCACTATATCCAACTAATTAAGGAACTATTTATATGGTTATTATAAATCTTATCAAATGAGAACCTTAGGAAGGAGCAGGAAAAGGGCCCTCTACTCAGCTGCCACGCTTGCTAACCCAACTGGTTGGCACTGAATGAAAAAGCAGCTAAGCTGCCACTGGCCATATGTTCATATGGCAGCTGTTTGGAGAGAATATGAGACACATTCACTCCTTCTCCTACCAAAAAAGGGTTAGTACAAATAGCAAAAGTGGAAGCAAAAAGGGCTGATTCATGAGGTCAAAAAACTTTAATGCTATAATGCACTTATTTTATAGATAGAACTACTGTTTGCTCAGTACCAAATAGTCCTTATCAAAGTAGACTGGACATGCAACCTGTGTGTCACCATGCCAAATCCATTTTTATTGACTCTCTCTCTCTTGGATCTCTTTCTTCTCCAAATGGGACTATACATCACAAATGAAATGGCAAACCTTAAAATGAAAACATTCTGGTTAAAAGAGTATCTACTCACCTACTTTTTGGGGACTGCTGACTCAGAATTTAAAGTAGCTTTTGTGCACATAATATATAACTATCAATTAGTTTGAATCATTAATTATGCCTATCCTTGCCAGTGTTGTCTCTAAACTGAATTATTTTTCACTGAATGATTTTGGAACCCATAACCACTGCCTTAACCTACCTGTGAGATGATAATTTTGATGTTTCATTAAATTCTACTAAAGTATGGAATAAAAGTAAAATTTAGTTGATGATTAATTAGGATTTATTTGTTGGAGGAATTAAAGGTCTCTTGTCTCTTTTGATTAATAAATTAAAATGAAAGTAATTTGGTTTTAAAATATATATGACTTTAAGAAGAGCTCATAGTTATGTATTTCTTTATACAAATGATTTAATTAACATGTTTTATCCTCTGCCAGAAGCCCTGTGAGGGTCTGTTTTCTTTGCCACTGTACCCTCCAAGCTTTGTACAGAGCATACCAAGTGGTACTTGAAAATTATTTCTTATCTGAATGACCCAAAGAGTTAAGCAGTTCCAGTAACAGCAAATATATTTTTCAGAAATGATACGCTAAAATAACTCATTTGTTGTTCTTCTTGCCACTCGTTTTCATTTAGTGACCACTAAATAAAAACAGAGACCTCTTGGTTTCATTTATGTTGTTTTTATTTAACTTTTGACACTCATATGATCACATTTACAGTGCTATTCCTTAGTCTTAAATTACAAACAACATTTAAAGAATCCAAGATGATGACCTATGTCTGGGGTTTTGTTGTTGTCGTCATGTATCTTAGTGGGTTAAGGCAGAAGAGTCAAAGTAACATGGTGTTCATTATTGGTTTGATAGGTTACCATGACAATCATATTGTAATTCGGTGGTTCTGGGCTGCAGTGGAAAGATTCAACAATGAACAACGACTAAGGTTGTTACAGGTAAGATGCCATTAGGTAACATTTTTAGTGCAATGATATAATTATTGTTGGAAATACATATCTTTAGCAATTTCTAAGTATTTTTCATGAATACACACTTTTATATAGAAGTGTGGGATATACCATTTCCACACCCCTCGGATTGCGTGGTTATGACTTCATCGCCATCAGAACATCCCCAGCCTCGTCAAGGCATTATATGAGAGTTGTAAGGAAGTGTCAACTCTAGTCCCAAAATCCTAGGGACAACCTTTGCCTTAAAGACAGTTGGGTCCCTCCAGCAGGGTCCTCTGCAGCCAGTATACCTAGGAGCGGAAAGAGATTGTTCAATCCCATAAGAAGGGATCCAGTTTGTCGATGAAGAGTCATTTCTTTTCCTTCATCTAACTTTCTACAAATTTGGAAAACAATAACATTCAAGAGCTCTGAGAAAATTGTTTTGTAGTATTTATAGTTATCTAGGGCAATTGTTATTTGGTTGCAGCTTAAGAGTTACCAGACACGGGAAAGCCTCTTGGATGCTCAGGCAGAGCCTTACAAGTAGACTGGATCTTGGCTCCTTTGGACCAAGAATCTGAGCCTCAAGTCTATAGACCCAGAAATCTATTTTTTAATTCACCTCAACTTTAGGGACCAATACTAAGTAGATTAAGTTAGTTGATATACCTACCCTATTCATCTATAATGGAAATATGCCTGGTTTTAGCAGCTCAGCTGGTTAGCTGCACAGGGTGCTTTATTTTCTATAAGCCCTCCACATCCCACTTTCCTTGATAATGCACAGTCCCTTCTTGGTGCTCTTCTCGTCATGTTTATGTGTTGTGTTACTATATGCCTATGAAGTTTGGTACTCCCACCTGCTCCTCCTTAGGAGCTCTGCTCATGAATGATGCAGTGTGTTTCTGGGCCACTTCTCACTGGCTTTACCTTTCCCTTCTATTTTCTTGCATTGATAGTTTGTTACAGGCACATCCAGCATTCCCTATGAAGGATTCGCTTCTCTCCGAGGGAGTAATGGCCCAAGAAGATTCTGTGTGGAGAAATGGGGGAAAATCACGGCTCTTCCCAGGTAAAATAGAAAACAACATTTATTTTCTGCCACTACCAGGCTTTTGGAGAGACTTTGGATTATATAGGTCGGTAGGTAGATAGGTAGATGGATAGAGGAAAAGATATAGATAGACTAAATCTATAAAGATATATTCCTTTCCTATCAATGTTGAGGGAGGGAAGAAAAAAAAATCCTCCTGGTCATCCTTAAAATATATACATATATATCTGTATTTTAAAATACAATACACAACGAAAGCAGAGCTTTTGCTAGCATTACCAAAGCAACATTGATCATCAAATACCTGTGACCATTGTCTACAAGTTTTTGGAAGCTGTAGCTTTAAGTTCATGTTAAAAAGTACTTAGAATCCCTTTATTAAACATTATCATTGTAGTTGTTAAAGAATCTAAATCATGTGAATGTGCTTCATACCTCTGTTTACATTGTATGTATCTTAATTCCATGTGAATTCTCATTGCACTGGAGTCTCATTCATAACAAGATCATACATTCCCTTGAACTAGAAAAATTTTGCTTTCCTAATGCTCCTAATAAAGGCAAGAGACTAATGAAGCAATATTTGTAAATAAAGAAGCATTTGAGCTTATAGGGAGATAGCTGGAGCAAAAGAAAAGGAGGGAGCAAATGAACACAAGAGGAGTGGAATCCTTTTCTCAATCAACAGTAATACTATGGAGTTTTTTAAGTAAAAAGAATCTCAAATTGCTTCTCTCTCTCTCTCTCTCTCTCTCTCTCTCTCTCTCTCTCCGCCCTCCCCCCTCTCCTAATTTTACTAATNTCTCTCTCTCTCTCTCTCTCTCTCTCTCTCTCTCTCTCTCTCTCTCTCTCCGCCCTCCCCCCTCTCCTAATTTTACTAATAAGAAAACTTAAATTTGGAGAGGTTTAATGAAACTAGGTTCCCCAAAATATCATCTTAAATATAAGTAGAGGTAACTTTAAGAAACCTGTTATATTAGTAATATAAGGTGATAATAGGTATTCAAAGATAGCATTGTAAGTTTGAATACAACCAACTTTAAGAGATCTAGCAAGTTTTCTTCTTAGCAATTGCAAGACATTTCAGAATGCATACTTAGCATCAACAGACAAAAAAAAGCAGGGAGAGGACACTGAAAATACAAACCCAGAGAGAGGTGAATGGTGCAAACTCAGGGAGCCTCGTTAGCCACCTTCTATGTATCACAATCTGTGAAAGGTGGTGCTGAATCAGATACCTAATTATTATTGGACACTTAATGCACCAAATTTGGGAGACTATAATTTCATTGTTATTTTTTTTTTTTAGCCAAGCACTCATCAAAAATAATTTAATGAGTTAACATCAGATTATTTATTTTTCTTAAACAAAATAAGGACAAGGGAACTTCACTATTTCGCCAGTTGAGAATGGCTGTTCTCCCTCCAATACAGATTTCTCTTGGAGGACCAGATGTGTCAGCTTGGTTTGATTAGCTCCATGTTGTTGTCACCGCCCCCCCCCCCCCCCCC
>NW_026000005.1:16024515-16065120 GCF_001458135.2 Marmota marmota marmota | reverse complement strand
CCCCCCCCCCCTCCCGGAATATTGTCTCTGTTGAAAAACTGGCTTCACAAAGAAGGTGGCAGCAGGAAAATTTCAGAATCCAAAGCTTAAAAATAAGTCTTGGGCAGTGTGGGGTTATTTTCTGTCTCTAGGGGGGATCATCTGGTGTCCGAGGCCTAGGGACAGAGGCAAAGTCCCCAGCCACCCATCTAGGAGATGTCACTCTCAATAGCGTCTGGTGTCCTGACCTGTGCTCGCCCAGGATGTTGGTGGGTAAGGAGCAGCAGGTCACAGGGGCCCCCTGACCCTCTGGGAGACAGAGCTCTCCCTGGGCAGACCCCAGGGATGAGGGTCAGTGGCCAGGGGAGAATCAACGACTGTCCCCGCCTGTGGTCCCTGAGGTCCTGGGGCAGGGATGCAGGAGGCAGCCAGTATCACAAGACGTCCCTGTCCGCAGCCAGGCCAGGCGCCTGGCTGAGCGAGGAGAAAGACGGAGTCCCTCCTCAGGGCCTGGCCCCTGTGCCTGGTTTCACTTCCTCCCCGACACCGCCTGGAAGGGGAGGAAGTGACACCCAAGGGAAGGCCGGGAAGTGAGGCTACCATCATCAAGTTCAGGGTGCGACAGCTCAGTCTGCCGCCCAACAGGCCCCATGCTCTGCTCCTCTTCATGGACCACATCCCTTCTGAGAGTCACGCCCTTCCCTTTATAGGCACAAGGACCCAGAAGTTCCAGAGACACGTCCATGTTTAGGCCCCCGGATCCAGAAGTGCCTCAGGTGCACGTCCATGTTTAGGCTCTAGGACCGGAAGTTCCTCAGACATCCATGTTTAGGCCCCCAGATCTGGAAGTTCCGAAAGTGCACGTCCATGTGTAGGCCCCTGGATCCGGAAGTACCACAGACATCCATGTTTAGACCCCCCGGATCCAGAAGTTCCTCAGGTTCACGTCCATGTTTAGGCTCTAGGACCAGAAGTTCCTCCGGCATCCATATTTAGGCCCACGGATCCAGAGGTTGCTCAGTTGCACGTCCATGTTTAGGCCCTTGGATCCAGAAGTTCCTCAGGTGCACGCCCATTTTTAGGCCCCCAGATCTGGAAGTTCCTCAGACACCCATGTTTAGGCCCCCAATCCGGAAGTTCCTCAGGTGTCCATGTTTAGGCCCACAGATCCAGAGGTTCCTCAGGTGCACGTCCATGTTTAGGCCCCTGGATCCCTGTAATTTCATTATTTAAAGAAATTTATTTTATTTATGCTTGGGTAATGGTGTTTTCCCTTTCAAACACAAATTTGTGTCTCAAAGCAGACGACATGGACTGAGTAAAGCTTTTCATTCTTCTGAGAAACTTAAGAACTAGCATTGAAGAAATAGGAGAGGGCAGACTACTTGTGTCACTTTTCTGATAAAATCTATTTCTGTAAAGCCACTGAAGTATACGGAATAAACTTTAACGATAAGCAGATGGATCAGCCATTCATATTTAATGACTGGAATTTTCATTAAACCTGATGAACAGACAAAGGTAATTTGGTATAGCCTCCTTTTCCTCATCTACCTTGGAGATCTGTAATTCTGAGGTTTAACTGAAATTATTCCTATAAAACACTTAACTATTCTCTCTGATCCTGTATAAGCATCCAGTTGGTAGAGGCTGCCATTGTAATTTGTGTCACTGCCATCTGTAATACATATTAGATGGTGGCATATTAGACAGAGCATTGAGATGGGAGTTAGAAGATATGGGTTCTGGTCTCACCTCTACCAACAGCTAGCTCTGGAACCTTCAAGATCACTTGATCACTGGGCTTCGGGTTGCTTATTTATAAAAGTCAGGAGGGGTTAGCAATTTAGGTTTGGTTGAGTAAGAGGTAACAGCAAAGAGCTGCTAGAGGATCTTGGGTCATGCTGTATTCACTCCTCTACTTCCTCCTGGTACCTCCAGGAAGTTCATGTGCTGACTCATTTTAAATGGTGGTGTTCCTCAGCATCATTGCATACACACAGTTGGGCAATAGGTGCTGTCATTTCTTCCTCTCTTCATATAAACCTAAGGCAGCTCTACATTCTTAGTTCTATCTAGATTATAAAATAGCACAAATGAAGATGGATTTATTCATCTCTATAAAATAGGAATGACAATCCCATGTTTAAAGAGTGTTTGGGATGATGGATATAAAAGTCCATATGGATGGTATATTTTCTTTGTTCTTTTTGAACATTTATCATGAATCTCTGAAAGTTGCCACTACTCTGTTATGAAGTGCTCCACAAAAAAAAAAAAAAAATACATTTGGGGAAAAAATATAAAAAGAAGAACTTTAATATGTAACAGTATTGTTTCATCAGAAGCAGTTTCTTTACTTACATTGTCATCACCCTCTATGAAATATAAAATATTAAAGAGGTTGTTTTAGATTACCAGGTCCATTTCTCCCACCCTCAGAACGGATACACTCAAACCATTTTCCTGCTTTTTCCTGATACATATAAATTGTAGAACTGAAGAATCAGTCTGAATCAACCTTGTCAACCCCAGTATACTTCTTTCTATTAATGATTCTGTATTTAACATGTAAGATGTGACATTGTATATACACACTGATAGAAAATGCACAAGTGTCCTTTTTACTTAAAAAAAAGAAAAAAAGAAAAAGTTTCCTCTAAGGAGTCTGGCAGGGTCTTGATCAGGAGTGGGAGGTTATAACCTGGAGAGTGAGAAGCAGCTCAAATCAGCATGATGAGGGAGAATATCTTGGTCTTTCCAGACATGAATGATTCAAAGCCTTTCATCCCTTCAAGCCAGCAAATACGGATCTCATTCTTCTCTCCAATTCCAACACCCTCTTTGTGGTAGCAGTGGGTAGCACTGCTCATGGAATGAGCCAAGAAGTATACTAAAGCATTTATGGCTATATGGCTGTCTCTAAGACCTGTGCGAGTTGGATCCATGGCTCTTTTTAATCCCTTCTGCTGTAATAAAGTAACTAGAGACTCTGCTGCTAAATAGTGGTAGAGACACAGGTTTTCCATGGAGATTTACAACCTGAACACATGACTGCATTTCTGCTTTGGAGTTGGCTGTTAGTTTAGCTCTGTGTTTCCATTTCTGTAGAAGACTTCCTGCCCCATGGTGCTCTGGTGGATTTTCTGAGAAAAGAGTAAATTCACTTTATGGGAATTTCTTTTAAATAGTTTTTTAAAAATGGACTGTTCACCTGCCAGTCTGGAAAATGCAGGGCAGCCCTCTCTCCAATCATGGTATAGACTTCCTGTGTTTATCCCTGAGGTTTTTTGCCAAGTGGGATGATGGGACGGAGGAGCTGGGGAGCCATAATCACTATGAAGGACTGATAGTTCTTGCTGAAAGGGAAATGCTAATTTTTGGAAAATGGTTGTGCCTGAAGATAAAGGAAATGCTGATACAAATCAAGAAATTGAATGTAAGATTTAACTATCAATTAGGGGTCTCAGAGAAACAGTTTTCGCAGTGTAATTAAACTATAAAAGATAAAATTATTTTCAAAGACTGAGAACTTTTTTACCTTAAAAAATCCCATTTTTTATCATAAAAACTTATTGCAAAAGTGATAGGAAATATATGTATATGTTAAAAATATATTAAATATAAATGTCTAAAAAAGTTTAAATATATACTTGTTTATATCAACCAAATATCTACTACTCTGTTAACATTTTGAAGTATATGTCTCCATTCATTTCTTCAGATACCCGTGCATGTGCACACATGTACATAAACATTTTAAAGCAAAAGTACAAGGTACAGCATGATCTGTTAGTAATCTGCCTTTTGTTTGCTACAAGTCACTAACCATGTACATCTTCCCATGTCATTAAATATTGCACTACAATATCATCTGTAATTAGGCTTTTCCTTCTCTGGTACAGAAAAACATTGTCTGCTGTCAAAGTAAACTGTCAGCTAGCAAATAAGAAAATAACTGAAATATAGTGCTACTTTTCTCAAAAAAAAAAAAATGGTGAGCCCTGGAAGAACCCCTTGTGTCACCTCTTTGCTATATTTGCTCTGAAGCTTTCCTCCTTGTTTTCCCCAGTTCCTGCCACCTGCTGATTAGTGATAAAAAAGGTGGCTTTTGATTTTGGGAGGAAACTGTCAGAAGATTCTAATAAAACAGTTTGTTCCTTAGTTTAGTTTCTGGGCTCTCTTCAACTCCTTTCTCCTTTGCCTTCCCAATAATACTTACAATATTTGCTACCATTGAATCAGCATGTACTAACTAAAATATGCCAGAGATAACTCATAATAATATCATATCAAACATCACTTAAATGTGCTTTATCTTTTGGATTGGTCTTTACTTTGGAAGGTGGGTAAAGTTATAAAAATTGATCATGTATAAAAAAATGAAGTTAAAAATTGAAGCTATTGAAATAATTTATGAAATGTAATGGACTGAAAGGAGGGTCACTTGCTGCTTGCAACAGAGAATAGCATAATCCAAGCCCAACCGACTAATGGACCTTGAAACCTGCTTCATACATCATATTTTAAAGTGTATTTGTGGGTGACAGGTATCACAACTATTAAAGAATAATTATTCCCCTCCCCTTGGCCTCAAGAACAAAAACTAGTTTGGGTTCATCTGTCCACCATCCTAGTCTGCACCACAGTCACCTCTCCGGGGACCAGAGTAGCCTACTGGCTGAATGCCCTGCTTCATCCTGTGTGCCTTTCATCAACGAACCTGCACTCAGCAAGCACTGTGATCTGCTGTCTTTAGGTCACCTCCTCCTCCGCTTGTACCCTCCAGGGGCCTAGATTAAATCCAGATTCCTTCCAAGCACTTACAGGTGGGGGACCTGGTCAAGCTGCCACTCTAACCTCAGCATATATAGTCTCTCACCCACAACAGCCACCAACCTCCTGGCTAGTCCTCAAACAGTCTAGACCCAATTCTGTTTCAAGAATCTGGAACTTACTGCCCAGACTCTTTCCTGCTAGTTCTTTCTCATCCCTAGGAAGATAGCATAGATGTAATTTCTGCAAAAGGCCCACCTCACTTTTTTACCCAGTGTGCCTGTCACTCTGTCACACTTCATTTCCTTCATAAAACTTAAACTAATTTGATTATCATGTTTAGTTATTGATTATCCCTCTCCTATTCTAGAATATAACCCTGGGAGAACAAGGGCCTTATTTGAGTTGAACATGGCTTTGTCCTTACCACTGAACCTGACACCTAACACTCAATGAATATTGTTTTCAGTGAATTGTTAAACTTGAGGGATGACTTTGGACTACTCCAGACAAGATATTTCAAAAGCACTTTTATATTTATATAATCATATGAATAGTTGAGGGCAGATACTAGTAATTATATTACAAAGTTTTAAAGACTAAGTGAGATAATATATGCAAAGTGCTTAAAATGAGGCCTAACACATCATTCAGTAAATTTAGCCATTATTACTGTTGCTCCTAATATCTATCATCCAGGGTTGGCATTGTATTTTACAATCTTTAGTTGTGTGAAAAATGTGCTATATCCACCCAAGATATTTACATTTTGTTTGGAATTCCAGGAGTTCCCGACTCTGGAAATGTTCTTCCTGTAAAAAATTATATGTAACATTCTTCCTCAGAGCCATCCATGGGTGAAGAAGTTATCTGCTCACTATAAATTTTTTGTTTTGGGGGGATTTTTTTGGTACTAGGAATTGAACCCAGGGACACTTAACCACTGAGCCACATCCCTAGCCCTGTTTTATATTTTATTTAGAGACAGGGTCTCGCTGAGTTGCTTGGGGTCTGGCTGAGTGGCTGAGACTGGCCTCGAACTCACAATCCTCCACTTTAGCCTCCTAAGTTGCTGGGATTACAGGCATGTGCCACCGCGTCCAGCAAGAGGTTATCTGCTCAGAATGAATAGTTTGAAGAGTTTCTTCAGCAGGTTATCCACCTGTACAGGAATTTCCCTATAGGAGTATTCCACACTGCATTTACAAATTCAGGTGCATATTTACTAAGGTGGCCTAATGAGACATTGAAATAAGCAATAATATGATAATCAATCTAATTTCTCTAGTCAGCCAATAGAAATTTATACTTGCTTATTATATGCAAAACCTTGTGGCCATTAGAAGTTGATCTCTGTTTATGTGGAGGACCTTAAAACACAGAGAGGGGAGTATTAGATATTTGCATGAACAGATAGTCAGCATCATTATCCACAAAAATGATATGAAAAATGAGTAGCTTGAGTACTAAGTACTGTTGAATTCCTTTCCAATAGTTCACACTGAATACCTTGTGAGGTCAAGGGTTGTGCTGTGCTGCCATAGGTGACACAGGTATTTGTGATTGAGTCTGAATAAGAATTCCTCCTCTAAACCTTATGGTCTCTTAAGAATATACTAATGAGGGTATTAGAGAAATTATGACTATTTTAAAATTTTTTAACAAGTTTTACCTTTATTTGTGTTAACAAAGCTATGTAGGCTAACAGAACTGCCACTGGGCTACTTTAATTGAATCTTATTGCTCTGTGTGATTAGTAACTTTGGATTATTCATGGTGATTACAAGCTCTTGATTAATGATTTATCCTCTACCCATTTCCTATATTCCTCCTCATGCTTAATGGCCCCTCTGCCGTCCCCCCTCAGCACACCCAGTCATTAACTCCTGTTCACCCATGAATTAAATTGGAAAGGTCCTTGAATGAACACACCTGACTTGCAGATGTGGCCTTGCCTCCCCATCTGGCCACAGGTCCAACCTTGGCTCCTGTCACTTGCATTTCTCAGATTTCCTGGTGCTGCTTTCTCACACCCCAGGCAATCTGCTAAGAACACCCTTTTCCTTGTTGATCCAGAAAAGCTCTGTACACCTACAAATCCTTCAAGCCTTGGCATGGAGAGTCTTCTATAAAGCTTTCCCCAACTCTGTGGAGCAGACTTATAACTCATTGTATTATTGTTTGTATGCTGAGCCCTAATTGCCCACAGGAATCTTTTGGATTAAACAAAGGTGTCTCAGTCTTCTGAGGAATTGCAGCCCTAAACTAGGGCTCACAGTTTATCACGCAGAGGCAAAGGAAGGCTAGATTTCAGTGCCACTTGCCCCAGGTAGATTCCCTAGTACAGAGCACAGGCTGCACAGCCTGCAGGGCTCCCTTTTGCTGTGTATTTGCAGGCAGAGTATAAACTTCTTGAGGACAGAGATCAGACTTCTCATTCTCATCTACCAGGGGACAGCTGAATGTTCAGCATATAGTATATACACAGTAAGTGCTTGTTCAGTAAGTGAAGGAATAAATAAAATGTAATGCTAATTGAAAAATTAAATTTTATTCATCAAATCATTTTGCATGGGGATGACAAGCTTTCCCAGTATGGGATCTTCAAGGAGAAAAATAATGAGAGATTCTGAAATTGAAAGAACTTAAATTCTGCCTGACAACCTATTGGCTCCAAATTAGGGCACCCCAAAAGGCCAGAAAAGGAGAGAAGGAGAAGAAACACCAGGACCTTTGCAGATACTCAGAAGAAGCCCAGCTTTGACTGTTGTAGTGTGTGACCATGACAAAAACTTCAGGCTCACCTGATCTCCTTAAGGAAGCCTGTGAACATACTTTCACATCAGTAAAATTTGGACTTGCCAGATCATTAGATTGGGAATATGCCTATTTTCAAAGAAATCTTGGCATTGGAAATTGATATATTTCAAGATTCCTTAGGATCCTCTAGAATGGTCTTAAGTATTTTTGGTTGATCAATTGCTTGATGAAGGAGTGCAAATAGGAGTAATAAAAATGAAATATGAAGGGTTGCACAATACTGTCAATTAAGAAAATAAGGGAGTTAACACTTTCTAAGTTGTAATGCAGATAAAAAGAATTTATTTGATGCAAAGGCATTTTATTTCTAAGACTATCTACTAGATAACATAAGGTACATGATTTTCTCTTTCTTTCCTCTCATTTTAAAATCTTAAACACAGAAATCACTTCTGGAAGAATGAGAAATAAATGAATAAATACATTCACACAGAGGAAGCAGCACATTAATCAATTAGCTGACCTATGGAAATATAATTGTGATATTTTTGGCTTACTGGATTTGGATAACTGACTTTTCAATCTACAGGGAAAAAAGGGGGTATTAATACATGAGCTCCCTGTTAACATTTGAAGGATTCAGAAAGCACTATGAGATCTATTAAGTCAGACCAGATATATGGAGGGTTTTTACATCTTGATATTTATGCCAGAAGATTTCCTGAAGATGTGTTTAGACCTGTTCTCCTTGAGTGGTCTTGGTTGGATAGATAAAAAAAAAAAAAAAGCTAAATTCATTATAAACTTTAGTGTGACTGGCTTTGAAAGATTTGGAAAATGTTCTTTTACTGAGACAGAATAGCTGGACAGGCTTTTGCTGCCAATATCAACACAGTCCAAGGGCCCTCCTGTTATTTTCTACTAGAGTTTTCTTAGGACATGGAATGGGGTGGGGGTGGAGGGTGTGAAAAGCCTCAGAGGATTTTGTTTTGTTTTGCCTTTTTATTCCTTTCTTGGCTCATATAGCAAGTTGATGGTAAATATTGGGCAATTCATTTAACCACACTCTTCCTCAATTTCCTCATTAGTAATACTGTCTTGTTTATAAGCAGTTTTGAAATTTTTGCAAGCACACAAAATGTTGGTGTGCATGTCCAATGTAGATATCTTGTTTCTAATTTACTTGATGTCTCTCCAATAGTGGGGACAACCTATATCAGACTTGCTTAAAATAACTGTTAGAATGCAGATCCCCAGGCCCACCCCAAATCTTCTCAAGGGGTGTAACTAAAAGTCCCTGTTGTAAACAAAAGTCCCTGTTGTAAACAACTCATTGGCTGATTCCAAAGCACTCCAAAGTAGCTCTGTTTTCTGGTAGGCCTGAGATTGAACTAGATAGTTTGATCACTTAAAAATCCCCTGGTATCTCCCAAGATTTTTCTGGACTGACCCAATCTTGACCATTTTCCTCAGAGCTGCTGCATATTAAGATTGAACCACTCATTTAAAAAATACCTGAAGCTTATTTTGTGAATTCCTCTCCATATGTAACCAGGTAGGATGTTGAGGACTAGCAGCTCGTAGTCAGGCCTGGGATGAAATTATCACTCAAGCTTTCAAAAGTAAAAGAATGGAGCCAGTGTGCAGAAAATCACCTGCTTTCACTTTAATGTTGGACTTTCCCTAGAAGACCCAAAGTTGAGGTCTTATTCTTGATTTGGCCACTGATTCAGCTTTGACCTCGGGAAAACCATTTAGTCTTTCACACAGTTTTCCCTTCCACAGTATATGCTGTCTCCATCCATCCTCATGAAGCCTTTTCCAGAGGAGCTGTTCAGTTTTTTTCAGAAGGAAAGTTGTGTTGTGGTAACTATATGTTATGTAAGCAGATGTAATTTAAGAAGGAGTGATGACCTTAGATTATATAGCAATAATGGTGATTATATCTTATGACTAAAGAAGAGTGAAAAAGATTGATCAGTACTTCCCTTTGTATTGAGAATTGAAAAGAGTGCCCTAGCTCATGAATTTACTGGATAATGCACTATGGTACCTATAAAGAGATAACAGGAACTGCAAAGAAATATGCAGAATTTCTGTTTCTTTGCTCAGACACCTAGAAGCATGTAAGGGCAGCTACTTACCACCAGCTTTGCCTCGCCACCTTCCCTTTAAAGACAATTCTACTGTTTCACATTATCATCACAGTTGCTACCTTTCTTAGATGCTTCATGACCTTGAAACTTGTTACTTGTTTTCTATTGCTGCAAAACAAATTATATCAACTTAGTGGTTTAAAACAACACACGTCTTTCTATGGGGCAGGAGTCCAGGCACTGCTTGGTTGAGTTGTCTGTTCAGTGACACACATGGCTGAAGTCAAGGTGATAGCTGGGCTATGTTCTCATCTGAAGGCTCAACTATGGAAAGATCTACTTCCAAGCTCCCTTAGGTTGTTGGCAGCATTCATTCCTTAAAGCTGTGAATTTCATAGCAACTCGCTTCTTCAAATCCAGTAATAGAGTCTCTCTTTATTTTCTAGCATGTGTACAAATCAGTAAGAAATCCTAAGGCTTTAGAAGATGAATGCATTTCACACCCATTAGAATGGCTATTATAAAAGTAAAATTTTTGTAAAAACCGAAATAAGTGTTGGCAAGGATATAGAGAAATTGCAACCCATGTGTACTATTGGTGAGAATATAAAATAGTATGGCCATTAAGGAAAATAGTATGGTGATTCCTGAAAATATTAAAAATAGAATTACCATATGATCCAGTAATTCTAATTCTGCATATACACCCCCAACACAAGTTGAAAGCAGGAACTTAAACATATTTTTATATCCATGTTCATAGTAGAATTATTCACAATAGCCAAAAGGTCGAAGCAATTCATGTTCATCAATGGATTTATGGATAATGGTGTGTGTGTGTGTGTGTGTGTGTGTGTGTGTATGTATAATGAAATATTATTCAGCCTTAAAAAGGAAGGAAATTCTGACCCAAACTCTGATATGAACCTTGAAAACATTATATTAAGTGAAATTAACCAGACACAATGGACAAATGTTTCAAGTACATAGAATAATAAAAATCATAGAGACAAAAAGTAGACTGGTAGGTTCCAGGGGCCAGAGAAAGGGAGAAACAGGGGGTTTAGGGCTTCAGTTTTACAAGATGAAAAAGTTCTGTGATGCTTGATGATAGTGGTTGCCAAACAATGTAAATGCACTTAATGCTTACAATGGTAAATTTTATGTTTTGTATATTTTGCCATAGTAAAAACATTAAAAAGAAAAGATGAAATGAATATAAAGATCACAAAACAGGCAGTTTAACAAGTAAGCAGACTTGGGGAAAGATACTCAATCTTTTGATAACTAAAAAGGTAAAAATGAAAAAAATAACAATGATACACCATATTTTAGCCTAATTGGATAATGAATGTGTACCTGTCACACATAGCCTGGCATATAATTCTGTTCCAAACATTTCACTTTTCTACTTCTTCAGCTCCCTCTAGAACAGAGATCAAAGTCTTCACTTAATATTTTTATTCCAGTGTTTCCCATGAGATAAGATGTTAAACTCCTGAGACTCTTTTAATATGCTCATTGAATTTTTAAAAATTAGGTTCTAGTATAAGGAGGTATAATAAGAATTACATTAACTGCATTTCTGAAATATTTATTGTATCCAAAAAAAGGTGCTTGACTGCAACTAGTAGATGATTTCCTCCAGTATATCTCAGAGTCTGTAGTGTCAGGATCAGTAAATTAGGTCAAACTATTTCAATGTTCTAAAATTGATATTCTTTAAAATATAACAGAGAGAGACCCTGCACATTCCTATTTCTAGTAAGTTATATGAACATATACCTGCTTTATTACCTCTTTATTGTCTCACGGTTTCTGTGGGTCTTGTTATCTTTTGGCAATTTATTGGAGGCAGATTAAATCTTTTTGATAACAAAAAAATGTAACTAAAAATATGTGTTATTAACTAGTCAAGAACTATGAACCAGGCACCTCGTAAAGCATTTTTCTGTTATTTGACTTTAATACATCCTTCTGAGACAAGTTATATTATTCCCTTTTGACCAGTGAAAAAATTGAGGCTCAGAATGCTAATAACTCACTGCAAATCACACAGCTGTGTACAAAGTTTAAATAAATCAAAGTCTCTCCAACTCCCAAAGTTCTGATCTTCCCACTGTGCTACCCCACATTTAAGAATATTAATTACATTTGTTTTATAAGTAAAAAGTTAGAAGTAAAAATTTAAGCACATTACCTTTTAGAAATAGCCTGTTAATAATCATAGATTCTAAAATTTTGTGTTGATTCAGGAGCATTTCTTAAGTCAAAATTGTTTTAGCTTCAGCTGAAAAGCTGTTACACATTCAGAATCAAATGCTTCCTATTCCATGTCAAAAGTACAGATTTGCTTCCTGATAAGATGTACTATTTGGAGACTGTCTATTTTTTATTGTGATTCAGGTGCAAATAACAGGAAAACATTTTTTTTCCTATCTTGGCAAAGGGGAGTATTTCTAAAAAAGAATACTTAATGTAATGGTGATTTAAATGGCCATTTTTCTGCATTGTGAACGGGGAGAAGACAGATTATGGTGCAAGATTCAAAGAAGTAACAATGGTCTACTGACTTTAATAGAAAACTCCAGCCAAGGACTTTCCCAAAACTCTGAGATGTGAGACTGATCTTCAGAGACATCTAGTTCTCTTCCCTGCCCAAGAAAGTGGGAAAAAATGCCAAACCTCAGATTCAGAGAAACATCCAGGCCAATGCCAGTGCTGAAAATGAATGACTTATATTCATGTCTTTGAAAAAGTCTAAAAGAGAACAACGAAAACCTAAACTAACCTTTGTAATTCTTACACACTCAACAAACAATAATAATATATATGTAATATAGCTTTTAAACGGTTGTGAAAATGGAAAAAAAATAAATACTACTTCTCTTAGGGAAACCAAATCTGATTTTTTTTTTTCTTTTTTGCCAGCAAGATTGAACCCAAGGGTACTTAACCACTGAACGGCATTCCCATCCTCTTTATATTTTTTTAATTTTGAGACAGGGTCTCACTAAGTTGCTTAGGGCCTCACTAAGTTGCTGAGGCTGGCTTTGAACTTGGGATCCTTAGGCTTCAGCTTCCCCAGCCACTGGGATTACAGATGTTTGCCATAATGCCCAGCTTAATTCTGACTTTTTAAAGTCAAACTATTTTCAAAGTTTTTCCCAAAAAAGTCTGAGAATTGCCAACAAACAAATCTGAATATGAAAAACATGCATGTGTACATGCACACACACTGATACACACCTTCATTTCCCTGGACTTGTTTTTAACCATGGACTGTTTGTTCTGTTTGCAGAGCTCATACTTGTTTTAACCGCCTGGATCTGCCCCCGTACCCATCCTTTTCCATGCTTTATGAGAAGCTCCTGACAGCAGTTGAAGAGACCAGTACCTTTGGACTTGAGTGATCTGGAAGCACCTCTTTATGGACAGGCAATTTCAGAAGCTGGCTTCCAGCATGACTGAGCATTGGAAGTCTCCAGCTCAGGCTTCCATTAGAGTAAAGCTGAGTGCTGTTAGTTTCCAGGAACATGTGGTCTCTCACGTTTGGGGACTGGTGATGAGTCCTCTTGGAAGGATTTGGGTGAGCTTGATGCCCAGGGAACAACCCAACAGTCTTTCAATCAACAGTTCTTGACTGCCAAACCTTTTCCATTTGTTATGTTCCAAGACAAAGATGAACCTGTACATGATCAGCTCCATGGCAATTTCTAGGGACTCAGGAGAATCTTGAAACTTACCCTTGAACGTGGTTCAAGCCAAACTGGCAGCACTTGGCCCAATCTCCAAATTAGTGCAAGTTAAATAATATAATAAAACAAATATATTTCCTGAAAATACATTCATTTAAGCCCTAAGTTATAACAATATTCATTTCTTGCTTATGAGTGCCTGCATGGTGTGCACTATAGGTTTCAGCTTTCATGGGACACAAGTAAAAATGAAACCAAGTCAATATGAGGTAACTTTAAAGATTCACAATAAGGTGGTTTGTGACAATGTATATGCAAGTGGTATGTGTGTAATTACGGCTGAAGACAAACTGTTACTCAATGAATTACTAATGGACAGATTTTATGCTTTATAATGCATGAAAACAATTTAAAAATAACTAGCAATTAATCACAGCATATCAGGAAAAATGTACACAGTGAGTTCTGTTTCTTTTTTATAGGTTCATTATATTTATGTTCTTTAAGATGTATATAAGAACCTACCTATCATACTATATGTATCACCTTTCCATTTTCATGTTCCATGCTTACTCGGGCATCATGCTAGTATGTATCCTTTTAAGCACTCTCAAGGGAACAAAAGGGCCTTTTATTTTTATAAAGGTAAAAAAAAAATCCCCAAAATAATTTGCACTGAATGTACCAAAGTTGAAGGGACATTACAATACGACTAACAGCAACTCCATCACTTGACAAGTATAATAGAAAGTAGCTTCTAAATCAAACTTCCTTCACAGTGCCATGTCAACCACTACAAGGACTGTGCATCTAAGTAATAATTTTTTAAGACTCACTATATGTGATAGTATGATATGCATTTATTTAAAATGCATTAGACTCTCTTCCATCCATCAAATACTTTCCAGGATGGCATTTAATACAGATATTTCGTATTTCCCCCACTGCTTGTTATTTGTACAGCATCATTAAACACCAAGCTCAGTTAGGGAGCCATCAGCAACATTGAAGACATCAGCTCTCTTTAGTAATAAGAATTTCATTTTTCCTTATCAGTGAAGATGCCACAAATTGAAACTCTCAGTACTATATTTCTAAGCTTGCATTTTCACGGATGCATAATTTTCTTATTAATATCAAGAAAAGATTTTTCTATGATATCTCAAAAACTGCATGACATCACTAATCTTACTTCTGCTTAATTTTTTAAAAAGGGTATCCTTCATTTTGATTGCTTTTGGAATTATTCCACACCATTGTTTGTTCCTTGATTTATGGCCATAACTAATCAGACGCACAATAGAGTAATCTAAATTGAGGATGGTAACGGCATTGGATTAACATATAGTTTGCCAGCCTATGAGCTTACAGGCACTGTTGGAACATTTCTTTGAGATTCATATTTATAAGTAGCCATGGAATTCCTATTATGGGATGTTGGCAATCTTACATCTTATAGAGGTGATATGCCCAGTTTTCAAAGGTGTTTTGTAAGAACTGATTGCTCTCCTGCCATTTGAACTGAGTATTCTATTGAGACCTGCAAGAACAGTGCCACTCATGTTGCATTTCTGCACTAAAGACAGGTATTGCAGCATGGGTAATGTTCTAGGAAAAAGGTTATAGAAATCTGGAAATAACAAAGAAGATTTATATATGTACTATAATTGGGTGAGATAAAAAGGAAGGAGAAAAAAATTTTAACCGGAAATATTAGTTTGTACTGATTGACCATGAATACAAGTATATATTTAATTTTGCAAACTGTTTTTACTCGTTTGTATTTTTTCATCATAAGGAAAAGTATATAACACACTAACACACTCTTTTTAATCACATTTTTGATGTCTCAGAGCTGGCATTCACTAAGCAGCTGATAGAGAAGGTTATATTTTTTTAAAATACATTCATAGACCATATTAATCTTCATTTTGGTTTGAAACACTGTTATCATATGCCATATTACTAGGTAAAAGAGATTTGAAATAAAATGTATCTCTTTCTAACAAATATATTTCTTTGTTGAGGCATCCAACTTCTCAAATAACAGTTCTTTCCAATATATGTAGACATTCGTAATTAGCAGAATTGTCTAGTTGACACCATTCTCAGAATTGGAATTTATCAAAGATGTACTTAGCATATCAGAAAACCAGGACCAGGGATATAGCTCAGTGGTAGAGTGCTTGCTTGGCATGTGTAAGCCCCTGAGCTTAATCCCAGTGTCACAAAACAAACAAAAATGCATATCAGAAAATCATGATAACCTATTTATTCTTCTTCATTAGTAAAACAAAAAAACAGCCAATAATAACTCTAAGATATTAAAATATGCTCCACATAATAAATTAGCCTTTAGTATACTCTACAATTAGAAATATCCATAAACATTTTCTTATGGACTGTGAGCCCAGATATCTTGGCTTTTTGGTCTAGTTTTCTTTAAGAAATTCACAAGTGATGCTCCTTATACTCTAAGAGACAGTTATGATACATCATATAAATAGGCAGAACATCTTTTAGGTAGGAGAACAGGCACACTCTTGCCTTTCTCTCTGTTTCAGTGCCTGTGTTTGATGATGGTGATACAAAATTCTAAATCTGCCCTTCAAAAGCTCACAGTCTAGCAGAGGAGATGCCATGGTTCCCAAAAATATGTTCAATAAAATTTGTTATGTTCTACAATCAAGGAATGAAGAGAGAACAGCTTATTCATCCAGGAAGATTCCATCACAGCTTCATATATGGGAGACTCAAATAAATCACAAAATACTGTTTCTGCTGATAACTAATGACAAAAAATACTGTGTCAATATTAGTGAAGTATTGAGGCCCCGAATGCATTTGCACAATGAGGATTTAAAGTGTATAATAAAGTGTGTAGGTGGGGAGCAGAACTGTGAAGGAGCAACTCCAGGATCTTCTAATTATCAAAGAAATGCCAAAATCAAGTCTGATAATTTCCCTTCATCTGTACTACAACATACCTTTGGTTTTCAGTGTAAGGAATTCCAATCCCTGAACCCAAACTACTTATGGGATCAAAACATTTTTCTTGTGCACAAGATGAATAGATTGGGGTCAAAGAAGTACAGTCACAATTTTTTAGCATATGTTGTATATATACTTTAGTAGAAATTCTGTAATCTGGAAAAAAACAATTAAACTAGAAATGAAATAAATCTTGCAAATTTAGGATATAGCTGCAAGTGACATTCTGTTCATTTAAATTCAAGTCTTAAGGAAGTAAGATGGCTAAAATCTAGCCATCACCAGCACAACAATCAAAAATGGTAAAATGCATTCAAATGATGATAAAGATAGTGTTTTAGGGTTTCAAAGTGCCTTTAGGCACATGTCTCTTGATTCTCAGGTACTTTGTTGGATAGAAGTATCAAGTCCTACCTGGGTTGAGGTTGATTTTCATGGGTGACTTTTTGAGATCAGTTCAGTACTTTATAGTCACAATTCTGTGTTTCATCTCAAGTGATGTAGCGACTAATGTTTGTATTGGACATTCCACTTTCAGCCAGTTTTGTAAGATGCTTCATCCACCCAAACTCTCACTTTCTTAAACACACCTTAAAATGTGATACCTTCTGGAAAGTCTATGAAGAAATTAATATATTAATGGACAAAACTCCTCATAAATGCAATGTTTATTTTTCACTTCTTGACATGAGAAATTTAAAACAGGCAAAATTTGATTGCTTTTGGTGTATTTCTATAGTATAGTGATTTCATTTTATCAACTATCATTTGAAGGAAAGATCATGGGAAAAGGACTAATCAGAGTCCCTTAGTTTTAATTTTTTAATAAGAATGGATTGAGAAAGCCCTGGTAGCTGAATTGCAGTGGTGATGGAAGAAGGGACCACTCTCATCTCTCTTTTTCTCCCCATCTTCCTCACATTTGTCCAATAATTTTTTTTATGCTTTTGCACAAATTTTATGAGTCAGCCACTTCTAAGACAAACATCTTAAAATGGAGAATCTAGAAGTCTGTCCAATTTAATCTTATTCAGGAAACTCCAAAGGCAGGGAAAATGATGCCATACCATCATTAAAAGGCATCAGGAACCCTGCATAATTTTTTTTTTAAAAAAAGCCCATGCATATGAAGAATGTGACCTAATCCCTAGGCTGAGTCTGAGTTTCAGGCCCTCTTCTTTCATCTGCTTTCAAATTTATTTGATGAGTGACAACACTCTAGATCTTAGCCATCTTACTTCCATGAGACTTGAGTTTAAATTAATGAGAAAGTCACTTGTTACTATATTCTAACTTGGCAAAACTTATTTCCTTTCTAGTTCAATTGTGTTTTCCAGATAAAGTTGTCTAGCGTGGAAGCAAAGGAATGCCAGTGACATTGAAGCTTTCTGAATTGTGGCCTAAGGCCAACTGCTGCCCACTAAAAGGGAGATAAAAATAAAAGTGGAAAAGAGAAGCCCAGCAGTTTGCCAACCCCAAGAATGTAAGGCTAATTGTTGACCAACTCTTAAGATTCAGGGCCCTTAACTGCATTCCAAGGGAGGCATAAAGGACAGAATGAATTCGTGAGCTGCCCATTATAGTAGCTGAGAAAACTAACAAGGGTGGAAAAATCATCTTAGAGCATGCTGGTGGGGGCAGGATCATACTACAGTTAGGTTTCTTTGAGAAGGAGAATGATTTGCTGCCTAATTAAGGCACTGCTTAGGAATCTACCTGGTAGGAAATAACCTCATTTTATAACTTCAATAAGTTAACATTTTCTGTACTGAAAAAAGGAATTTAGCCCCAAAACATTAACATTAACCATAGCTTAATCAGGAGATTCAACTATTTTGCATTCAATTATGTTGTAGATCTTTTAGATTTAGGAGTTATTGTTACTCCTATCAAACACTATATGAAATAAAACAAAGATGCTTTTATTTCATTATGGTTAATTTGTGGGGTTTTTTTTCAGACATTCTTTGACATCAGAATAGGCTTTAGAACATTTTCATGGTACCCAGTGACAACTTAAATGTTCCCTGTTAATCTATCTAGAAAGCAAAATCATAAGTGAGGTTACTGAGTTGCAAGTAAAGACCTAATCAGTGTTTCTAATTCAATAAGTTAATCAAGACTAGACATACATTTGCTTAGGTTTTTATCTGCAAGGTACTTTATTTGGCTTTCATGATTCAATAGCCCAGCAGAATAGGATGGTCGCAGTTATATGGTTTCTTTGGAAAACAGGAGAATCACACTTGTGTTTGTGATTTTTATGTCTAGTGGCCTTGGGCAGGTGATATATTTCTATCCAACTTTCTTTTGAGATATTACACCCTGAGGAGTGTTGTTAAGCATGTTGTATGATTCAAACTGAATCAGCTATTACTGATGCAGGTAAGGAACCATCAGTAAACTTCTGGTTACTATCACCTTCTGTAAAAAAGGATGGATGATGTTCAAGAAATACCTTGGAAGGATTAACCAGGAAACACACAGGACTGAATGTTCTTTTAGGACCTTGATGCTCTAAAAGATGTAATTACAACCTATTTTTCTTTATACGATATTATAAGTAAAATTTGGGGCTGTTTAAATGTTGGAAAGTGCATAAGATTACATGTTTTTATAATAGGGATGCAGGCATTCCAAAATAAATGAATAAAATACATGCATCTCTCTTGCCTCTTACTGAAAGTATTAATCTAATTTTATAATAATGCTTACTTTTTAATATTAAGGCTCTGTAAAAAAACAAAAACAAAAACATTTATTTCTAAAATTTCAGTAGAGCACAGGTGGTGTATTTTTTTAAGGCTTTTCATTTCCTTCACTAATCCCACCCATTATGTCCACTACACCATGCAACACAGTTCATAGCAATGTTTTTATTTTTGTTGAGTTGATTTAAGCTTCATATTTATTCAATGTGACTTTTAATAGAGAATAATAATGGGAGATATTTGCTATTAGAATTAAGATTATACAGCTCTCATTTCATCTTACATTTAAATTTCTTTTCTTTTTTTCAAAGCAAATAATACAGATTATTGACATCCTAGAAATGGTATGTGGGTGATATTATATGGAGCCTAAGACTCCAAATCCTGGACTAGTTGCTCATTTTCTGGGAAGTCTGTATTCTTATCCTCACCAGGACCCCTGACTCTTGTGTTGTATTTTTTATGATTCTGAAATGCTTTAAGGTAAAGATATTTTAATGTGTACAATTTGTTTTATTTTCATACTGATCTCTATTTTTGTTTAAAACCATGTTACATCATGAAATCACTTAATCCAAAATAAATCTTCTTTTAAAAAATAGGTTATGACTTTTCTGTCATACTTTTGGGGAAGAAAAACTCAGGAGGGAGGAGAACAAAAGTAGGGAGAAAGGTCTCAGGGTTTAATCTAAGGGTCACATATTCACAAGCCTACGGGTAGGTAACCAGGTAGGTATTCAATGAGTGGAATTGGCTGGGTATAAGCAAAAAACTAATGGGGCTTACCTCAAGAGGCATTGAAATATTTTTCTCTAACAGATCTTAGTCACATGGAATTCAGGTGGTATTGAAAGGTGTTCTGCTTTATCAAGAGAAACCTAGAATATAATTTTTATATGATATTTCCAGTATTTTTTTAAATATTGGGTGGATCAAACCAACCATGTCTCCTGGTTGAGTTTCCTTGCAGGTGACGCATTTGGAACCCTTGATTTAATAACACTGTCTTTTATACTTGATTATTGATAGTGTAAATAAATTGACCAAATAAGTAAAGTGTTACTAAGATGTGGCAGTTAACAGGAAAATATGGGGAAAGAAAAAAGGTGAATAAATACTACAAGGGCAGTCAATCACTAAAAAATATATTCGAAAATGATCTATTTCTTTCTGAAAACCAACTCATGATAATTCATATGATTTAAGAGGATCACTGTTAAGATTTTATGGAACAGATATACCATTAAACTCTTCATTTGACATTATATATTAGAAATCAACTTCATGGTGCATGAGAGCAGTTAAAGCGGAAGATCCAGTTTCTATAACTGACTAAAATTTGATATTAACATTGAAGCAAGATATTGCATTCATGACACTGACATTCTGAGTTTTGTGTCATAATATTCCCCTCATGTTCTTTGACCTTAGTGTGCTTTTATTATGGCCAATTTATCTGCTTTATTATTTTCTTTTAATGTAAAACCCACTTAATTAGTGAATATGTAGTAATGCTTAATTCCCATCATCCCAGGAAGTCTTGCATGCCGAATTGTTTTATCCTTAAATCATGGAATAAGGATTTCCTCTTCATGCTTTCCTCTTTGTCGAGAAAATAAATATTAGAATCATAAGAATAAATTGAAATAAGAGCATCTGATAAAGATTTAACATTTGATACACACATACTTCGTATATTTTCTTAGTCTGGTTATTTAAAAATCCTTGATTTGGTGGAACTTCCTGAGATGTTTAGTCACTAGTTTTTCATATAGTAAGAAAAAAAAAGTAAGTTTCAAAAAAATCATCAGAAAAATGTATATTTCTTTCATAGATCTTAGTCACATTACTAACATTTACTATAATGTTATAAACTACACACCTCTGGTTACACAAAATACTTGAGTTGTATAATAATTCATATCTAGCTTGGTAGTCAGGTGACATTGGATAATGGACTCCAAGTCCAAATTCTTGAACTCTGTCATGACATTGTCCACATATTTCTCTACCTGCCCCACCCTCTACACCAAATTAAATTCCTAGCCTCAAAGCCAAGTTAAGACCTGCTTTTTATTGCTATGATGCTTTTGTCCCCAGTGTCTGATATAATCTTTTGGAATGGATTAAACCATATAAAGGACATCTTTTGCAGTATGTAGAATCAAGTCTAAAAAAACCAAATGCTTTAAAACAGAATGTGTGTCCCAAAAATTCATATGCCGAAACCTAATTTCCAAACGTGATAGTGTTTAGAGGTAGGACCTTTAAGGGGTGATTAGATCATGAAGATGGAATCCACATAAATGGGGTTAGTCTACTTTTAAAAAGAGAACCCAGGGAGCTTCTTTACCCCTTCTGTCATGTGAGGGCACAGTAAAAAAAATGGCCATCTATGAACAAGGAAGCCAGCCCTCACTGAATCTGCCAAGCCTTGATCTTTGGCTTTCCAGCCTACAGAACTATGAGAAATAACTTTCTCTCGTTTATAGGTTGCCCTGTTTCTGATATTTAGGTGGACTGAGACACCAGAGGCCAAGAGGTTTCCTATGTCTGTTTCTTCCTAAGCTCACACTCACAGTTTCACCCTCTAAGTCTTACTTCAAAGGAAATTCAAGTTACAGGAAGAGAAAAGCAGCCATTAAAGAGAAAAATATATTTTTTTCCTAATACATAAGCAAGAGTTGATTCAGATTGTTCACTGCAGGTCTTCATAGGGTAGACCTGAATGAATAAATTACAGGTCCTTCTGATGGGTCCAGAAAATAGAGAGCCCAAAACTAAGATGGACAAACCTAACTATGCCTGGGAAGTGCCTCCTACCTTCCAGTCTGATGGCCTAAAATCCAAGAAAAATCTCAAGTGACAAAATCTCAAAAAGAGAACAAATATGGGTATAGTTTTCTGAAACTGGCTGATCCAGGATTTTATTTCTTCTTTGGGATGGAGTGAGAAGTAATGGCGAGTAGCTGAGCTTTTCCCTGAGGAGCCAGCTCCTGATTCAATGGCTTCTCAGAACAGAACCAAACGAACAGACAAAAAAAAAAAAAATTTTTAAAAAAATTTAAAAAAAGCCATTTTAAACTGTTGGTTAAGGAACTACCCATTAGTGTTAATTTACTATTACTGCAGTTTTAATTAGCAAACCATACCATCATTTCACATTATATTACCAGTAATGATAGAGGACCCTTCACCTTCAGATGTTGAGCTGTAGCTTGAAATGAGCTCTTCCTATACAACATTTCTTGTGTGTTTCATTTATTTTTAAGGAAATTCTTCACTTATCAAACATGGTTTCACTTTGAAAATAAGATCTTTTCCTGTTGAGCTATAATGAAAACTGATTCTTTCTGTAAACCACCCTGCCCTAACCAGAATCAAAGACATTTGATGATCCAGCAAGATACCACTTTGATTTTACCTGTTTCTTGGAGTGTTCCCACAAAAAGCAAGGTCCATAAAATCAGAGTCTTTTCCTCACACAATACGACTGATGATTTGGAGCTAAAATGTTTGGGTTTGTTTTCTCTCATCTGCAATTAGCCTGTCTGTCATATCACTCATAACAATGTTTAAGAAGGAATGAAGATAACAGGCTGTCTGAATCTCTGGACCAAGCAGGAACGCCAACGTGTTGTGGCTGCTGTGCGTGTGTGCATATCTTTTCTAACCTGCCACACAGTTTAGGTGTGGTGGTGGTTGTCCGAGAACCATTAGTAAATATTTCCCAGCTGACTTTGACGTGGCCTTAGCTAAGGCCCTTAGTTAACACATGACATCATATTTCAAAAAATTAGCCCTACTCCTTGGAGAAATGGCTGATTCTAGAAAGAAAAAAAGAAAATAATAGCAGATGAACCTGGAGCATCTTGTAATGCTGCAAAGTAAGGAAGTGATAAGAAACAAAAAACACCATACAAGTCTGCCAAAGGGATGTGGAAGCTAACTAAAAGAGCTCCAGGGGCCAAAGCTGGAATAATTGGAGCGACAAAATAGAGTGGTATCAGATTATAACAGAAACTATAAAATAAATAGCTATTAGTCCATGGGAATGAATAAGTAATTAAATAATTAAAGAGAGAAATCTCCTGTACAGAAAAATTCCAAATAATTTATGTAGATAATTGCTGTTGAGCTTTCTAAATGGGAGTAAAGGGAGAAAAGGAACTTCACTGACAGGTAATCAAGGTAATCAATGAATTCTATGGATAGTGTATACTATTGATGATTTGATAAAAATGCCACTTTAATACCTCTAAACCCCAAATCCCAGTCTAACCATAAGAAAAACATCAAATTTCAATAGTGATGCATTCTTCAAAATACTTAAATCTATTAATTATCAAAATTGTCAAGATTATCAGAACTAAGTCTGAAAAGGTTTTCAGACAAGAGAAGGCCTAATGAGATATATCTATAACATCATCATCATAATAATAATGTGTCAAGATCAATTTATTAGTTATAACTAATGGACCATACTGAAGTAAGATGTAAGTAGGGGAAAGTAGGTGCCAGGTAGGTTGAAACTATATACTATTGTCAAATTTTCTATAAAAAAAATAAAAAAAAATTTCTATAAATGTAAAACTACTTTTAACAATAAAGTATATTAAAAATAAATGGATGGGTTTAAGGATAAAAATTAGCACTAAATTAGAGCATGTAACAAAGCCCCTAAATCAATTCATTGGCAATTATTCAGAGTAGCCAGAGGCTAGTCTTCAACTATAATCAAATAGCAACTATAAAAATGAATTATAATTTGCCAAGCATGTGCAATTCCTTGGG
Organism: Marmota marmota marmota; assembly: GCF_001458135.2. Taxonomy (NCBI): domain Eukaryota; kingdom Metazoa; phylum Chordata; class Mammalia; order Rodentia; family Sciuridae; genus Marmota; species Marmota marmota. The sequence continues at coordinate 16,041,315 of NW_026000005.1, read as the reverse complement.
GTCAATCCCTAGCACTGAAAAAAAAATTGAGTATAAACAACTGCACAGACACTGAACAATGGGAAGAATGTTTGCTTTATAGGAAAGCAATGATTTCATTCTTAGTGATATACTGTGTTACAGATAAGTAAGTTTGATATTGTGTATTAAAAGTAAATAGAAGTTGTTTTTTTTTTAAAGAAAATAGAATTAGAGATTATCAAAAACTACCTCAGTGACAGGATCCACCTAAAGCAATTAGGAAAGGTCAGAGACTTGGAAACCAGATACAATGCCTACAAATTTTGGATGTTCAAAAAAATAAAGAAACAATCTCACACAAAAAATTGTCAACTCAATTCATCATGCAAAATGATGCTTTTAATTGTTAGAGTAATACCTCCATTTATCTGGTATTCCCAAGAACTAAATTATACAACCTAAAAGACCTTTACAATTTATTGCAACTTCCTGGTTTTAAGTAAAACTTAAAATCTTTAACTGTACCCTTGAGAATCTTTTAAAAGATTCATAATTTCTTAAGACACTAATAGGATATATTGGACAAAGTGAGTTTGTTGATGACTTATAGGCATCTAGATATCAAGTAAATGTTGTAATTGTTATCTTGATGGATTCCAGTGATTTATCTGTTTCAATTAAACTGTCTAGCCTATTGTGTACCATTAATACCTTTCTAATCTTCCTCCTTTGTTGGCTAAAACTTATGTTACTATACCCTTGCTGGAAGTAGCCCCTCTATTTTGCTGTGGCTGATTAGCAACATGCTAGGGAAATAGGCACACAAGCTTACCTAACATTCTTGATTTGTGCATCCGAGGGCTGTCCTTGGGTTAAAAGATGAACGTGATCATGTCTTAGAGAATAATGGGAAATAGACACTTTCCCATCCAAATGTCAGGTTACAATAAAATTTAGTCCCATATGATAATCTTAAAACACAAAATTTGGTAAATGACTCTAGGGAAATGGCCTAATGCAGTGAGCCTTAACCATACATGTGGTTAAAAGGAACATTTAACAATAATGATTAGCAATTGCCACCTACTCTAATGATTATCATCTAAAAAGGTGTAAATTTAATACACAAAGAGAAGGGAAAACTCAGAATAAAGAGCTGTCCTTTAAGGAAATTAATCTTTATTCATAATTGGTTTGGAGTCTATGATTTACAACCCAATGACCCTAGCACTGAATTCCATAAAACATGAAGTACTATGTCTGACACATTGAAAGTGCTCAAAATATGAGGAAGTGGTAGCAATTGTCTGATATTTGGCTTCCCAAAGAGTCCTGACCTGGTGTCCACATTATGTATTGATTTTGAAAAGGCCTTGCTCACCCCTCTGTTGGAGATCTCTGTGGCTCTTACCAAAAGGACAAAGAACTTAGCCATTGCTATCTGATCTGTTTCTCTCTCTCATTGGGTCCATTTGGCTGAGTCACCCTTGTGAGCCAATTTAAGAGTCTGCTTTATCTTCTGGGAGGCTTCGCTTATTCACCTACCAGATGGCCAGATAGATGAGTCTCATTTTGTTGACATTAGAGACTGGGGAGCAGCAGCATATCAGCCTCTTCCAAGAACCAGAAGTAAACTCTTGGTGTTTCCCTTCCGGAGGTTTCACGACCCATGCAGAGGTTCCAAGGTTTGCTCAGGAAAAGGTGACCTATCTCCACCAGAGTGACTAAAACTAAAAGGACTGATGATGTCAATGGTTGGCAAGGATCCGGTGCATTCTCTGCACTGCTGATTAGAGTGGTAATTGATATGCCATTTAAAAAAACTGTTTGACGGGGCTGGGGTTGTAGCTCAGTGGTAGAGTACTTGCCTAACATGTGTGAGGCACTGGGTTGAATCCTCAACACCACATATAAATAAATAAATAAATAATAAAGGTACCTCAACAATTAAAAATAAATAAATAAAAACTGTTTGGCAGCATTAACTAAAAGCCAGACATATGCATAGCTATGACCAGCAAGTTCACTTTTGAGTGTCTGCCCAACAGAAATGAGTGCTTATGCACCAAAACACCCATTGGAGAAGTTTCATAGCACTTTATTAATAACTCTAGATAATGAAATGTCCATCAATGGTAGAATAAATAAATAGATTGTGTTTATATTCGTTTATTGAGCTATAAGTCAGAAATGAAATAATTAATTATTGCAACATCATGAATGAATCTCCCAGACAAAAGTGCCCTACAATAAAGAGAAGATACTGTAAATTTCATCTATATAAAGTTTTACTTCTGGGGTATGTGATGACATAAATCAAAATAGCAGTGTCCTTAGGGATACTGACTGGGAAAAAGAGCAGGGGAACCTCTGGGGGACTCAAAATATACCATTTCTTGATCTGGATAATGGTTACAAGGGTATGTACATATTTCAATTTTATCAAGTGTACTTTTAAAATATGAGTGCTTCATTATAGGTCAATAAAAAGGAAGGATATTTAGGTAAAGTAAATTTACTTAAAAAGAACAAAAAGCATGATCTTTGATACCTGACAAAGCTAGCCTATATCCTGGCTCTGTACTTGTTTTGTTATGAAAACTTGGGCACCCTCTCCAGTCCAGATCTCACTTTTTCCATTTGCAAGATAGAGATAATTCCTTTATCATGCATTGCTTTCTATGATATATAAGATAAAGATAATGCATATTTAGCACATGGCTTTGTACCTGGTAAGTGCTTAATAGGTATTTCTTTCCCAACCCACTGTGTCCTAGTGAACTGGACTCATTGTTTCTATCTATTACCATTGGAGGGCCACCAGATCTCAGTTCTATTTTTAGTGAAGAGTGATTGGCCTTACTCTGGCCCAAAAAGTAATGTAGCTTTCCCTTGATTGGATGGCCACATCACCTATTTCCTCAGATCCTTCCAATCAACATTTATTGAGTTGCTAATTTTTCCAGGCACCATGGTAGGTGCTGGGAGCACTGCTGGATAAAGCAGCCATGGCAGGCGCCTTTGGAACTCCCTTTGGGGAGTTTACAACCTGACAGGAATGACAGGCAATAAACAAATAAATCCATGATTACTAATTGTAATTTTTTAAAAGTGCTCTAAAGAACAAGGAGCATCAGTGGACTGAAACAGCCTCTTGCGATGTAACATGTAAGATGAGAACTGAGGGTGGAAGAGGAGCCAGTCATTGGAAGATCAGAAGGAAAGCTCCTGCAGTATCCTGTCATTGCAGTCCTATAAACATCCCAAATAATTACAGACTATACATAAAAGACAGAGTCATTGCCAAAGACAATCTTCTCATATTTGAACGTTGTAACATCTACTCTGCTTCTAAGAAATGGTTTTGCCTATTTCCTGTTCTCTTAGACATTATACAGACAGATAAGTCACTTTCTCCTGTAGTAATGCAAACTTGTTTGTATAATGTGTTATGGAGATAGGAAACAGTGGGGAATGCAGAACGAGAACAGGTAATCTATACTTAGTTTGTAGTGCAGTATACTAAAAAAAAACAAAAACATGAAATTGGTAGTCTGAGTTCGAATTCTATCTCCACTTCTTCTCTATATGACTCTCAACAGGTCACTCAGCCTGTGTTTCATCTGAGAAATGGTAATAATGAAGGCTGCCTCAAAGATATGGTTTGAGAATGAAATGAAATGACCATAGCATCTTGCATGAAAAAGTTTGGACTGGTTTTATTTACAACGTTCTCATTTCATTTAAAAGCATTATTGCTTTGTACTCTTTTCTTCTTTTTCTGTAGTCTCACCATGGAAATGCCAGCTTTTAAAAATGGATACATTACTTTGTCTTAACTACCTTCCTCTAACCTTAGCTATTGGTTTGCAATGCTTAGTTCCATGCTAGGTATTATTATTTCAGATGGTAAATCATTCTTGTGTTTTTTAAAATTCCCACCCCAAAATTCCTCAGGCTATCCAGGCTGGCAGAAGGGAGTCAGTATGACTGAGCTGATTGAGAAGAAGTGGACGGTCTGATTTCCAGTGGTATCAGGGCTTCCAATGCTTCATACAGCTGCAGGTAAGACAACCATAAGGCTTGGCCTGACTTGCCATCTGAACTTTAGATCCTACTAACAAATTGTTTTCCTTTCTTTCCCATTGCTCATGGGTCATTGGGCCTCCTATTTTGGTTCAGAAAAAGTGGGACCAGAGAGAAATCAGGTCATATAATTTTAATGCCTGTACAGTCCTTTCTGTTAGGGGTAACCCAAAAAAGGATCCACGATCTTCAGCTCTAGACTGAACACTGAGCTCCTATGGACAAGTCACTTTTATAGTTCCTTTTCTCACCAGTAAATGGGATAATACTAGCCTTGCTGGCGGTAACCTCAAGATTGTTCAGGCTCCGATAAAACACTGCATGTGAAAATTCTATATTAACTCTAAAATGCTATACAGACTTCAGGTGTTGTTAATACTAATATAACCTGCACCACGTTCAGCATGCATGGCTGGCCTAGAAGCTTTTAGACCTGCTCAGGACTGAGCTACTTGAAGGGGATTTTTCTAGGTCAATGAGTAATGGAAAGTTTCTCAAAGGTATTGCCTATTTTTACTTTGAAAAAGCAGCCTTCTCAGAGACAGGCTTAATAGTAACAAGAACTCAAGAGCTGGAAGATTCGGAGCTATATTTAAATACTAAGCAAAACTAGCCTATTCTCATAATTTGTATAATTTTTTGACAACTACAAATGAGCTGCTGTTGGTCTAGATTAAACTGAACAAGGCTCACTGAAGTCATGGGAACTGATCAAATCTTTATTTTTGCAATTTCCTGTTCTTAGCAGGAAGAGAAGAAAGACAAACACCCTGGGTGAAAGACAGGAAGAAATGAAATCAAATGATTTTATGTCTCTGCAGCATCACTCAAGTACACCAAGATGATTATATGTAGAGTGCTCAAAAACCTCCTATTTAGAAAGATGTACTCCTAATTTAGGTTTGCAAGACACAGGCTCTCTTTGATCATTACGTGTGCCTGTTTTCCAGTTTCTCAACCTGTTCTCAAAGTGAGGTATGCTGATTTATGTTTTTCTGTTGACTTCTACTGTACACAAGCCTTTCTTCTGAGAAGTTAATGGTGAAAAATGGCAGACCAGATCCAGGGGCCTCTAACCTCAACAATTGAACAGCGTGAGTGGAAAACAGCAAGGGGTTGCTTCCCTTGTCTGTTTTCTCTAAATTATTTCAAGACACCTACTTCAAAGAATCTTTAATCTGCAGAAGTATTTCAATTGTAAAAGAAGATACTTTTTCTGGTCAAAATTAATTTAAATCCCTAATAATTTCAGTTAGCATGAAATGGAAAGATCTGAAGGACCTAACTAGCCTGCACACTTTTCACCTTTGATGTCTAGCAGGAAGGTAACTAGATTAAAAATTACTTTAAAACTTGTCTGCAAAACTGTAGACAGCAGAACCATTCCAGGCCATAGCAGCTCAAATAGAAAAGCTTTAAATAATAATGCAAAGAAACGTAATAGGAACCAGTTCCCAAATCATTTCTGGATAATTTGGTACATGAAATCTAGTATGCTTTTCATGCTTCTCTTAAGCACTCTATAAAATGAGATACTCTTAACTGCGTTAGAACATTTCTGTTTTGATTGGCTCAGAACGGCTGGAGGTACTCTAAATGATTTTTAATGAACCAAGCACATGGTGTGGCGTCACCAGTCATTCTCTTCAGAGCCTCTTGGTCATTTTATAGAAATTGCTTAATTGGGAAATAACACAATGAAAATCTTACATTCGGCTGGTTAAAAATTGGATCATAATTCCAAAGTCTAGGTAAAAGTTTATAGCTGGAGCAGAATGCCAACATTTTTTTCTTTCAAAATGCTCAACGTTTTAATTTATTTAAGTAGTTGTTTGTTTTTTCTGTGGTGGATAACGCAAAGGGTACATGTCTTTTGCTTTTTCTTTCCTTTAATTAAATTAATTAATAATGGTTTACTAATGGATTTTAGACAGATCGACTGATTAAAAAATAAGTCAAGAATCATAACCTCAGAAATGAATTAAGAAACCATTTTTTCACAGATTCAGAGTTCTTCATTGCAAGCAATGAAGCATCTCTGGATGATTAAAACTGAAAAGGAATTCATTTTTGGGATATTGTAAGGCTGTTTGAAAGTAGATCCAGACTGGAGAGCCAAGGTCAGGACATAATAACTAAGAATATCCAAAGTTGTATTTATGGATGGTTCTGGGGAAGATACCACTACTCACAAACTTGGGGTTCCACACTGCAGCATGTACCACGGACACTGCTGACAGTGGACATAGGAGGAGCCAATAAAACTGCTTCTTCTGGGGCCTGATCTCCCTGCAACTCTTCCTCCCATCGTAGAGATATTCATGGCCCAGCCTCTGGAGCTCTAAGTTCAAAGTGAACCTGACTAAAAGAGGCTAAGGTAAAACTGCTGCTGCCAAGCTGTGTGTGGGGGGGCTGGGGGGGGAACTGGAGCTGCATTAGCACTTTCACTAGCATAATCTCAAAGAATGAGGAATTCACTAAACATGGAGGGGTTAAGATACAAGGCGATTATAGGGTGACAAAAAGTCTCAGTCCTATGATTATTTTTGGTTCTACAATTNACCACTATTTATTTATTTTTATTTTTTTTTTTTTTGGTTGTTCAAAACATTACAAAACTCTTGACATATCATATTTCATACATTAGATTCAAGTGCTACAATTTTCTATACCTCAAAATTACTGAGAAACTCCAAGAATTTTGATTTATGTAGGTTTCATCTATCAATATTTATTACAAATTAAAATACAAATTTAAAAATATTTATTAATTCTTTTAAATGACAATTACACATTAACATAAATAACATATTTTATGACAAATAGCTATATTTTCCAGAGCAAACAAAACAGTGATAAAGGTGACATTATTTATATTTTTGCAGTTTCTAATTTCTGGCTTAATAGAAAGCAGTGGACTTTCCTATATGCTTTTCTGTTATATATCACATATCCTGTAGTCATTAAAAACTCCATCATATGCCCAGAGAATAAGAGTGAAAAGATAAAAACCATCTTAGTATGATTATGAAAATAGTTTTGACCTTGGGAACTCCCTGAAAGGGTCTTCTTGGGTTTTCCTTCTCTTCTATCTAGTTTGAGAATTGCTTGATGGAAGATTCACTTTGTGATTGAAATTAGATGAGATATATCAAAGTACACAATTCATTGTATCTTTTTTTGCATTCCTATCACATATTATTTTGCTCAGAGTTCAACAGGATTGAGCCTGCATCAAATTACTAAAACAACTGTGTTTTGAATAGATAACAAAAACAAGAGCAGGACTGTATTTTGGTTATTTTATTGAGCTTTGTTTTCTCGTTGGATCTCAAATGTTACTTCCAGATCTAATTTCTGATTCCATACTTCTTTATACTTTGATGAAGTAGCAGTAGACACATTTAGTTTTTTAAAACAAACCTTTTAGATTTACAGAGTTGTAGCAAAGATAGTATAGAGTTTCTGTATAGCCTATGACTTATTTCCCCTATTATTATATTAGTAGAGTACATTTATCGCATCTAATGAACTGATATTAACACATCATTATTAACTAAGCCTATGCTTTAATCAGACTTCCTTAGTTTTCACCTAATGTCATTTTCTGTTCTAGAATACCATCCAGAATAGCACATTACATTCAGTCATCATAACTCTTTACACTTCTTTTGGCTGTGATCATTTCTCAGATTTCCCTTGGTTTTGATGACCTTGATAGTTTTTAGGAGTATAAGTCAGGTAGTTTATAGAATTATCTTCAACTGGGACTTGTCTGGTATTTTTCTCATGACTACACTGAGGCTATGAGTTCTGGGGAGGAACACCACAGAGGCAAAGTGGCATTCTTGTCGCATTTTACAAGGGTGAATGCTACCAACATGACTTATGGCTGTGGAAGTTATCCTTGATCACCCAGCTTGAGGTTCTGCTCCTCAGATTTCTCCACCATGAACCTCCTCTTTTTCTTCTTTCCCTTCCTTTTCATACTACACTTTTTGGAAGAAAGTCATTACAGGCAACCCATACTTAAAGAGTGACAAGTTATGCTCCAACAACTTGAGGGGGGAATATCAACATAAATTATTCATAATTCTTCTTGTATGGAAGATATGCATATCCCTTCCCATTTTGTAATTCAATTATTCATTTATAACATAAATTCATGGATATTGATCTTACACTTGGGTTGTAATCCAACACTGTTTAGTTCTTGTGTTGTTCCAATAGTCCCAGGCTTGGCTTTTGGGAGCTCTTTCAATTGGTTCTTGGGTGTCTTTCATACACCTCATTATTATATGGTGATGTCTGTTGGCACTTCCTTCTAAGGCTACAAGAAGGTTGTGGCCCGTCTGTATAGTTCTATTCCCAGTTCTACAATCAGCCACTTCCCCAAGAACTTTGGTTCCTTTTATAGCAGAATGCTATTAGAAACCTGGGGGCTAAATTCACTTGTTGATTCTTGGGCATCATTGCTTTTAGGTATCCTCAGCTGACAGAGTAAGAAGAGGTGGGGCTGGGGTTGTAGCTCAGTGGTAGAGCGCTTGCCTGGAACAAGTGAGGCCCTGGGTTGGATCCTCAGCACCACATAAAAATAAAAATAAAGTTACTGTGTCCTACCTACAACTATTTTTTTAAAAGAAGAGGTATGTGTGTACACTAAGCCATGTATGTATTTACATCTACAAAAATGTCTAAATGTAAACATTGAATTTATATTGAGCTAAACATGAGTTTATATTGATGTTTCTAACTGGAATCCATTGCCACATGCAACATTCTAACCCCTACCCCTTGCATTTAATATGTTTGTAAAGTTATTTTAATAATGAAGCAATTTGGGAGTGGTAGGTATGAGAAGAAACAAAAGGATGGAAAAAGCAAAGGTGAAGGCAAATTTTTCGTTATTCCTTTGTTTGCAGTGCTGGGGACTGAACCCCGAGCCTTCGCATATGCTAGGCAAGGGCTCTAGCACTGAGCCACTAAGCTACATCCCAGCACTATGGTCAGTTAACACCCAAGAACTTGTCTTCCTTTATTAGTAGCTACAGTATCACATACCCAGTACAACATGGAGGATGGACTTGAGTCCTGGCTCCAGGATTTACTGCTTGGGTTACTCTGGGCAAGTATAGAACCCTGTGTCCCCTATCTTTAAAGGAGGAAAACATAGCACATTAGTTTCTAAGAATATGTGAAGATTAGATGAGTTAACACAAGCATCACAGTTAGAGCAGTGCCAGGCTGGTTACGTATGAGCTGTTGTCACTGTGTACTCTATGGGGAAAGTATATTATTATCTTCATTTCATAGATGAAAAAACAGAGGCACAGAGACTTTTTTTAAACCTGTTCCAGGTCTTGCAGCTTGTAAATTACAGAACTACTCCCTCATAAACTGTGAAAAAGGTTAAACCCTTAAAGGGTTTTCAAACATCTCTGAATTTACTTCTCTTTCTGTAAAAATCAAGCTATAAAATGCAGTTCTTAAGGTAAAGCTAAATACTAAAAAGACTCAAGGATTCTTTGAGTACTCTCAATGTCAGAGGTACTGTGATAATCAGTAATATCACCATTTCCCATACTACCAAATTTTTATGCCATGAAAGGACTCAATTAGTAGAATAGATTAGCCTTAATGTATGGAGGCAAAGATCACTCTTAAGCAATTGGTAGGGGTCAAAGTCAGCTCTACCTTATCTGTACTGTGACCTGCTGTAAGAAGACTTAACTCAGTCAAGGGTTCCTGGAAGCTTAACTATTTCTTACCTGCCGTGTGCTCTAGGGTATGTGACACTAAGTCGTGATTCGTGGTGTATGCAGTTGGAAGAGGAAATTTCTTAGGAAAGTGAAAGGAGAGGAGACTTGTGGGGAGAACTAGTAGGTATTATCTACTCAAATCATATCAGTGACAGTTTTACTCCCTGTATTTATTGCTCCATTCATTATCTGTTTTCCTTTAAGTCCTAGTGACTAATTTCTTTATCTCACAGAGGTCCTAGGCTTTACCATTTGTTGACCTTAGAGCTTCATTTTGTTCCTGGTGCCTGTATCAAGCAGATTCTGAAAGGGAAAGCAGTCATTTTCCTCTCCCCTTTCCTGACTAGTGAATTTATATTTTTTCCCAATGACCTGTATGCGTACCTTATAACATTATTAGACAAATATTTACATAGGATCTACTATGTCTCTAACAGTTTGCTAGAAGAAGGTACAGTAGTGAGCTAGGCATTTGCAACCCTTCTCCCTAGGACCACTGTAAACAACAGCAGTTTAAATAAACCAAGTGTTTAATCTTGCCAGTCACTGTGCTTTGGTGTATGCAGTTGGAAGAGGAAATTTCTTAGGAAAGTGAAAGAAGAGGAGACTTGTGGGGAGAGCTAGTATCACATCTAACTCTCACAGAGGTAGCTATTACTATTATTTCCATTTACAGATAAGCAAAATGAGGAGTGCCCAAAGTCTCATAACTAGGAGTGGGCAGAACTTGGACTTAAATGTAGGTCTGTCTGATGGCACCCACTTAACCACACATACATCCTCTCTTTCTCTCTCTCACTTCTCATGAGGTAGGACTCAGGGCTTGGCATGTTTGTGGCTAAAGGATAGCAGCTCTCCTATAACTTTGCTTCAGTTTCTACTGAATACTTTGGCTTGCAAATGTGAAGGATTCTCTGAACCAAAAAACTTAAACAAATTGTGTAGACAGCTGAGAAGGAACAGCTGCAGGTAGAAAAATGTGGCCGGATGCTCTGTGGGTGGGTGGGATCCATGTGCAGTCAGGTGGTGCTCAGGAGAGGAAGCAGTGACAGGCTTAGTAAGAGACACTGACAGATTCAACCACCCAGACCCAAAACCACAGTGGAAGAAGGCACCTTAAATGTTGTAGAATGCACTTTCATCAGGTTATGCAAATGTAGCTAGGATATAGGTCTGCTTTTCTTTGACCATCATTTGAGTAATTATTCAAATAAATTTTAAAAAAATTTTCCCTGTGAAGTTTGTCTGCTGTAAGGAGGTAAAAAATATTCGGGGGTTAAGAATCAGGACTATTGTTCAGATATGCACCAACAACTAGGTCAGGTGTGTGATGTTTTGCAAGTTCCTAACTTCTTCCATTCTATGATTCTTCCTTTCTAGAACAAAGAAATTAGCCTACTTGACCTTAAAGATTTTGAAATTCTAAATGTCTCTGATGCCAAGATTTATTGAAAACCTATATTGTATCTTGTACTATATCACAATTTGAATCCATTAAGACTATGCTATCCAATGCAGTAGTCACCAACCTCATGTGGCTATGGAATGTTTGAAATGTGGCTAGTGTGACTTTTAATTGTATTTTTTTAAATTAACTAAGAAATTGACACTATATGCGGTTATTGAAAACTTTTAGTATGTTTGAAACAATTTAAGGATGTGGGCCTCCCTTTTCCAATGGTAAATTTTATGAACTCTATGTATAGATCAGGTGTTTTCTATAAAAATTTAGCATCTGAATTGGGAAATGCTGCATGTCTAAAATATACACTAGGTTTAAAATGGTATAAAAAAGAAGTAAAATATCTCCATAATTATTGCTGTGTGTTGAAATGATAATATTTTGTATATATTGAGTTCAATAAGATCTATTTTTACTTTTTAAAATATGACTACAACATTTAAAATTACAAACTTTCATGGCATTTATTTTTTAAAATATTTTTTATTTGTTAATTATACTTGACAGTAGAATGTATTTTGACATATCATACATACATGGAGTATAACTTCCCATATTTGTGATTGTACATGATGTAGAATTACACTGGTCATGTATTCATATATAAGCATAGGAAAGTTATGACTGATTCATTCTGTTTTTCTCATTCACTTCTCCCCTCCCTTCCCGCCACTCTGCCCTGTTCAATTCGGTGGACTGCCCTCCCTCCCTCTCCACCTATTATGAATCAGCATTTCATTCTTCTTTATGGCTGAGTAACATTCCATTGTGTATATGTATTTCATTTCTTTTTTACCCATTCATCTGTTGAAGGTACTAGGTTGGTTCCATAGTTTAGCTATTGTGAATTGAGCTGCTATAAACATTGATGAGGTCACATCACTATTGCATGCTGATTTTAAGTCCTTTGGTTTGCTAAGGAGTGGGATAACTGGGTCATTCCAAGTTTTCTTGAGGAATCTCCCATACTGCTTTCCAGAGTGGTTGCATCAATTTGCAGTCCTATCAGCAATGTACGAGTGTACCTTTTCCCCACATTCTCGCCAACATTTATTGTTACTTGTGTTCTTGAAAATTGCCATTCTGACTGGAGTGAGACAGAAAATTAGTGTAGTTTTAATTTGCATTTCTCAAATTGCTAGAGATGTTGAACATTTTTTTCATATATTTGTTAACTGACCATATTTCTTTTTCTGTGAAGTGTCTGTTCAGTTCCTTAGAGCATTTATTGATTGGTTTGTTTGTTTGTTTGTTTTTTGGTGTTGTTTTTTGAGTTCTTTATACATCCTGGAGATTAATGCCCTATCTGAGGTGCAGGTGGCAAAGACTTTCTCCCATTTGGTAGGCTCTCTCTTCACATTTTTTTATTGTTTCCTTTGATGTGGAGAAGCTTTTTAGTTTAATACCATCTCATGTATTGATCATTGATTCTACGTCTTGTACTTTAGGAGTCTTATTGAGGAATTCAGTTACTAAGCTGATATGATGGAGAGTTGGGCCTTCTTTTTCTTCTAGTAGGCACAGGGCCTCTGGTCTAATGTGTTCATGGCATTTCTTTTGAAAAGATTTGGAGGTTATAGACTCTAGAGGGTGTCTGAATTGGTATATAGTGGCCCTAGTCAATCATGGGTGTTTCAGAGAAAAGAATTGTGTCACCCTTTGAGAAAGAGTCCTGTACCAGTCTGAGTCACTGCTCTCTTCAGGGAATACTTGCCCCAATTACTTTTGCTAGCGGTGTTTAAGAGAACTAGGGGATGTGAGGTCTTCTAAAGTCTATTTAGTTCTCAGTGCTTCTAAAATTGGGGTGTGCTGTAGGCACTATGGATAATTGCACTGTGATGTCTCCATCGGAGTACACCCTGCACTCCTATCTCTGCACTCCTATATCTGTTTGGAGGAGCTGTCTCTATCCAATATGCATCTGTTGGGTGAAGATTTGAATCATGTCTCTTTAGAAGCTGTTGGCTATCCCTGTATCTGGCTACCTTCAGCTTTGCCACAAATTTCTGGGTTATCCAGTTATAGTAGTAGTGCTTGTTTTAGTCTTTCTACATGGATTGAAATATAAGATCTTGGCAGAATAAAAAATTATTGATAGACTTTCTAAGAAGGATGTATCAACGGCAGGAGTTTTCAGGTTTTCTTCTCTGTGCAAAATTCAACCCTCCTTTGCATTTGTAAGTAGTAAATATAGCATCAGGGAGAATTACCTTCCCTGTTCACTATGTGGTGACTGGCCTGATGCTGGGATAGGGTCACCTTTCCTGAATAGAACATGGTGGATATAGTGGTATGAACAGAGAGGATCACTGTCCCTGGACACAGGTGATGACTAATTTGAGGGACCAAGAAGGACCACCATCCCTAGTCGGCTTATGATGACTCACCTGCAGCGTTTGAGGAGGATCACCATATTAGCTTGCTAGCAACAAATACAGAGTGAGTAGCTTAACCAGCAGAAATTTATTTTCCTCACAGTTCTGGAGAGTAAAGTCCTAGGTCAAGTTGTCAGATTTGGTTTTTTTCTGAAGCTGCTTTCTTTGGCTTGAGAATAGCTGCCTTCTTGCTGTGTTCTTACATGGTTGTCTCTCTGTGCTGTGTCCTAATCTCTTCTTATAATGACACTAGTCATATTGGGTTAGGATCTTCCCATATGACCTCATCTTATTTAATTACCTCTTTATAGGCTATATCTCCAAATACAGTCATATGCTGAAGTATAAGGTATTAGGACTGCAACAAATGAAGTTGAATGGGAGAATTCAACCACTGTCCTGGGTCAGTATATTGCATTCCAGGATGACAATCTTAATGAACTGTGTGGTCAGAGGCAGTGACCATAGAATGGTCATCAGGCCACATCAGGCTTCATTTCCTATTGAAGGGAACGAGAACAAGAACATTCATCTCTGACACACTTACGAATACATTTAAGTAAATGAGGTGGAATGGGGGAATGTGTTGAGTCCTGGATTTTTTTTTTTTTTTTTGCAAAGTGACAGATGGTACATTCTCCTCCTTAGAACCAGGAATTTTTTGTGACTTGAATCACAGTGCCAAACATCAAGAAAATGTGCTAATGTCTTTTGGGGGAGCATGATATGTCTGTCATTAGGCACAAGGGTTAAGAATCTATTTAGCTACATGAGCAGATAGAATGAATATAAGCCCTGTACCAAAGAACATAGGGTAAGGAGGTGATCAGGCTGAGTAGAAAGCAATGCGGATGAGGATATAGGTGAAAAGCTGGAGTCAAGGCAAAAGCAGGAAAGTGTAAGACATGAAGATATCCCTAAAAGCTGAGTTGGTTAGAGCAGATGAATTGGGACCCAGGACATTGGTTTAAAATGGTGATGGGAGAAAGGTCTGTGTCTAGATGTGATATGGGACTGGGTTGGTGATAGCAGGAAAGAAGGAAGATGGAGGATAAGAAGATTGTTTAAAACTGGCAGTTGATTAAATGTTAAAATTAAGAAGATTCAGAGTTATAAACACACATACACACACACACACACACACCCTACAAGGATGCAATTCTGAAATCTCAAGAAATTACTGGTTCTAGTACTGGTGCTGAGACTTTGAGGATATAGTACCTGTGTTCATGAAAGAAAAGATGGGAACAGTTTCATTGGTTGGTAGATTATAAAGGCACCTAGAAAGTCAATTTCAGTGTGTAGTTTTATTTCCATCCTAGTTTTAGGTTTCTCTAGTCAGCTCAATTGTAATCAACAAAAAATTAGATGGAAATTATATTCTCCATCTGACAAAATTCACAGGATACACACATTAAATCGAGAAGAGGACTCAGTGTAAAAACAAATAGGCTTCATTAAATGGTTATGATGCCCTCAATGCACTTATCTTGGGGAAAAATATAGCGTAGAAGAACAGATTGCTTGATGGAAATTTGCTTGGGTTAGTGTGAAAGAACAAGAAAACTTCTCCTTTAAAATTTTGGCAGAGTGTTAAAATCTTTTAAAAGCAAGAGGATGATTCCCCCAATAGTTTTCTACAACTATTGAAAATGTAACCAGGAACAGCTCAGGAGGCTGATGCTGGAGGATGGCAAGTTCAAAGCCAGCCTCAACAATTTAGCGAGACCCTGTCTCACCAAAAAAAAAAAAAAAAAAAAAAAAAAGGTTGGGGGGAACCAGGATAGAATGTGGCTCAGTGATTAAGCACCCCTGTGTTCAGTCTCTGGTACCCAAAACAAACAAAACAAATTATATATACGTATATATAGATGAAACGATATTCTCCACCTGACAAAATTAACAGGATACACACACACACACACACACACACACACACATATATATATATATATATATTGCAACCAATTGCAGATCATATTTATGTTTATGAATAGTATGTATAACCTAGGATCTTTTACATATGTAAAACCAACTATGTCTTGCACAGAACTTCAACTTTTTCACTGTCTTCAAGAGGTAACAGAACCTGAGTGGTTTGCTATGGGCTTTCATTTTTTTTTTTCATTAGCATCATACATGAAAATCAGCAATACATCCTATTATATGGACCCTCTCTACACTGCCTTCAGCCAATGTGTCAGGACACCATTTGGTGGAGCGAACTTAAGCAGAGGGGCCCAGTTTCCACAAATCCCCAAGCGATGTTGATGTTCCAAGAACTTCTGCCAAGATGCAGCAAACTGGACTCTCCACTTGAAGGGTAGATTCAGGTCATAAGGAAGATAATCCGAAAGAGTCAGAAACAGGTCTTTTGTAGGCACAGAAGTTTGGTAGCGACTTGCACGCACCTGGGACAAAATTTGCTTCTCCCACTGTCCGGTTATTCACACCTCGTGGAATGACCAGACTGAATGTGGGAAGAGGTGCATTCAGAGTTACAGGACTGCGCGTGGCCTCAGCGAACCGCCTCACCCTTCCGGGGCTGCAGACACCCAACCTCAACACCTGCTTGTAGGGCCGCCCAGCCACAGGGCTGTCGGGTGCGGGCCACGCCCTCTCACCGCTGGGTCCCGCCCCTCAGCACGCGCCGCTGGCTGGCTGGCGCCCCGCCCGTCACATGGCAGCCCCACCCTCCGCGCACGCTCCGGTTGGCTCTCCCGACCCAGGGGGTGGGATCTAGCAAACTGCTCTGCCCCAGACGCTGCTGCAGTTTTCAAACCTCAACTGTAAACTTCGGTCCCCTTCTTCACCACGGTCGCCGCGAGAAACTTCGAAGGGAACCAGTTCACAAGTGTTGACCTCTGTCTGGAATAGTAAGCGTGGACTCTGCCAAGTTCCGAGTTACCCGGCGCCTCACCTGCTAGAGCTGGAGAACGCGTCCAGTTGCGGCCACCCGCGTGGAGCGGGACGGGAGCCCAGGGACCGGAGCCCCCTCCAAGGGGGCAGCCTGGAGAGAGCCTGCTGCGTCCGGAGCGGTCAGTGTACTACGCCTCCCGGGTCCGCGGTCCAGCCGGGATTGAGGGGTGAGCTAAGATTGCGCCTCCGAACCCCTGAATCGGTTCAGAGACCCCGGAGCGGGTCGGGACTCTGGAGG
>NW_026000005.1:16007719-16024367 GCF_001458135.2 Marmota marmota marmota | reverse complement strand
GAACTGCCGCCCCCTGCCCCGCGCCGGCCCCGCGGCTACGGCCCCTCTCCACATTCGGGCTGGTGTCCTGCGGCAGTCTGCAACGAGTGCTCCCCGGGGGGCGGCCGGGTCCTCTGACCCGCTTCCCAATCCCGGGGGCACTTGTGCTTGCGGTCGGTATGCCCCATCCCCCGCACCGTGGCCCCTCGGGGGTCGCCACGCGGCGGGCCCACCCGCGCCCCTTCCACGTCGCGTTGACGTGGTCCTCCGAATTCCCCTCGAGTTCCCTTCGTAGTGTCAGCACAGGACGTGTTCATGTCTGCGCTGGGGGACACGTCATGTCCACAGCTGTCTGTCGTGAGGAGAAAGTTTGTGCTCATCTCTGGGGCATTTTCAGTCATCGCTTCTGAACAATTTTTTAAAATCAGTGAATAGAGGACAAGAAGAACTGCAGCTGTTTCAGTTACTTTTCAGTAATCAGCTCTTACTTGAATGCCCTGGAAACACTTTGTGTACAAGACTAATCCTTAAACTACATCTACACGATGGCCACGATTTTGACATTTACCCAGGCTCTTTGTTTTATTGTAGGTAAAAGCGCTTCATTTGCATTCCCTCAGAGGACTAGATAAATGGAGACAAAGTTGAAAGAAACTTTATTGCCAGCTGGTAGCTGGTATTAAATTTTCCTGTCTATCTGTGTTGGGACTACAGACACTCAGACATGACTTTGCATTTTGAAATTAAGAAGAAAAATGCTTTTAAAGAGTCCAACCATAATACTATCAGATTTCAATAATATTTGAATACATCAGGTTTTTGTATCACATTCACCAATTGTTTAGCAGAGGTGATGTTTACATCCATGGTAATAATGAATGATTAGGTGAACCTTGCAGGGATGTATGATATGGTGTGGTCTGTCAAGTCTATGCCAATTTGTGTGCTGAAACGCAGAGTCTGTAGAACTGACTGGGCAAGTAGTGTATGTAACCTGGCATTTTGAACCCAGGAGCACAGTTTTATTACAGGAAAAGATAATTTCTCATAGGTCCAGCGTTCTGCAGTTTTATGGTAAACTGTCTAGAAGTAGTTTTCAGCAACTTCTCAATGTGTGTTTTATAAATATTAAACCACACATATATAAAGTTGTATATTTTTAAAAAGGCATCTGAGCAGATGCTGAATTTTTAAGGAAATTTCTAATACTTAATAGTTGGAGTTATTAATAGCTGCTTTATTTTTAAGATGCACGTTGTGCATGTTAGATCATTTTTCTAAAATATTACAATAAAATATGTTTACTTGCATGGCAATATGTTTGAGTTATAATAAAAGCAAAGTTTCTGTTATTGTTTGGAAATCTTTTTAGTGTGTGGATAGAATAATTTCAGTTTCTCTTGAGATTATTGTATAGTGAATTACAAGTTGGTTAAAATAGAATCAGTTTTTAGGAAACTAGAGACTTGACTGATCACTGTCTGCATATTAATAACAAATTTGAAGAGACAAATTTGACAGACATTTGTAGCAGATATTTCTAATCAAACAATTTTATTTTTAAGCTTACACTGACAGTATTTTACTAGTAAACATTTAAACATAATTTTGGAAACTTTGTTTTGAAGCTGTTTACAATTAAAAGGGAGAATTTCCTTATCAAAATTTCTATTTTAATCCTGAAGACTCAATTTAAAACCCAGAATCAATTAAATCAAATACTGATTCTTTCACTTAGTCTTGAAATTATTTCAAAAATTCACGTGTGGTATATTGTAGTGCACATTTCCTGTATGTAAAATTGGCAGATGAGAACAGTGCTCTTGACCTAACTACTATTTTTGTGGTGCCCAGAATCAAACCCAGGACCTTGTTCATGTTCAGCAAATAGCTCTGCCACTGAGCTGCATCCCTATCCCTTGACCTTGACCTACAACTTTTAAAGGTTTTTTGATTGATTCTTGGTTGTTTTGTTTGCTTTTGTTTTTAGAATTATTTTGAATTTATTGTATCACAAACATCAATAGTCATTTAAGTATTACCTTTCTATTTGGAAGAACTTAAAATGTATTCTGTTGCTTTCATTTTTCATAATATCGAGGACAAAATTCAGTGGTTTTATTTTTAAGTAGTTTATTTTTATCTACATATGTTGTAATGTTGAAATTTTCAAGGCATACTTTGTTAAATTTTTTCTTTATTTATCC
Organism: Marmota marmota marmota; assembly: GCF_001458135.2. Taxonomy (NCBI): domain Eukaryota; kingdom Metazoa; phylum Chordata; class Mammalia; order Rodentia; family Sciuridae; genus Marmota; species Marmota marmota. Next base: position 16,022,181 of record NW_026000005.1, on the reverse strand, counting down.
TTTTCCCAAAAATATTTAACTCAAACTTCACTGCTTTTTAAAGCATGAAGTCAATTTCTTTTAATATTTATGTGCAACATGTCTTGGTTCATCCCTTACCCTTTTCAACTACTCCAAAAGGGGGCGTTAGTTATGCATTAAGCATTGAAGAATTTAAGCAGTGAGATAGTAGTTGCCTCTTTAATCCTTAAAGGATCAGATTCCATTTTGCATTCTGATGGTTACTGAATAAACAGTACTTCAGTGATGCCGTTGAGTAAACAGTAATTTATTTTACAACAGAAACCTAATTTTCCATTTGATGAATGACAAGCACTATGTTTGTTGGCCCACTCTATTTCCGTTTTTTTTCAATGTCTTATCCTAGTTTACAATTATAGGATTTAATTCTTTTTCTGAAGGTGGGAAGAGACAGCATTAGGCCTTACTGTCTTGGCACTGTGTCAGGCTGCCTGGGGTTGTTCCCTGGGATTTCAGCCCTTGGATAGTATATACTAGATTGGTTGGACTAGAGTCAGTCTAGTTGGTTTTCCATTGTGATTTTCAGGGGATTAAATTCTTGAATTCTACTTTGTGTTCAATAGTTAAAAGCAAACAACAACCTGTTACTAGAATACATATGAGGACCTTCCTTGAAATTGAAAACCATTATCATTTCATCCTTCAAACAATGCCTTTACTGCCAATCTAAGGCTAATTAAAAATGGATCCTCTGCCATACAGCAGAAAGTTCTGCCTTTACTTTTGATGGATGCTATGCAATTAAATTGCCAGGTTCCTCTTTTTCCTAGGAACAACTGGGTTTCAGTAAATGCCATGTAGACAGGAAGAGTTGGTTCCCTGCAATCTTGTGGTTTGCCTTGCTTTCCATTGCCTTTCAGATTTACTTCACGAAAATTGAGATTTATCACTCTTTGATAGCACAAGTGTCTGAATTTACTGATTGAAGTATTTCTTAAACTATTGATGTTCTTAGCTGAAGTAGTTGTTTACATAAAAACAGGGAGTCACATAGTCTGGAAAGACTGATAGATAGGAAATAAATGCTCTGTTGGCATCATATTGCAGTATATGATATAAATAATTTTGTGGATATCCTGTTTTGGCCTGAAATTCTCTAATAGCAATTTTAATGTTTCTTTTTTTATTTAGTTAAACATTGAATTAAGCAAAGATGAGCTGTGTTTGCATCTCCAGTACTAATTTCAGGATAGATCGCAACCCCTGAAAATATGAGATGTACTTAAAATTTCATTCTGCTATATTTTATATTTATAGTTCATATAATTCTATTGATCAAACATTTTTTAAAATTCCCACCAGGTACCAGACACCACCTGGTAATTTCTATTTGCTTAGGCACAGAAATAAAAGGCTGTTGTCCCTTTAGACACTAAACATAATTGCAGTCTAAGGTGTTAAGAGGTTAAGGAGTATGCCAAGGTCGTCTTATTTGAGGCATAAAGGAAAGACATTTAAATCAACCTGTGGATTTTTAGGCAAAGTGTCCTGGGAGGAGTATGGATAAAAAGAATTAGTCATTTAAGGAAATGTAGAAAGGGAGTTTCAGGCAGAGAAGTATAATCTAATTGGAGAGGGGGAAAAAAAAACGAGATTGGAGTGCAGCAGGAAACAATGGCAGTGTATACTTGGCTTCAAGAGCCTTGAGTGTTATTGTATAAGGGTTTTAGCTTACAGATACTGAGCAGCTAATGAAGGAATCAAAGCAGACAATTAATTCTCTAGATGTTTTTATTGTATATTGCAAATTTTATTTTCATAAAACTTTGTTATTCGATAACTTTGAAGTGATTTTCATGATGAGTATTTTTTAAATAGAGCTGTTTAGAGGTTTATGATGGATTGTTTGTCTTGCCTTTGATCACATCATATTTGCTTTCTCCATTCAAATAAGATAAGACTTAGATCAAACTTAACATGTCTTCATGTTTCTTTCTTTACCAATCCATATCTTCATTCTTATTGTAACTATTATAGTGTGAATTAATGAAAAAAATCTTTTGAATATAAGTGTGAAGCACCATTATTAATAGTAGAGCTGTATAATTAAAATCTTAATTGTGTCTTACCTTCTTTTACCCTTTTATGGTAAAAAAGCACTCATTATGTCTATAATTGTGTACAGACACAAATTTTATTAAATGTCCCTTCAGATTTAAATTGGTAGAGCCTGATAAAATGTTATGAAATGGATTTCAAATGGAGTAAAACATATTGCTAATTAAAATCAGTTATTGAATCTGTGAACTGTGGTAAAAGACAAGAAAATGTGGATTATTTGTTGATTGAGAGAATTTGATGGGGGAATTTAGAAGATGTAAAAGCTGATAGTTTTGGGGTGTCTTATATGAAGGGCAGCCAGATATTTTGAAAGGTTTGGAAGACAGAGGTGACATTCATGCTTCACTATATGCAAAACTGGCCAAATGAGGAGAAATGGAAAAAATATCTAGGCTGTGACAACTGGTTCAAGACAAGTAAATAGAAGGAAGATGAACTTAAGAAATGGAATTCAGATACTTAAAGCAATTTGTATATATTAGCAATAAGTAGATGAGTTGAGCATTCAGTTTTCAGAAATGTGCTTTCTTTTTCTGAGACATAGCTTGTGTTCCAGCATATTCAGAGCCAGAGTGAAGTGTAGCACAATACCCAAAATACTTTTTGTATTGACACTTATTTAAAAAACTGCTCTTGCCTAACACTGTTTTCAGCTACATCTGTAGTCATACAAATGCCTATAACGTATTCATCTATCATAATAACCAGTAGTACATATAAGTGCTAAGAATCTGTTAGGGTAAAAAATTAAACACACACACATCTAGTTTTAGGAAATTTGATTAAGTAGATTGATTAATAATTACTATTTAAATTATCATTACTAATTTTAATCACAAAAATTAATCTAAGCTCCTTTTTCTCCTAATATAACTAAAAATAATAGGATTTGTCAAACTTAATTTCATCAGTATATTTGGATATCACATTTTGAGTTTGTTTTTTGGGGTCCCAGGATAAGTCTGAATTTTCATAAGTAATATTCTTAATAAATTCAAGGGTCTCAAGATTACCAGTTGTGATTCATATTCATTTTATAGAATAATAGCTATCAGTTCATTCAAAATTTACTCAGTGTTTTTTTCTGGGCAATTTTGCTTAGAGCATAGACGCTAAATATATACCCTAAATTCTCGTATGGACTCTGCATGAGAACTGACCTAAGATTTAGATAACAAATACCATTAGCTACTTGTCAATGCAGGAAAAAGTAGAGGTCTTTAAGAACCCAATATATGATGGCTCTTGAACTGCAGGCTATGTAAACCTTTTATATGGAAGTAGATACCTTTTGGTGTTACAAATGGGTAAGATGCTGCATTTGTCTATTGATATATTCACAGCAATCTTTTTTTTCCATAAGGAAGAATTTATCACTTAAATTATTGAGTTAAGCATTAATGTTTTAGTTTTAAAACATATTCACTCTTATATAATGTGAAGAGAGTCATAGCCATCTTTTTTTTACCCAAAAGTATCTTTTTATTGATTATTAAGGTAGTATCAGTGTAGATAATTTAAACATAGGAAATTATAAATACTGCTCATAATCTCACCAAAGATAACCACTATAATATTGTGCTATAGTTTTCCAATGTTCTTCTGTTTACATTTATATTTTACGTATAGATTTATATTATATATAAAATTTTCTATCTTTATTTTTTCACTTAATGGGTTAATAGTCTTTGAAAGCACACTTTTTGTTGAACATATAATATTCTATTTTGGTTTACTTAACTATTTTCTTATTAACTGGACTTTGGTGTTCATGAGTTTAAACTTCTGAAGCATTTTTTTTGCTATTATAAGTCATGCTTAATTGAACACAAATATTTGACTGCATCTAAAACCATATTGGCATACATTCTTGAAAACTAAAAACAGAAAGTGGCTTATCATAAACTATATCTTAGTTCTACTAGAGTTCTTATGAATGGATCACTTAGGAATCAATGTATTTCAACATAAGGTAAACCTCCTAGAAGCCAGAATCTAGATGAGACAAAAATCTAGAATCAAGAACCAGTGCTACTCTTGTTTCTGTGATTGAATTTTTCATGTTCATCATTGATGAATAGTATTGGGAATGTAGCCCAAATATATCCATAACACAGTCATTTCCTTTTTTTTTTCTATATATGTGTGTATGATGTAAGTGTGACCATAAGGATATGTAGGACTTTTCATTTAGGTGTAAAATTCTAAGAGCCCAAAGACAATCTGGAGAAAGAAAAGAAAAACCTAAACTGATTGAGCACAGAAATTGATACTCATTTTAACTTTTCAGAGAATGATATGTGACCAATAAAACTGAGTGTCACAACTATGATGATACAAAATAGTTAGTCAAAGCAGCAGATAAGCTGGGCGCAGTGGCACACACCTATAATCCCAACAGCTGAGAAGGCTGAGAAGGAGGATCGTGAGTTCAAAGCTAGCCTCAGCGACATAGTGAGGCCTTAAGTAACTCAGAGAGACCCTGTGTCTAAATAAAATACAAAAAAAGGATGTGGGATGTAGCTCAGTGATTAAACAACCCTGGGTTCAATTCTCAGTACAAAAAACAAAATCAAATAAAGAAAAAGAAAATAAAAGGAGTTTTAAGAGTGGAGTTTAGACTAACTTGAGGTGAGAGTTTTGTATATGGAATCAGTACAGCTGCTCAACAATGGCAAGGTACTCTGTAGAGAATATCTTTATATAGAATGTTATTTTTTTCTAATGGAACAGTCATAATATGCTATCATTGCTAGCACACAGCAATGTCATTCCATAGGATTTCATCATATTTAGATTTTCATTTTTAGAGCTCTGCAAGATATTATCATCCATTGTTTTGGAGGGGTATAGGAATTGAACTCAGGGGTGCTTTAATACTAGGTTACGTCTCCAGCTCCCCGCTCTTTTTAAAAATTTTGATACACTAAGTTGCCCAGGCCGAACTTGAACTTGTGACCTTCCTGTCTCAGCCTCCTACGTCACTGGGTATCATCCATACATTAGAGGCAGCAGAATTGAAGCAATCAGGGAAATGCAAAACAGATCACAGAAAAATTCCATTTCACCTTCATCATACTAGAATAGCCCAAAGTCTGATGGGATAAGTATTGTCAAGGTAATGATAAATCCTCCCATCCAGTGCCAGTAGAAGAATGAACTTGGGATGGAAAAAAAGCTATTTTGTTTTATGGTATTTTATTTAATTTAAATGAAATATGACCACATAATTAGATTGAAAAGAACAGCATTTATTGTGGTATTTGTTTCCCTGCCTCCATATTTGAAGTATTTCTTTCTGTCTTTTTTAATAGCTACGTTGCTATATGTTGGGTGACTTAAACAAGTGGAAATTTGTTTTCTCTTAATTCTGGGGGCTAGAATTTTGAGATCAAGGTGTTGCTTTCCTTGACATAATTAGTACCTGAAAAGGCTCTATCTCCAAAGTGACAGTGTGATGTACTGGAGCTGAGTATTTCAGCCTATGAATTTGATAAGGACATAGTTCATCCTGTAGTAGTAGCTGCTCTGACGTTAACATGGTTTGTCCTCCTGAAATCATATTGAAATTTAATTCCCATTGTGGACTATTAAGAAGGTGAGAACTTTCTTAGCTATGGGGTTTAGAGGTAGCATTGTTGGGAAGTGATTAAGTTTACATAAACTCATTAGGGTGAGCCCCCCCAGGATTAAATCCTGTGGCTTTTTAAGAATAGATCAGGCACACATGCACACTCATTATTCCCTGTCTCTCAACATGTGATATTCTGTGCGTTTCAGGACGCTGCTAGCAAGAAAACTATCACCAAATGAAGCCCTGCAACTCCAGAACCATGAACCAAAATAACCCCTTTTCTTTATAAAGGAGACTGCAATAGGAATTTCATTATAATAATGAAAAATGAATTAAAGGAGCAAAGTTTAAAAAATCAATTAAGGTCTTATAGCTGTTATGATGGATAATTCAGACCCTGATGTTTTTAAACCCAAATGTTATTTTCAGAAAGCTGCATTAGTGTCCTTAGATTCCTAGAGATATACCCTCAAACTAGTTACTTTTTCCCCCCTCAAAGACTAAGGAATTTATAGAGAATAATATACCAACTTGAAAATAAAATCAAGAAGAGAAAATACAGAACTGAAACATTGAACTCTAAGCACACTGCCTGTTTTCTAAGTATAATGTAATTTGTATTTGAATATAGGAAAATAAAGGACAGTAGATGTAAAGCAGGAAATAAGGGGTGGCGGGATATGACAGAGAATGAACAAAAAAGCCTCAGGGTTTGTTATAGGAAAGAGCGAGAAGAATAATACTTTTTCTTTTATTAAGCATGCATAGCAGAAAGTCAGAAGTATCTTGAAATATATAGTCTGCTCTTATTATATGAATTCCATCATTATAAAACGGTAGTTTTGATGTTAAAACTGGATGCATGTAAATGTCAAAAAAGTTCCAAATAATCATGAACTTCAGATATGATTAAGACTCCAGAATAAGGCTTTATTTGTGATCATTCACTCATTGCTGTTTCACATGGCAATCTCTGTGCCAGGTTCTGACAAAGGAGAGACTCAAAAATGGAGAGTTTCTGGATTTGGTTTTGGAATGTGGTCAATCCTCAAAACAAGTTCCATTTCTTGTAGTCATTCATAGATCAGTAATATAAGTCACAATATCTGTACATTAGATCAAACTTATTTGGCCAGATGAAATTAAAATGAATAATTGTTACCTTGTGTTAAATTACCTAGTTGTATGAAAGGTAGAACTTCAAAGAATTAGAGTTTAAAATGAAACAAAATGATTGCTTTCATTACAGTTTTATGATAACTTTAAAAAAAAAGAAGTTGGAAAGATTTTCATAGTAGTTTTGTTCTAAAATGAAGTCAGTAACTTTATTCAGATGCCATTGAGGTGACACCAATTGATGTGTGTGCTTCTGGTGTTTCATCCTGTGGGTAGATACATGTGCTCTTTAAATTTTTATTTATTTATTTTTTTACTTCGACCTATTGCTATATTTGGAGCTGTACAATATAACACACATCCTGCCTGAGATAACATCTTTTTTTTTCTTAATTACACTTATATCCTCTCTCTTCTCTTTTTTTTTTTTTTTTAAATAGATAATATTAAGTGATTAGAGAAGCATCTCTGGGAGTCAGCTAAGATGTCTCGGAGAAGATTTGATTGTAGAAGTATTTCAGGCTTGTTAACTACAACTCCTCAAACTCCAATGAAAATGGAAAACTTTAATAATTTCTATACACTTACATCTAAAGAGCTTGGAAGGTAAGAATAATATGATGTATATGCTGTTTAAAGTCAAATTTTGGATTTCTGTTTCTGTAGTTCTGTGAAGTCATCATCTCTATTGCTGTTATACAGGGTCTCAACTGACTGGAAAATCAAATCTGTAGATGGTTTAGTGACCTTCTATCAAGCATCACACCTAACTTCAGAGTTCCTATGGGAGTTTTCCCTTTCTTATCTAAGGTCATGAATAGAAAGAGGCTGCAGCATAGCACAGTGGATTGCTGAGTCCAGATCTGGGCTCTGTCATTTCCTAGCTGTGTGAGCTCAATTAAATTACTGGACCTCTTGGTGCCATAGTTTCCTCATCTGAAGAAGGGAGAAAGATACTTGTGTCTATTTTATATTGTTTTTGTAAGGGTTAAATAACTTAATATTTGTAAAGTGCCTTATATAGGGTGGTATAAGTTTTTATTTAATAATTTTTAAAAATTCCTAGGATATTTTAGTTTGTACTTGCCTAAAAAAGAAATAGGGAGATTCTCCTCCATCACTTTTTTTCCTAATTAAATAAAAATAGTTAACATATACCTGAAATATAGTTCTGTATCACAAAGAATGAGTCTTCTATAAGTAAGAGCCTGTATAAATTTTGCCTTGGTTTAACCAAGGTGTAAGTTTCTAAACGCCAAGGAGTGACTTGATATTATGAGATCATTTAGTACTACTCTTTTAATATACATGAAATTATAAAAGCTATGCCAAGTTATCTATTAAGTATCTTCTGAGCTTTAAATTAAAGGTAATTAATGAAGGGTTGCAAAATGGTGATTAATTTATATGTTCAGTGTGATTTAGTTATGGAGGTAAATGTTTTGGTTTTATTAAAATAGCCTGGTTAGTCAATGTTTGTATAGATAGATGTATACTAAAATAGTAGGATTAAATTTTTTCTTTGAAAATCTCAATGTGAAAACAAAAAGTGAATGATTAGAGGTAATTCTTTCCATAGTAGTCTTTTTGTAAATTTTTTTTAGTTATAACTGGACACAATACCTTTATTGTATTTATTTTTATATGGTGTTGAGGATCAAATCCAGTGCCTCACACATGCCAAGTGAGCACTCTACCACTGAGCAACAACCCCAGCCGCCATAGTAGTCTTTTAAGATGGAGACAAATCCTTGCTTTTTAACTTTTATAGATATTGAATGAAACCTTTTTCAAAATGAAGATGATGAGAATATATTTTTCAAAATAAAGAGAAGATCTACCTTATTAAAGAAAAGAACTCAGTGCAAAAGCACAGTTTATAATTGTATCATACTAATTAATTTTGTATACAAACTATTTGCATTTTTTTCTTTTTTCTTTTTTTTTTCTTTTTTAACTGGGGATTGAATCCAGGGATACTCAACCACCAAGCTACATCCCCAGCACTTTTTTTTTTTTTTTAATGACAGGTCTTGGTAAGTTGCTTAGCGTCTAACTAAGTTGCTAAGACTGGCTTTTAACTTTCGGTTCTTCTTCCTCAGCCTTCCAAGCCACTGGGATTATCAGCATGCACCACCACTGGCTTGTATGTTTTAATGGTATATTAAAAGAGAATTTTAAAGACATTTTAAAATGACTTTGGTAAATCATTTTGTTCTGTCTTTATTTGTCATTGTATCATAGCAAGGAGTGTTTTGTTTTGTTTTCTTCTTCTTTTTTTCTTTTATGTCATAGAATCTTTTCATTGAAAAATTTCAGTGGTCTTCTGATAAAATTTTCTTTTGAATGCAGTAAGCAGTCTTTCCTCTAATTTCCCCCAACAAGCCATTAACCAGCCTCAATTTGAATGCTTCAATTGTCTGTTTCATTTTTGGATACCTTATAGGCATAAAATGTTCTGTTTTCTACTCTGCTAATGTCTACCTAATAGACACTGTTTTCTTTTATAGCTATATGTAATGTCCAGCCATGTAAAAGTCCTTCAGATATTTGAATATTTCTAACCTTGACAGTTTCTTTAAATGCTTGTCATATGATCTGACTTCCAGACAGCTTTCCTTGATGCAGATACCTTCTTCTGAATCACTTTGTAGTGTTCATTTGTCTCTCTTAAAATGGGAGGCTTATGATTGGAAATGGCATCGTAATATCTCACCCTTTAAAGTTTAAGGAGATTGTGTTGAGGAAGCCTAGAAGTTCCCTTAGGAACCTGCTTTCTTCCCTCCATACCTCCTTCCTTTCTTCCTTCCTACTCTGTCCCTCTATTCTGTCTTCTAGCCACCCTTCTTCCAAAAGCTGCATCAAATCTGCCACATGACATTATATAATACATTAGTAGAAACAGATGAGCTACAAGTCAGTTGACCTGCCTTTGTTCTGTATCTAAAGTTGTATGATCTACTTAGTTGTATGATTTACTTTTTCTTATGTGAGAAGATGGACTGTATGTCTCATAGTTTCCTTTTATTATGTTTGGAAACTGCTCTGAACAGGCAATTAGATATTAAATCCTTTAACAGTATGTACAATAAAAGGCATTTTAAAATTTTTTTCTAAGTTACTGTTTTGATGGGTAAATTTATTTGCATTTATTAAATTAACTTTGCAAAACAAGCTCTTATGGGAACTAGAAAAGTACCTTTTTTTCTGTAAAGGTTTTGGAGAACTTAAACTTTGATGAGGGCAATATCAATAATTCTAAATTGTTTTATAAAAATGAGGTGCCATCATGAGTAAGAATTGTAAACTTGTGTCAGTATGCTTTCTGACATTTTAGAGCAAAAACTCTTGGTAGATTTCTGATTAAAGCAAATTCAGGTTGCTAATATCTTCTGAAAGAGGCATAATATCATCTTTGTTTAAATTGTTTTGGACTAATGAGTCACATTGATGTATTTAATAAGCAGACCTTGATAAACTAGAAATCATGACTGCTGAAAACTTGCTTAAATTTCTTTTAATATTGTAACCAATCTTAAAGTATTACACTTTTGTGAAGTGGAAATAAGGATCATAGTCTTGTTTCTACTGAAACTTGCATATTTTATAGTATATAGACATAATTCTAGCATGTGGTGAACTATAATGTCATCTTTCTAAATCCACTGGTTTTTTTAAAAATTAATTTTAAGATGTCAGTGAGCAGTCTAAAGGAACATACATAAAAGTTAGTCAAGTTCATTTGTTACTACTCTCAAAAACCTTGCATTGTTCCTGTTTTTTAAACATGTTGGGTCAGTTTTTTCCACCCTTCCCCCAACTGAGGCAAAGTTTCATCGGGCTTGTGGTTAGAAGGGTGAGGCAGATTCAGAAATAAACGTCAGCTTCCTTTGTGGCTTACCCTCCCCATCCCTTCACATTTTATTATGTATTCTAGAATGTAGAAGGGTAACTACTAGACCTTTTCGTTGCTGGGAAATCTGGTCAGCCTTGCCTTTTAGGGTATGAATTAAGTATTATTGTTAAGGGTTTTTAAGGTTTTCTTGAGTGTTTCTATTAAATTTGGTACAGTAACATTATATATTGAAAATTATTTTGGAGATTTCTAATAACTAGCATTTTAGAATAAAACACTTGTTTCTCCCCTAAGGATTCGGTTAATTGTAAAAATATTTACCTTGTTTCACAGGGTACACACATACATACACTCTTACATATATTCATGCACATATATAAAAATTTTTGGAATCTCCAACTTTAAAAGTGCCTGAGTACAGCATACAGAATAGCACAGTATGTGGCATTCTAGTAGGTATTCATTCAACAATTAAATAAAAGTACTTTGTTCTTTGTTTCTGAGGGAATTTTTCCTCGTGGATATAATCATAAAATTACAGCAAAACTTAATTGCCACTGTTAGTGCTGTAAACTCTTTTTTTCTGATGTATAATTTTCTTGACTAACTTTCTGTTGTCTAAATTTTAAAAGATGAATTTCTTTATAAAAAATTTCCTTTCTGTTTTAGACAAGTTTTTGCTTCCAAATCCAAGAATTGGCAGAAGTAAGTTAAACTTCCTAGAAAAAAAAAAAAAAACACACACACACACAGCAAAAAACAGAACTATTTTAAAAGGAAGGAATTGTAGTGGTTAGAACAGAAAGTTAGAAATTCACATTCCAGTTTACTTCTTGGCACTCCATTTCCATATGTGACCTTTCATGAGTCATGTAGTCTTATTCTGACTTAGTTTTATTCACTGTAAAATTTATAAAACATCAATGTTTCAAATATAAAATTGAAGAATTGATTTATATTTTTGTGTACTTATTGAAATGCTTCATTCAATTTGTGTACCTTTTTCATAAAGTAAGAAAATATTTTGTAGTGAAAATTAAACATCCTCAAATCTTAAAACTGCTTTAAAAAATCAGTTTTGTTACATGGAAACTTGAGGCATATTTTAATAAATGTAAGAGTCAAATAAATTATAGCTTTTTTTTTCTTTAATAGCTAGTTTGTTTTCCAGTGCTTTTCATTGGCACCCATTTAGGGGAAATTTTGAGAAGAGTAAAATACAATCAGGCAATTAATTCTACCACCCCATACACACTCTAAAGACCAAGCGTATTAAAAATTGTTTACCTTGCTAAGGTCTTGGGAAGTTTGTTTTGGGGAATTGGCCAAGGGAACTGTGGAACAAAAATTGTCTCCTAAAAATTTTATTTATACCTGATTTTTTTAAAAACTTTTTTTAGTTGTAGATGGACACAATATTTTTATTATTTATTTATTTTTATGTGGTGCCCAGGATAGAACCCAGGGCCTCACACATGTGAGGCAAGCGCTCTACCACTGAGCTACAACCCCAGCCCTACACCTGATTTCTTAGTACCAGAAACTGGAGAGAAATTTGAGGCTCAGAATAAGGTTATTAATTTTGGATCCTCTAGACTCACAAGACTTATGGAGGGGCTGCAAAGTCTGAAAATTCTCTGGAACTGAGTGTAAACTACCTGTTTAAGAGCATATGTACATTTTTTCTGTGTAGGCAAATGAATCGCTTTTATTTCTCAAAATTGTCTTTCATTCAGGCCTTTGTGAAACTAAATATTGGATGACTGTATACTTGTAGTACATACATATACCAGTAGACATGTTTAAATTTTGGTGTGTTTTAAAATTTTGACTAAGATGCTGAGTACTGATATGGGAGAAAGCCAAAAACACACTCATTTCTAAAATAAGAAATATGTGTTTGTACCTACCTGTTGATATGTGTGTGTTTGTACCTACCTGTTGATTACTGTAAATTTTCATAGTTGAACATGAAATGTCTTTAAATATTCTCCATAGGGTATGTATCTCTGCTATCTGTTAAAGGCATCACAGACCACTGAGCATTAGTACGAAATATACTGGTAAAACAGCTGACGAATTGTAATTGAAAGTTTCCAACCTTGTTAAAAATCATTTTAAAATGCTAAATTATTACAGTAACAAAATTAAACGGGCCAAATACCCACTTTTGCATTCATTTTAATTTTTTAGATTTTAAGAAAGGCTATTTTGATTAAGGAGTTAATGTGATGCACTATGAAGGGTACAGTTTTTGGAAAAAGACTTAAGTTTAATCTTTATCTTGACCAAGTTAAGTATCTTCTCTGGGGTCTGCAAAACAGAATAACATTGTTATGATTCTTAAACACCATAATTTATGTCAAGTATATGGCATGGAGATGGTATACAAATGAGATTGTCTTTTTGTAGTGATAATATATCATATTAATAATGAAGAGTAAATACAATTCTGCCATATCCTGTTATTAAAATTAAAATTTGTCATTTATGTTTTTTATGTGATAACACTATAAGTTTCATAAAAATAAATGTGATGCTTGATATAGTTTAGAGAATAAAGACACATTCCTAATGACATGAATATTTGAAACATTTGACTTTAATTTAGAGGTGTAAGAGTGTCTGTAATATATTAACATAGTTCTCTGTGGTAAAATTAAAATTAATTTTCCTTTTTTTTCCTCCAGAGGAAAATTTGCTGTGGTTAGACAATGTATATCAAAATCTACTGGCCAAGAATATGCTGCAAAATTTCTAAAAAAGAGAAGACGAGGACAGGACTGTCGAGCAGAGATTTTGCATGAGATTGCTGTTCTTGAATTGGCAAAGTCCTGTCCCCGTGTGATTAATCTTCATGAGGTCTATGAAAATTCAAGTGAGATCATATTGATATTAGAATAGTAAGTATGTACTTCAGTAAATTTAAGTTACCTATTCTAGGATAGGTGACTTGAAATATAAAAAAATAAGAATAATAAAAATATGACAGGAACTTGTAAGGATTCCTTTGATAAAATGTTAGAGAAACATAGTTCATATTCAGATATTTTTCATAAGGGTAAGTATATAGCCTTACAGAAAAGCACAAAACAGACAGCAAGAAATAAACAAATGTCAATACAGTATTTGGGGGATGTGGTAAAATCATACTTTTATTTTTGCTAATGACGTGGAAATTGAGATTTTTTTTTTTTTTTGGAAAACAATGTTATGGGCATATAGAATTGAAATCATTTATATACTTCATGCATCTACTTGAAAAAACACTTTCAAGGAAATCCAAGAACAACAGAATGGTAAAGTGCATAAGGTAATGACTAGAACATTGTTTATTAAGAAACCCATTTAGTATGTGTGAAATGCATAACATTATGGTAAGAATTGTAGCCATAAGAAATTATGTTCTTTGTCAGTGAACGCTGAAACAACCAAATATTCAATAATTGATGAGGTAGTGGGAGTGGAAGATGGTTAAAATAGCAGGTTTTACCAATATATCCACATGTGACTCTTAGTGTCTTTATTACATGAAGATCTGACACATTTATTATAAGGATGTAACAAGTATGAATATCTATAACAATTATTAGAAAAGATAACTTTTTTTTTGTATTTTTTTTTAATTTTTTATTGTTGGTTGTTCAAAACATTACAAATTTCTTGACATATCATATTCCACACTTTGATTCAAGTGGGTTATGAACTCCCACCTTCCCCCCATACACAGATTGCAGAATCACATCAGTTACACATCCATTGATTTACATATTGCCATACTAGTGTCTGTTGTGCTCCGCTGCCTTTCCCATCCTCCACCCTCCCCCCTCCCCA
>NW_026000005.1:15986744-16004241 GCF_001458135.2 Marmota marmota marmota | reverse complement strand
GGTGAGTCCTGACCGGCCCTCAGCAGGACCCGGACCGAGAAGCAGTTTCCGTGGGCTCCTAGTCCTGGGCCAGGGTAGTTCCGGGAACCGGAACTCGGCTGCTCCGTGCTCGGTGTAAGCTCCGATAAGAGTAGGCTCCAAGAAGCAGGCCCCGCGGGCTCAGTTCCGGGAGCCGGAATTCGGCCGCTTAGTGCTTGGTGTATGCTCTGATAGGAGCAGGGTCCAAGAAGCAGCCTCCGCAGGCTCCCCAGCCCTGGGCCAGGGCGGTTCCGGGAGCCAGAACTCGGCCGCCCCGCGCTCGGTGTTCGCTCCGATAAGATCAGGTTCTAAGAAGCCCCCAGGCACTGAACCCTAGCAATCTGTCTGCAAGCCGCAGGCAAATGGCAGCCTGAAATTACCTGTTCTATGGCTGAATGAGCTGCGGTCAGTCGAAAACAGGGATGGTGACGTCAGCTTTCCAACATGGTGGCTGCTGGCCTCCTCTGTGGTCTGACCAGTGTGGAGAACCGAGATGGACCGCTTCCTTCCCCCATGTCAAACCCAGAATTCAGCCCTGAGTACGGTGCTTGCACGGCTGGCAGAAACTGCAGCACTGTATTCCTGCGTCGCTATCTCCTCGTTTCCCAGCGCTCGCTGCAGAAAAGATAACTTTAATGTGTGTTTATTATGCTTTAGATTCTAATAGTTTTAATAAAGTAAATCTACTTTTAGAAGAAAATGTATTGATGACTTCTTTTTAGTAGTTACTTTGCCTCATTGCCTTTTTGAATTTAAAAGCATATTAGCTTTATTTTAGCTTCTAGTTATCTTAAGGATAAAGAGGTTTATTTGCATATTAATAAAAAAATGTGTTTGTGCCAGGAAATAGATTTGCCTGGAATCAACTTGTAAATGAAATTGCTAATTTTGCAAAATGTTAAGTAGACAAGTATTTCATTTCATAATGAATATCATGTAGATTTTTAAAAAATATTTATTTTTTGGTTTTAGGTGGACACAATATCTTTATTTTTATGTGGTGCTAAGGATTGAACCCAGTGCCTCGCACATGCTAGGCAAGCACTCTACCTCTGGGCAACAACCCCAGCCCCAAATATCATGTACATTTCCCAGAACACTAAGGTATCATATTAAGGCATGTTATAGCACCTTCAAAATAAATTTGAATTTTAGTAAATGCCAGAATAGGGGCTGGGGAAATAGCTCAGTTGGTAGAGTGCTTGCCTAGCATGCACAAAGCCCTGGGTTCAATCCCCAGCACCACCAAAAAAAAAAAAAAAAAAAAAAAGAATGTAAATGCCAGGATACTCCCAATAAGATTTCATATTTCATACATTTTGTAATTATTTTTGTCAGCTGTTTTTAAAATAATTATCACATGCATGACATCTGTATGCTTGAAGTATGTAAAAAGTAGCTAACATTTTTCAAAAATTGTGATGGAATACTAGGTTTGAAGGGTGAATATACATGATAATATTGATTGTCTTCATAAAGTTTGTCTTCTGGGTGTTCATTTAAACAGCAACAACAAAATACGTTAGAAAGTTTTAATACATTTTATGGATTGATGTTGTTTATAATCTGAAAATCATTCAAGTACCCTGTCTAGTAAACTAGCAAAACTGTTACTGATCTCTGTACCTCTGGCTGAAATGTACCAAGCACTCAGCAAATGTTTGGTAAAAAAATTTAATTTTTTACCAAAGTTTAAAAAGAAGTTACTTAAGTTATTACTAGGGTTTTGGCTTAATTATTTTGCCCACCACTTTTGGAGTGGCATTGTCACATCATGTAATTTGAGTTGATGGTAAAATATGGTCAGACAGTTTTAATTGTTTTAAAAAGTGGCATTATTTTTTATATGGTAAAAATAAAATGGTGGAATCTTTTACTCTAATTATTATTACCAATTCAATTCTGTACTCAAACCATCCTACATACTCATTTTTTTTTTATTTTACAAAAGTTCAAATCTATAGAAAGATGGAAAACTAGCACAATTGACATTCTTACATGCTTTACTTTGATTCACCAATTTTTGACATCTTGCCATGGCAATATTTTGAAAATTGTACATAGCATGATATTTTTCCTTTGCATGCTAAAGTACTTATTACAAAGAATAAGGGTAATTGTCTATATGACTAGCACCATTATCAAACACAATAAAGCTAACATTTATTCAGTAGTATCATCTAATAGGCCATACTGAAATTTCTTTGTATCTGAAATGTCTTATAGACTAACTTTTGTCAGTATAAGATTCATTGAGATTCACCATATATTTCATTGTTGAGCCTCTTCAATAATTTTGTTTATTTTTCATAATATTGACTATTCTGAGGGAAATTTATATCATTTGTCACATGAAATGTCATACATTCTGGATTTGTCTATGGCCCCATGATTAGATTATAACAGTTTCCTTGGCACGAAAACCATATAGGTAATGATCTTATTTTTTATTGCTTCACATCAAGTGATATTAATGTCAGGTTGTTTTATTATTGGTTTTATTAAATTTGAACTTGTTATGGTGGAGTCTACTAGCTCTCCATTCATTAACTGTTCATAAAGATGAACTTATTTGGTTTTTAGATTAAAAAAATGTGAATTGCCAATATTGTTTTTTATTTTTATTTTTTATTTGTTTTACTTAGTTACACATGACAGTACAATGATATTGCCTGTTCCTTAACTCGGAGTTCTCTATTATAAACAATAGCATCAATATTCAGATTTTCTTTACCATGTTATCATGAGACATATTAAAGTTAATTTCTGGTGAATTTTCAGGGAGTTTTGGTGGGTGCAATGGGATTAAAGTCAAGAATGTGTGATTGGAACTTTTGTATATGTCTACAGAGCTTTTTTTACAGTGCCGTTAAGAGTAATGTAGCAAATCTTTGTTGCTTTTCATGTCTCAGACATTGTGATTAATACTTACAGAGGTGATCTCTTTTAATCCTGTTAATTCATCTGTAAAATGGGAATAATAACATCTTTGTCACATGGTTATCATGAGGATCAAAATAGATGCTATTCATATATACCCAGATCTGTCTTTCTATATGTGTGAAGCAGAGCTTATTGTATTAACTACTGTTTTTATTATTTCTATCACAGTTAAGACAGACTGTAACATTATTCACTTATAGAGCAATTCAGTTTTATTCATTCAACATTCAAGTATTAGTACCCAGAATTATTTTTGTCATTTATTTTCTTCTTAAAAATTCTCCCTTCCCTGCACTATTCTTAAGAGTGTACACATTTATACACACATACACGCACTAAAGTTTAGATGGCTGTGTCTTTTATTTAACATGTGTACAGTATTTAAAAGTTATTTTTAGGCAGATGATTTTAAAGGTTGTATTATTTGAATTTTTTTCAGTGCTGCGGGTGGAGAAATTTTTAACCTGTGTTTACCTGAGCTGGCTGAAATGGTCTCTGAAAATGATGTTATCAGACTCATTAAACAAATACTTGAAGGAGTTTATTATCTACATCAGAATAATATCGTACACCTTGATTTAAAGGTAAGGTAAAGTGATTTAAAGGAATGCAAAGTCTGTGTTCCTTTGTTGCTTTTGATGTGTAGAATTTTTAAGTTGTTTTGATCAGAAACAAGTCACATTTAGCCTATGCTGTGTGCATTCTTTGCCTACCTACATGCTACATGGACCTGATTTTGTATTGGCAAGCAGGAGAAGACTGTACATGTGAGCAGCTAATCACTGAGCTCTTAAAATGCATCATTCTTATGTTATAATCCTACAGTCATTCTACTCTATCCCTCTCTTAGAGCCATACCCTGGACCTTTTCTTAATTTATGAAACTGTCCACCTCTGAAATACTCAATTCTGTTCTCTGTCTCTGAAAATATATTCTTAATAATCCTCATTCCTTTGTTCCCATTATGCTCATTCAGTTTTCTCTTGAGGTTTTCAATCTTTTGACTCTTTCCAGATCATTTAGGTTCCTCTTGTAAGCCCTGAAACTTAAGTTTTTCATGTTGTCCTTTTTCTTCCTTTCCTCCATAGTCATCCAAGGACCTGAAAGTCTATCAATCTCTTAGTTTCCAAACATTGGACTCTTCTCTACAATCTCCCTGCATGATTCTTTGACTTCCACTACCACTTTATAATAATAATAACAATCCCCAGATCTTGGCCTATAGTGCAGGCCTATCTCCTAATTTCCAAATCCCCCCTTTTAAACTGCAATTTGGATACACATGTGAATGTCCCATAGAAACTTTAAAATGTCCATATCTCACACTGGACTTGTCATCTTCCCTTTCTCTTACCCTTTTTAAAAAATAAATATAAAAATAAAAAAAGCTCTTCTCTATTGGGTACCCCTGTGGAGGGGGAGCAGTTTTGACCATCTAATATCCCTACCATTTCCACTACTGATGAGATATAGGAAAAGAGGAAACATAATAAATACCAGGATACTCAGGCTCCCATGAGCTTCCTATTATTAGATTTATTTTTTCCCCTGCTAAAGACAAACCAAGTATATTACATAGCATCATACAGCACTTGAAGTCATGGATGCCATATAAGCTTGACTTTATATACCATAAAGCCCAAGATTGACAACAACTAATTACTCTTACTTTTTCTCCTATGTTGGTATCTTTGATTTAATAATAAACATGAGGTTTTCCCAGAGTTAAAACACTATGATGATTGTACAGACTTTAGGAAAAGTACCTCTACATATATATAGATTTTGCTGGTAGCAGAAAATTTTGTCATAAGTCATAATTCTACAATAGTAAAGTTGAGTCACGTGGTCCCAGGAGGCAATAGATGAAGTAAGTGTACCATGAATCTTATTCTCTAAGCTTCAAACCTGGGAACAATCAGACCCAGCTCATCCAGAACCATCAGACTACCTTGAACTACCTTCTCCTAGAAATGTGTGCATGTTCATTCTTTCATGCCTTCTTTTGTGCTATTCTCCAAGCACCTTCTTGCCTGGCACACTCATGCTTATACTTTTAAAACTTAACTTAAACATCATCTCTCTTACATAGCCTTCTTGGACTTTTTTATGGGCAGTATTAGGTATCTTGCCTTATTATTGAGTACTCTGTCTCATAATCAATGTATCAATCTAACTTTCCTTCATACTGAAAAACCTTTTTGAGTACAGTTTTTTACTTTATTCATCATTGAATGTATAGTTCTTCTTAAATAGTAATTCAGTATGTTTTGATGAATGACTCAATGAAATACCTAATAGCTAAGCAATACATTTCACTTGATATGTCTTCAATCTGAGATTAATATTCTTTTATTATACATTATTTATCATTTTTGTTGTGCTTTACTTAGCCACAGAATATATTATTGAGCAGCATATACCCTCTTGGGGACATCAAAATTGTAGATTTTGGAATGTCTAGAAAAATCGGGAATGCATGTGAACTTCGGGAGATCATGGGAACACCAGAATACTTAGGTAAGAATTTTCTTTTTCCTACACCTTTCAAATTTATTAAGTAAATGATACCTCTCTAAAGTTGTATTTTAGAGCATCTAATCCCAGGATTCATTAGGTTCAAGTCTTTTTTTTTTTCTATTATTTATATATGACAGCGGAATGCAATGCAATTCTTATTACACATATAGAACACAATTTTTCATACCTCTGGTTGTATACAAAGTATATTCACACCAATTTGTGTCTTCATACATGTACTTTGGATAATAATGATCATCACCTTCCATTATCATTAATAAATACACTGAAACTTGGTTGTGACACATTTAAATGAACTGTACTAAATATAGGGTTATTAAAACATTCACAGGATATTGACTAAGTGTAAAATTTAATGTTTATGTATAAAGACTTTGTTTGCAAGGAAAAAAGAAATGAGTAAGAGGGGAGTTAGGGAAAAGGAGAAGGGCTTTATTAGCAAGAATGTTAGGCTTTAGAAAACAGTTTTGTTTTGGAGAAGTATAGAGAATTTATTTTGCTCCTTTTTTCTTTTTTTTGAGGGGAAGAGAGCTGGAAATTAAGTGCAAATTAGGTTTTTGATAGGTTAAAAGGGATATTTAATCTACTTAAAAATCTGTCGTATCCAAGAAGCATAATTTGCTCATAATGTCATTATAAATGCATATGATCATATTTATCCTGAAAAGATAAATTTAAATCAGTCTAATAAAATGATGAAATTAATTTTTAACAGTAATAAAACTAAAACTTTATTAAAGATTCTAGTTTCTCACATTTTATTTCTTCATAATTGCTTTTTCTGACATTAATCTTAATGAAACCTTGGTTTTTTTAACTACATAGCTTCCAGTTATTCCCAAGAATATTGTTAACACTTTGAACCATCTGGTCTTGGGCTGGGAATATAGCTCAGCTGACAGAGTGCTTGCCTTGAATGCACAAGGCCCTGGGTTCAATCCCCAGCACCAAAAAAAAACTCCCCCAAATGAACCATCTGGTCTTACAATTTGCTCAACATTAGCTATGTTTAAATGTATAATCACAGAATAGCTAAATTCCTGATGATCTTATATCACTCAGATTTTCAAAATTAAATACAGTTCTAATTTAGTATAGTATAAAGTAATTTTTGTACCTCTTACTTAATTTTTTTAAATTTTCATTAGTTCTTTTTATTTATACATGACAGTAGAATCCATCTTGATAAAATTATACAAGCATGGAATATATTTTATTTTTATGTTGTAAAATTTGTTGATATTAAATTTGACTTTTCTTTTCTCTTAGCACCAGAAATCCTGAACTACGATCCCATTACCACAGCAACAGATATGTGGTAAGATTCTGCTCATTACCTAAATGCCCTCATTGAAAGTTGGGTAATGTGTATTCCTGGGTTCTCTGATCCCAAGGATAAATAATAAGGGTTTTTGTCTAGAAGATTTTATTCAAGTATCATTATTACGCCACAGGAGAATATTTACTTGTCTGTCCTTTTGAGATAACACTTAAACTCTGAGCCAAAGGTACAGAAATAAATAGGAAAAATCCTTTAGGGGATGAAGACTCTGGATAATCCACAGTGCAGAGCTACATGTTTTGTAATAGAGGTAGAATGCTCAGAAAGCCTGGATGAAGCAACAGACAAAGTAGTCTTAGGTTCCACCTAACAATGGGAAACATTTCATCTTGGTCTAGAAGAATTAGGTAGAGGTGTTTACCAAGAAAAAGATGAGGTCAGATGCACACACAAGTTTGGTTTTATGAGTGTACATTGATAGGGAATTGGGAGTTTTTGTGGCAAGCACAGAGAGAACATGATGGGGATTAGAACCAGGGGACTTCAGCAGGAGACTGATCTCATAGGCCAAGTGGAAGAGTTTAGACTTATGCCCTGTGTTCTCTGAACTGCTTATGAGTTTGCCAAGGAAAAAAGATTCTGTTGTTAAATAAGTTTGTGAAACCTGTACTGTATTGTCTATTTCTGGCTCTTGAGCACCAGCCTTTTCATTAATATATTTATAACTTTGAAAAGTTTTGTGGTAAAGATATTTACCTGTCCAACTCTGTGCTTTGACAAACTTAGAGACAGTATGTACACAGAACCCCTGCAAAGATCATTACTGTGTCATTGCACACCATTTAGAACTACTGCAGCAGCTTTGTGTCTCTGAAACAGATGTATTCGTTGAAGGGGATATTGTGGACATCATGATATATTTTAAGTACATTGTTTGTGTTATTGTAACACATGTGCATGAACTCTCTTTGTGTGAGGCAAACTTTGAGGTAACTAGTTATTTTAGTTTTAATAATATAGGAATTTCTAAAAGCAATTTGAGTCTCTAGTTTATATTTAAGGACAGGAATTTATATAACATTGATAGTACTTTATGTAAATATTTAAAAATTAACATACATTTTTAATTTCCTCCTCTCATTTTTTAGGAATATTGGTATAATAGCATACATGTTGTTAACTCATACATCACCATTTGTGGGAGAAGATAATCAGGAAACATATCTTAATATTTCTCAAGTTAATGTAGATTATTCAGAAGAAATTTTTTCATCAGTTTCACAGCTGGCCACAGACTTTATCCAAGGCCTTCTAGTAAAAAATCCAGAGTAAGTAATAATATTAATTTGTTTAATTACTATTACAAAGTAAATAATATGTGTTCATTAAGAAAGATACATTTTAAAGTTATATAAAATTAGAAGTATGCTGAAGTTTCAGGTAAAATGGGGAGAGAGATGATATGAAAGATCATTAAATAATAAATATATAACTTTAGATAAGAAAGTACAATAGGAAATTTAGAATGAAAAGATTTGGGTTATTTCTCAGCCAACTATTAATCCTTGAAAATAATAGAAAGTTTACAGTACATATGGCTGATTATTATAAGACTTTATTGTGAATGATTTGTAGTTAAATAATTACAGTTTTATGTAACAAGAACAAATTACTGATTGTCAAATCTTGAAGGATCAGATGTTTGAACAGCCTTGTAACTGTGGATCAGGCCTCCTATCATTGGCAACTTCAAGGCACAAAAAGGAAAAGCGGACCTTTTCTTTATCCAGAATCAGCCTATTTACTTAAAATGGCCTGACTACATGGTATAAAAATTGTGACATAGTGCATTATGCTGGCATCCTGATTTCTTTCTGTTAGTCTTTTATCTCTGTCAGTTATGCATCTTCTGGAGGACTCCGTTTCCTTATCTGTTAAAAGAGAGAAAAACAAAAACTCATTGATTTCTTAATTATTTTATTAGGTTAATTCAAATCCAAATAATTCTTACTGGCTATATTATAGACTTGAATGATTATTTAATAGGAATTGTAATAATACTGTGCAGTTATAAACAATTTTTGTTTCTCAAACTTTTTAATATTCTAAAGTTTCTATGATGAGCACATTAACTTTACTATAATCAGACAAAAATTACACAGAAAAACAAAAGACTATATAGCATATACCAACTGGTATTTGTGTTAAGCTTAGAGTTATGTTTATATAAAGATGGGTGTTTTCCCTTCTTTTACAACTGTAGTATTTGACCAGATTACTTTCATATAGAAGCAAAATTTGAAAATTTAAAGTGTTAGATAAATATGATTGAAGACTAGACCTTGTTTTCAAGTTTTAGTGTTATTTTTTAAGAATGCAAAATAATGGAGAATATGTTACTTATTAATGTTTTCCTCCAAAGGGCTTGTAAACCTAGAAATTTTATAATTTTTACTAAATTTTATTTGTTAAGCTAACATATTATTTCAAGCCTTTTGACTAGATTTTTATCTATAAGTTCCATGATAAGTTGAATTTTCAGTACATGTCAAGTTTAAAAAATGCAGTTTTCCTGCTTTCAGCAATCACAACTAGGGGAACACTTTTATATATAAACTGAATCTGCACATGAGCAGATATCAGGCTTGGAGGTGATGAGGAAATACAAAGGCTAAATAGTTCCTTGATTATTTTTGTTTTTGTTGTTCACTTCTCATTCTCATTCTTTATCTTTTATCATTTACCTAGATAATGAGGCAAGTATTTTCTTCAGTAAAGGAAATTTCAAATTAAGTGTAATTTCCATTATGTTTTTGTCAATGCAGACCAGAATCAAGATTTTCAATTAGAGAAAGTAATGGGTTAGCCATTAATTTTTTTTTCATGTGAATTGTGGTTCCAAGAAGAGATTCACTAGAAAAAAAGTAGTTCATGGGCTCAGGATATCTTTCTGGTAGAGTAC
Organism: Marmota marmota marmota; assembly: GCF_001458135.2. Lineage (NCBI taxonomy): Eukaryota > Metazoa > Chordata > Mammalia > Rodentia > Sciuridae > Marmota > Marmota marmota. Next base: position 15,994,494 of record NW_026000005.1, on the reverse strand, counting down.
TTAAACAGATACAAATCCCCAGCACAGGAAAAAAAAAAAGACATATAAAAGATATATTTGTGTGTATGATCTAATATGTATATGATCTCTCTCTCTATATATATATATATGTACACATTTATGATCAAATAAAGAATAAAAATAGTTCTAAAAGTAAACCATGAAAGTGATATTTTTTAAAAACTTGGATTTTTTGGATAATCTTGGAGAAGATATAGGTAGGATTGCATATTAAGGTCATTTAAAGGGCAGTTAAATCCATCTTTTAAAATATAAAGACCCAATAACTTGGGGCTGGGGTTGTAGCTCCGTGGTAGAGTATTTACCTAGCATGTGCGAAGTCCTGGGTTTGATTCTCAGTACCATATATAAATAAATAAAATAAAGGTCCATTGACAATAAATAAATAAATAAATAAAAAGACCCAATAACTTTATCAGTAATTTATTCACAGGAAGTAATCAGAGAAATTCCCCCAATTTTTTTTCAGTGTTCATTGCTGCATTAATTATAGTTAAGTCTGGAAGTATTGATGGAGATCTGATTAAATAAATTATGGCATATCCATATGAAAGAGTGATAAATAATATGGCTGTTAATATGTTAACTCTGTACTGATATAGAAAAATGTGCTTGAATCACACTACTGAGTGGGTGAACAAGGAAATTGCAAAAATATATAGTGTAGGAACATGTGTTTGTGTGTATGTGTATGGGTGTATGATGTGAACTCCAAAGGGCTTGGACATCCCTATCTTGATAATTGCAGCCCTCATGGCCTTTCACTGCTCACTGCCTGCGGCTTCCTTCAGCAGGTGCTCTGCATTCCTGGCATCTCTAATTTCTTGAGTTCTCCATTGTGGCTCTGGCTTCACTCTCAGAGCTTTACTATGAAATCATCCTGTCAGGAACTGCTTGCATGTATTGTGACCCTGCCACAAACAACCTGGCCTCTCAGGCTTTCCTTTGAAATTTTGATAGATGCATCCACAATTCCACAACTCTGGAATTCTGCATGCCTGAAAAACCACATTATATGGATGACGCCAGGGTTTGCCTCCAGCAAGAAATGTACTGGGACCTGCTTAGACCATGTGTGTAGTGGTCTCCAGTGTCTAGATATCTGAACATGGGGAAAGCAATCCCAGATAAACAATTCCTGAGGAGTCCCCATGCAAATTGAATACCTTGAGGAGCTCTTATCAAGGAAAGTCTTTGAAACATGTTTACACTTATCCATCTTTGAGCCTGTAAGGGAGGAGGGGTCTTAACTGATTCCTGAGATGCTCTCAAGGCATATTTCCTGTTGTCCCAGTTCAAGGTACTTGGCTTATTTTTAAGGGTTCTAATCTCTTTAACAACTACACCCTCCTTGTCTGGAACTTTTCTTATACTTCCTTTTTGGCTAAACTGCAAGTTTGCCAAATTTTTATACTCTGCTCTTCGTGCCCTTTTTTTTTCTCACTGTAAATCTGACTAAAAGCAGTCTATACTACCTGTGCCACTCCCTGAGTGCTGTGCAACCATGAAAATTTCTATATCAGATTAATTAGTCTTCTAACACTAAACTCATCCTGACACAGTTTCAGGCCATAGACAAAATGTAGATAAGTTCTTTGCCAGAATATAATATGAGTTGCCTCTAGTTCACTTTGCAGTAGAGTCTTCATGTCCATCTGAAACCTTTATCAGCACAGTCTTTACTATTTACATTCATGTTAGTAATTTTGATTTTGATCCCTTCATCAGAATTCGTCCTTTAGGCTCTTCTTAGAGCATCCTAGACTTTCTCTAGCCTATTTCTCCAAACGTCTAAATTCCTCCAATTTTACAAGCCAGTATCAAAGGTTCTAGACCACATCATCATGGATAGTCACAAGCAATAGCCCAACTTCTCAGTATCAATTTTTTGTTTAGTTCTCATTTTTTTTTTTTTTTTTGGTGGGGGAGGGGGGCGTGCTGGGGATTGAACTCTACCAACTGAGCTATACCCCTAGCCCCTCATTCTGCTGTTTTGACAAAATATTCAAGATAATCAACTATTGAGAGGAAAGGTATATTTTGGCTCATCATTTCAGAGGTTTCAGCCCATGGACGGTTGGATCCACAGTTTTTGGTCTGTGACAAAACAGAGTCATGGCAGAAGAACATGTGGTTGGAGCAAACTGTTCACCTCATGATGGCCAGGAAACCAAGAGAGAGGGAGGAAGGGCCAGGGTCCCTTTATGTTACTCAAGGCACACTCCCAATGACCTAACTTCCTTTCACTCACCTCCCAAAGCTTTCACTACCTTCTGATAGCACTGCAGGCTGATGGCCAAGCTTTTAACACATAGGCCTCTTGGGCAGACATTTAAGATCTAAACTACAGCATGTATCATTTTTAAGTTAGGAGAATTTAGGCAAAATCCAAGCCTCTTGATATACTTATTCCCTAATCTATTAAATAGTGTAAATAATACCTATTTCTTAGTTTCTTGTGATTATTAGATAATATATTGAAAACATTAATATAACACCTGGCATATAACTAGGCATTCAATAAATGTTAGCTACTATTATCATTATTATTCTCTACTATTTGGATTTTATAGTATTATATGTTATCTTCATAATCATTTATAACTGTCTATAATCTGTCAAACTAAAGACCTTTTCAACTTGATTTTAGTGCTTAATTTCCCCTTGATGCTTTCTTTCAAAGGAAAAGACCAACAGCAGAATCCTGCCTTTCTCATTCTTGGCTACAGCAGTGGGACTTTGGAAGCTTGTTTCACCCTGAAGAAACTTCTAGCTCCTCTCAAATTCAGGATCATCCAGTAAGGTCCTCTGAAGATAAGACTTCTAAATCTTCTTGTAATGGAACCTGTGGTAATCGGGAAGACAAAGAGAATATTCCAGAGGATAGCAGCATGGTTTCCAAAAGATTTCGCTTTGATGACTCTTTGCCCAATCCCCATGAACTTGTTCCAGATTTACTCTGTTAGCACTTTTCTCTTTGACTCATTTGGATTGACTTTGAAATTTGAAATCAACTCCATTGTGAGATGTGCTTTGTAGCTTCATATATGACTGTTTATATTGTAAATTATCTTTGGCATAGTAGAATTTAGGGAAGTGTTTTAAAGGTCTAGTTGCTTGCATAATATCATTTGTTCCACTGAGATAACTCCACAGAGAAGGAAATATTTAAATACATGACAAAATAAAATTTTACATGTGAGTTCACATGGTAATGAAAAGTTCAAGTTCAAGTGAACTTAAAAATATTTTACATATCAGGAAAAAAAATTCTGTGCTATATTATGATTGCTGTAAACTGAACAAAAAAAATGAATGCTTTGGAATTTAATAGGTTCTCTCTTAAGATGAGTTCTATACCATAATTCTATTGACATAATTTCTTTAGGAAAACAGTGTAAAGTTAAGCCAAAGTATATTCTTTATAGATGCTTCAGAGATGTTTTACAATAAAATGCTTTTCAATTATGAATATTTTGAAACTACATACAATTTCAATTATATATGATCTGCTGTGTGAAAGAGGTTCTTTAACCAGAGCAAAAAGGAAGTTAAAAGAATGATATCCTCTGCAAGTCAGAGCAAAGAGTAATAACATGGCTTTATTTTTTAACTCAAACGACTTTTGCCCACTCTCAGGATATTTCAGATCTAATAAGGTCTGGAAGATGGAGGATGCATAGTATGCAAGTGTAGTGGTTCTTCATCCTCTAGAATACAAGAGACTTAGGAAAAATTGAACATGCTCTATTTTTAGTCAAATGTATTCATCAATTAAGTGTAGAAGAAAATGTTGGCAGATCCAGGCAGCTTACTGAAATTTTGATGTCTCCTAAATACAAGTCCATCATTCAGTGCTTTAGAAGTATATGTAAAAAATACCATGACATCAGCAGAACTATTAGCACAATGCCAAGGTCAGCATGAGAACATCAAATTCTCCTAAAGTTCTTGTGTGAAATTCCTAGTAATTAAGGAGACTCTTGGGGGAGGCCTAAGGCCACCAAGAGAATGGCCTATAACTATGGTATTTTGCTGGGAGCAATGTGGGCAAGTCTAGGGAAAGCAGAACGTTTGGTCAATGGCCAGAAACTGTTTAGTTCTAATAGTGGGAGGTGATTTATTCATTTTAGAGTAATCTTTGATGAGTTTTTCTGTCTGATGACCATTAAAATATCTATTATAGCATCATGTTAAAATAACTGGTCTCATGGCCATATTACTTTATCAAACTGTATATTGACAAAACAAACAACCTCATATTTCCCCATGTAGTCAGATATTACTATAATGATTTAAATTCCTGAAATTTTGATAGATTCCAAATTCCTTAGATGACTTTAAACTATTTTTTAATGACCATCAACTTATTTTATTTGACTAACTGGTGAATTACTTTAACATCCACAGCATTTTTTTTTTCAATACTGAGGATTGAAATTGGGTGCTCAACCACTGAGCCACATCCCCAGACCTCTTTTTAATTTTATATTTTATTTAGAGATAGGGTATCTCTGAGTTGCTAAGTGCCTAAGCCTCTTAAGCCACTGGGATTACGGGTGTGGGTCACTGCACCTGGCTCATCCACAGCATTTTAAAAGGAAAATTTCTCTCTACTTTGTTGTGTGTATGTATGTATATGCATATGTGTATATGTATAGGTGTGTGTATATATGTATAGATAGATAAAATATAGTCTCTAAGCAACTTCTCTTAACCATTCTTTGCTCTGGTATATTGTGCTGAACTCAGGTGCTACAAGAGCTCCCTTTTTATAAATAATCAATATACATATAAATTCTTTAAAAAGTAGTTTGTTGGTTCAATAAACTAGATGCCGCAGATGCTTAAATTGAGCTTTCATATATCTGAAACTTACGAGTTGTTTTTAAATGTTGAGTGCCCCCCCCCCGCCTTTTTTTTTGCCTTCAGTATTAAGGCAATGTGAGTAAAGCTTAGTAAAGTCATTGAGAATGAGGGAATGATTACTTTTCCAAAACACCAAATTATATTTTAAAAATTTTAGAATAATTATGCTATACCAAAAAAATAAAAACAAAGAAATGTTGAGTTTTGAATTATAAGCTACTTCTTTAAAAATCGTTTTATACAGGCTTTCTTTTTCTCTGAGGAATATTAAAATAGTTTAAGTTTCCTTTTAGTTAATAAAATATTAAGAGTTGTAAATTTCCATAATGTTTTTGTAACATTGTTTTATTGTAAAAAAGCAACTGCTTGTTGCACAAAGAATATAAAAAGAATCTTTTGATGAAGATAATTTAAATATTTTCACTGATTAAATGGTGAAAATCAATCTTTCAAGAGAATTTATTAGCAAATGACTCGGTTTTTATTCTTTTTCTCCCAAGATAAAAAAAAAAAGTCTATAAAAAGAAAATGAGATTTATTTTCCTAAAGTAGGAATCTAGAGAGCACCTCTGAGTAAGTAGGTGTCAGTAACACTGAAAACACATCTGAAAAAAACTGTTAAATTGTGATGGTCTTATAAAATTATTTGCTTTTTGAGGAGGATCCCTGGATAGGTGGGATTTTGAAATAAATGGTGTATAGATGACAATTACAATTGTCCTTTTACTGTTAGTTGACCTAACTGAGCAGTGAAATTATAATGACACTTTTAATAAAGGAAGGTAGTACCTGTTCTCCAGTCTGTAATGAGATAAGGTGATTGTGCCGGAATATAAATCAACTTTTGTTTCTATTATTATGAAAAAAACAAAAAAACAAAAAACTCAACCAGTGTGACTAGTGATGCAGTTGATTTTCATTCTGGCACAAGCTCTTTTTTTCATTTTGGATGGGTGACAAACAGTTCAAGGCCATACTTCAAATAGCCTTGCTCTTAATAGCATTTATAAGTTGATATTTTATAACTGTTTACATTTTTTCTGTTTATTTTTGTTTTTGTGGTACTGGGGATTGAGCCCAGAGCCTTGCATATGCTAGGTAAGCGCTTTACCACTTATTTTTAAATTTTCAGTTTGATAACTGATTTGGAATTGTGTTCTTAATTGTTGTGTAAACAATTATACTTTAATTTCGAGTTACATTAAAATTATCTGACTTCTAATTGGGAGAATTATTATTAGCTTATAATTTTATAAAAGTATCTTAAAGAACAGTAATTGTAAATTTCATACAAATTGTTATGCCCTGCCATCTTCACTTTCATTAAATAATCATATTGCTTAAAGCATATAAACAGACATCATGAATATTGTAAGAAAAGTCACAGAACTGTTTATTGTCAACTTAATGATTCTTCTGGTTAAAAATTAAAAAGCACTTTTTTTTTTAACATTTGTGGTTGTCCTTTGTTTAAAAGCATTTTTAAATTTTGTATTCCTAAAGTCTTGCCTGAATGTTCCAGCCTTTGACCCAGGCTATTTATTATTAAGTTCTGTCCTTTGGAAAGACCTCATAAATTTGAAAATAAGCAGGTATCTATTCTCTGGTAATAATGGATACTTTTTTAAAAAATGTCAAGGAATGGCAATGTGGTATATGTTGCACAAGATTTTTTACCTGGTTGTGGACTAAGTTAGAGTTAATTCCCATTATTCATGGTAGGTATGTTCTATAAAGTTTCACTTGGTGAATACTGAAGCATCACTCTGGGAAATGTAGAGGTTCCTGCAAATCTCTGTTCATAACATTTTTAAGAGCTGATCAACACATAACCTTATTTTCTGTTTCAGTCTAAAGACACTGTGTAATATATAATATCGGTTCATTAACACTGAACTCAGGGCCATTGACACTACAGCTCATGAAGCTTACCTAACATTTTTTTTCTCTATAAGGCACATCACAGCCTTCTTGTATGTAGGAACATTACACAGCACTTCATCACTATCCTTTGGGGCCACTTTGGTAAACAGTGAAATTACCAAAAAAGGCATAAAAATGGGGAAAAAGGCACTAAAAAGACTGAAAGGACATTTATTGTATGCCAGCTAAAGCAAGGCAGAATGTCACCTTGCTCAACCTCTGCTGAGAATGTTTTGTTGGATGAACTTTACCACTATAGTATGTCTGCAAGTGAAGGTGACTACACCATGAGTGTTTCTTTTGGAGTAATAAATTTCAGTGAGTGGGTGAATATGAGGCTCAACTGTATGTAATAAATTCACCATGTAAGGGGTATGAAGTGTGATGAGAGTAATGGGATACAGACTTTGACAATGGAATCTTCAGGAGGAAGAAATTTATATATGTTGGAACTTAAATGCACTTTGTTTTTTCAAGTTCTGTAGTTTATTTTCTTATTCTGGTACACAAGTATTCCAAAGTTTTCTTCCTGGGCACTGAACATATCTGAATTATAAATATCCTGAAATGTGAAACACCTCTTAGGTAAATAGATCATGTTCTCTCTTATATCACCACCACACTTCTTGGCTCTGTTTCCTCCCTTAGTTAATACAGTGATACCACTTTTCACAAGTGGGAATCTCTAAAATTTTTATTGCCTTACTGTACCCCTTCCATTGATGTTTATCACTCATACACACTTACTATAATTTGTAGTCATGTCTTGATTCCTACTGGTACATAATCTTTGATCTAGAGCTAGATTATCTAGATCATCTACAAAGAGACCAGAAAATGTCTTTTGTAGAGGGCCAGTTAATAAATGTTTTAGGCTTTGCAAGCTAGACAGTTTTTTTTTTTTTTTTTTTTTTTTTTTTTTTTTTTTTTTTTTTTT
>NW_026000005.1:15957145-15986580 GCF_001458135.2 Marmota marmota marmota | reverse complement strand
TTTTTTTTTTTTTTTTTTTTTTTTTTTTTTTTTTTTTTTTTTTTTTACAACTACTCAGTTCTGCTTTGGGAGCACAAAAGCAACCATCCACAACATGGAAACGAATGGGTATGGATATGCCAATAGAACTTAACTTACAAAAAGACAGTGAGATGTTGAATTTGTGAACCCAATCTGGATTATTATGTTATTTTAACTGGTTCTTCTTGCTTTAATATGCTTAAGATGGAGAGAACAGACAGAGACAGGGTAGTGCAACATCATAAGCTAAGGAAAAAATGAGTCTTGTCTGAGTCAACTGTCTAACACAGACTTCCAATATACTAAGACTGGTGATTGTACATAAAAGTTTCACTATGGAGAGTTTGCAAGTTGTTGAGAAAAAAGTGAGAAAGTAGAAGCCACAGATACACATGATTCTTTTGAGAAATCTTGGAGAGGAGAGGGGAAAAAGATTGTTTGAAGAGTAAGCAATGTCAATAGGATGGGAGGACTTGGACATATTTGTGGGCAAGGAGGGAGAAGGAGTCTATCTGGAAACAGCAATTAAGCACGTAAAAGTGCAAGGTAATTGATGAAAGAAAATGCCCCAAAATGTGGTGAGATCCCAAGCACAAATGGAGGGGTCAGCCTTGGAGAGGCTCATTTTCTCTGAGACAGAAGTGAAGAAAAAGAATGTGGGGATAATAGAAATGTGAAGTAAGGGGCTGATCTGTTTCTCCTTTTCTAAGAAGATTGAAGCTAAATCTTCTGCTGAGAATGAAGGAAGTGGAGATAGTTGTTGGTTTGAAGAGAGAAAAATTGTTGAAAGTGAAGAACACAAGAGTCCTTAGCATTTATCAAATTGCTAGAAGTTAAGACCTACCAGAAGAGACAAACATTCAATAGGGAACATCTTAATTTGTGATGAGTTCATTGTGTAAAGTGTCAAGTGGTCTTTTGTAATACTAATTTATGATCTCTGCCTCTATTTTTCCCTTTTTTAATTGAAAGACTGTTTCTTTCCTTCAGGGAAGTACATGGTAACACTCAGAACAGGGAACCCCAAAATCCTTCCATTGGTGCTTTTATAGAGTTAAGTCTATTGGGAGAAAATTTGGAAAGAGCAGAAAAGGCTTAGAAAGAAATGAGGAAAAAGATCTCTGGATCTAGAGCAGCTGGATCTTGTCTAGTTCTATAATTGAGAATATCACAGGACCTTATAGACAATGGTCTAACACCAGTCATGTAGCTTATAGGGCCAAGGTAGAACCGAAGAGTTATATATGGGTAAACTTTCCCTCTGGAATGAGTATCGGAAGGAAGAGGAAGAAAGCACTGAACCTGAAATTGCTCATATGGGTCTTATTAATGGCATATTTTTTACTCTGTACAACTCGTGTACAGAATATAGAAACAACAGATTTTATGTGACTTGTTCTAACAGTATCTCTTGGTAGAAGCTGAAAGCATAAAGCCACAATGCAAGTCCCTACACGTAATTCTACTGTTGAAAACCCTGTTGGTTGGGTAACTCACTGGTCATGGCCAAACCCTTTTTCCTTCACCTGCCTCCACCTCAGCTCATGTGGAGTTAGGGATGGTCTGGAAGTCTTGGATGGCTTTTGGTTTCTTAATGAAAACCAGAAATGTTTCTGACTGCTCCCAACATCTCGGATGGAGGCTGCTTCCATCATCTTGTAACTATGAGGGAAGGGACAAGGGAATTCTGGAGATGCTGGCCCAGACATCATTGGTCAAGCTAGTCATGTTGACTTCTCAGTGTGTGATAATAACAAAGTCCCATTTAGTTAAGGTACTTTTCTTTTGGTTTTCTGTTATTCAAAACAGAAAGCATCTTTTTTTTTTTTTTTAATGATGGTGCTTGGAATTGAACCTAGAAGCTCATTTATGCTGTGCAAGCACTCTATCACTAAGATATATCCTCTGCCCTGAAAGCATCTTAATTGTCACAATTGTTCATGTTTCCCAAACTCACATTCCTCTAAATGTGGAAAGGTGTGTGGCAAATAAAGCATTCTGTGCCCAATTATGTTTTGGAAACACTATGTTCTAAAGAGTTAAGCATGCGTTTTTACTGTAGTATCTCTTGTTGGCTTTAATATGCACTAGAAATCCCCAGTTGAGGGACACAGCATTTACTGTGTATCATACTTACTTTCATTGTACTAACTTCTCCTGGAATATTTTCCATGGACACTTACTTGAAAAATAGTAGTAGATGCCAAAGCAATGTAGTACAATGATCTCCTAAGATCTGCTTTGTCTGGCATAGAATTCAGGTTATTATGGGAGAACCAATTAGTTCCTACATTGGAGAAGGAACTGGGAAGAACAGGCTCTGAATTTTTTGATCCAAATAAAACTACTTTTAGTAGCCCTCTTTGCAGCACTGTAAACTTTATACCTTGATTAGAAACACCAGTAGGTTTTGACAACACTCTCCCTGGTTCTCATTGGCCCCCAATGTCTTCTAGATGTTTCCTTGATAGAAAGTCATCGTCATGGGCTTCTAAGGGTGCTCAACCATGCCTTGTATTCTAGAACCTTCACTTCATCTCTAGCTATTTACCTCTTTTTTTTTTTTTTACATCTTCCATGCCTGAAAGTAAAACTCTTTCCTTGACTTCTGACATCTTTACTCTTCCAAGCTTTCTTGTGAGAATGAAGAAGTTCCAAGGTTTTCCTTTATTGTTTTCTCTCTCCTCTGTGTTCCCCACCTCTCTTTCTTTTACACACACACACACACACACACACATACACACACACACTTTTCTATCTCCTTAAATGGGAAACTTTTTTTTATATAGAAAACAAAATGTTCTTCCAGTTTATTGAAAATCATTAAGTACTTCTCCTTAAAATATATTACTAAAGAAACTTTAAGAATGTCTCCAGTGGAGAGGGTGGGTGCAAGTGTGGTCAGAATCAAACGAATAATCTCTCACGTTTAGGTTCTATGCCAACCCTATGCTGTGGTCAAATCTCAGAATAAGCAAAAAAGGGATTATTTTATAATTAGTCGGGAGGATTCCACCCTCTGTGGTTCACCACTGGAATTTAAATTTAGTCATTATAATACCCCTTTGAAAGGCCAAAGGAAAAATATATGCTAATTATCCCGATATTTCTAGCCAGATTATAAAATGCAACTGGGTCACCAATGACAGACACACAACAAGTGTATGATCACTCTACCAATATTGAATAGCAAACAAATGAGTGCAAATGCCTGTGTGGAAAATTTTAAGAATTATTGAATAAATGAAACATAACAGATTCTCCATATCCCATATTGTACATCGCAGCCCTTTCTTACCTTTATAAATCAATAATCATGATCAATCAATGAAGCTTCATGGTCTTCCCTAATTTCAGGCTGGGTCATTTTATAAACAATTTCTATAATTTTTACTTTTGGATTAGCTGCCCATATAGCCTTCAGTTAATTTTATAGATGAAATATTGTAGTTTGTTTCTTACTTTGAAAGCAGTTGTTAGACCAATTTATTAAGAACGTGATTGGATTTTAAACTGAGATTTGCACAAAAAGGTCTCTGAAATAAATGAATATTTAAATAATCACAGACTAAAGACCATTGAGAACAAGTTTAAAGGGAGAAAAAGAACTTGGCCATTTATTGAGGGGCCTTTTTTGGCTGCTTTCACTTGTGTGAACATCAAGTACTTCTTTTCTTTTACAAAGCAGCAGTCATCAGCTGTTTGCTTCTTTGATTAGTTCTGGTCCTGATTCATTTAATACTAATGATTAAGCATGGGATACTACAAATAAACCTGTCTCTTTTCTTCCCAGAAATAGAATAATTATGCTGGCCAATGACTGGGTCCTTTTATATTACTAAATTTGTTAGGGATTTAATTACTTTGGCTCTGCTCCAATACCCCTGAGCAAATATGACAAACAATACCACCAATCCCACAATATTGTATCTGAAATAGTCAGTTTAATTTGCAGTCTCTTTATAGTATGTGTCTTGATTAAATGGGGCTTGTGTGTCTCTACTGTATTCTGATATATAAAATATATAAGTTGATTTGCAGGACTGTTGTACAGATTAAATGAAATAACATGAATGAAAAGGCCAAATATAACTCCTGATTCATGGTGGGCCCTCCGCAAACTGTATTCTTTCTCCTTTAGTCTATGTAATATGCTGGGAAAAAAGGAAGCTCAGAGAGTCATGCAACTTTTCAAAGTTATCTAATTATCATAAAGTTATCTAATTATCATAAACTGGGATTTCAGCCCAAGTTCATCTGACTTCAAATGCCCTTGCTCTTTCTATCATACTGAATTAGAACTAGATTTTACAGGATTAATGAAAAAAACTACAGAAAGTGATTGGAATCTCTATCATTTTTTAAAAATGGTGATTAAAATTTTAATTTACTTATGTTTAATTAAGCACTGAAAATGTATCATAAAGCCAGTAAAGTTTAGAATAGAATATTCTATAAAGTGCAATAGTTTTTGTGTTACAGGATACAGTTTACTAAAGAGAGAAAAGTGAGCCCTTTAATGCTATGCAAATAGGTACCATACAGATTACTCTACTTGTATTCACACACAATTGACTGCATGAGACAGGAATTGGTATTAGTCTTTCATAACTCTTTTATTGTAATGTCTGTTTTAGTCAGCTTTCTCGCTGCTGTGACTAAAGGAGCTGACCAGCACTATTATAGAGAAGGAAGAGTTTATTTGAGGGCTCAAGGTTTCAGAAGTCTTAGTCCATAGAATGCTGGCTCCATTCCATCGGGCTTGAGGTGAGGCTAAACATCATGGCAGAAAAGTGTGGCAGAGGGAAGCAGCTCACAACATGGTGATTGAGGAGCAGAGAGAGAAACTCCATTCTCCAGATACAAATATATACCCAAAGCCACGTCCTAATTCCCACCACCTCCAGCCACATCCTACCACTTCAATTGCCACACGGTTAATCCCTATCAGGGGATTAATTCACTGATTGGGTTAACACTTCTATAACACATTGTCTCACACATGAGCTTTAGGGGGACAATTTATATCCAAACCATAACAATGTCTGAAAAAAAAATGTCTTGTAACTATAGACCTCCTTAGAAGACCTTCTCCAGGAAGAAAGAATAGCATTAACTCTGGCAGCAAAGGCATATATGTTTTGAGAACACAAAGGTATAGCTAGCTATGAAAATAAAAATTGGGATGCCATCATTCCACAGCAAATTGAATGAGGTGACTGTATGAGTCACAGCAGGGAAGATGGCTACCACAATTCAGATTTATATATTAGATAGTCTTACTGACTTGCTTGGAAGACAGTCTTCATTAGGATATTGTTTGGGATGAAGAGAAAAGTAAGACAGGGTGGAGATAAGAGATTGGATGAACAGTGGAAGGAATTTAGAATCTTTCTTTTATAGAACACTCACCATTCCCATCCACAGAGAGGAGTTCCTTCACTGGTTGTGGTGGGTGGGCGCTGCAGGAGTAGTGGGAAGTAATTATCTCTTGAAGCTACAAGATCATCTCAAACAATTATAAAAGTATTTGTTATGAAATAGTGCTTTTCAGCCAGGAAAACTACATTGCCAGAAAATGGGATGTCCATTATTAGTGCCTTTGAAACTATAAAAAAAATGAGCCAATGTCTGACCATTTTCCATAATGTGCTAAGAGATTTCTTAACTTTTCAAACAACAATTTTGAGATATAATTGATATACTGTACAATTCACCCATGTAAAGATTTAAAGTGCATAAGTCAATATTTTTTAGCATATTCACAGACTTGTACAACTGTCACCACTGTCTAATTCCAGAACAATTCCATCTCCCCAAAAGGAAACCCTTTACCAGTTTGTAGTCACTTCCATTTCCTTTTAAACTTCTCAACTCTAGGAAACTACTAAACTACTTTCTGGTTGTATGAAATTGCCTATTCCATAAAATCAGAATCATAAAATAAGTAATCTTTTGTTATTGACCTCTTTCACCTAGTATGGCATTTTCAAGGTGCATGCATATTGTAGCCATCACTTTTTATTTTCCTGAACAAATAATATTTCACTGTATGGATATAATATATTTTGCTTATCCATTCATTAATTAATGGACACTTGGGTTGTTTGTACTTTTTGGTTAAGAATAATACTGCTGTGTGGGGTTATAGCTCAGTGGTAGAGGGCTTGCCTAGCACATGTGAGACATTGCGTTTGAACCTCAGCACCACATATAAATAAATAAAATAAAGGTATTGTGTCCATTTACAACTAAAAATATTTTTAAAAGAATAATACTGCTATGAATACCCATGTACAAGTTTTGTTTGGATGCATTTTTCATTTTTCTTGGGTATATATATATATATATAGAGAGAGAGAGAGAGAGAGAGAAGTAGAATTACTGGGTTATCTGATAACTCAATATTTTTAAGTTTTTGAGGAATTATCACATTGATTTCTAAAGTGGCTGCATCATTTTACAGTGTGTGAGTGTTCCAATTTCTTCTTTACCCTTGTTATTGACTTTTTTATTATTGCCATCTTGATAAGTATCCCTTTATGGTTTTTATTTGCATTTCTCTGATGACTAGTGATGTTGAACTTTTTTTTCATTTGATTATTGGCATTTGTAACTATTTTTTTAGAGAAATATCTATTCAAATATTTTGCCAACTTTAAAATTAGGTTATTTTTCTTTTTATCGAGTTGAAGGGCTTCCTTATACATTCTAGATACAGAGGAGTGTTTTTAATTTTTTAGGAACTATATCAAAGAAAATAAATATTAGATAAATCAGTCTATCTTATTTTGGCATCCCAAATTGAGATGTACACATGCACACACTAATAAATATTAGGTATAATTCTTTTATATTTTAAGAAAACTCATTAATTATAATAATAAAACATTCAAAGACAAGAAACAGTTAAACAAATTATGGCATATTGTTGTGATTAAACATTATTGTGCCTTCAAAATGATAACCATGAAGTGTTATTCATGACCTGGGAAAACTTCTATAATACATTAAGGGAACAAACAAGCAAACAAACATACACACCGTATAGTTTGAACAGAGTCTAAAAACATGTGTAGGAAAATGTCAAGAACGTGACAGTGCTATGGTTTAGAAGTGTCCTCTAAAGGCCCATGTCTTAAAGACCTGGTCCCCAGCCTATGTTGCTATCAGGAGGTGGTGGAACCTTTAAGAGGTGGGGCCTAATAGAAGGAAGTTAGGTCATTGGGGGCATTCCCTTGAAGGGAACATAGAAACTCTGGCCCCTTCCTGTGCCTCCTTTGCTCTTCAGTTTCCATGAGGAGAATAGGCCTCTGCTGTCACTTGCCACCTCAGAACCAAAGCAACAGGGCCAAGTAACCATAGACTGAAACTTTTGAAACTGTGAGCCACAATAAATCTGTCTAACTTTTTAGTTGATATCTCAGGAATGTTGTAACAGAAAGTTGACTAACAGTCAAGATGTTAATCATGTCAGAACCTGGGCAGTGGAATGATAGGTGAAATTTTTTTCATGGTATCCAGTGTCTGTGATGAACACATAATCTTTTATGGGAGAGGGGAAGAGTTGTCTTTGCAGTAGCACAAATACTGTAAAACTAAAATAATAAATTGCCTAAGGAATTGTGATGATTTGGGAAGTTTGTGATGGTGTTTTATGCATTGTATTATATCCTTTTGAGCAATGCCAGAAGGAGTTGTTTTGCCTCCAATATCCCACAACCATTTATCTTGGACTTTATTCCTCCAAGTGTTTAGGTTGCTTCTTAGAGGATAGTTTGGCATACTGAGATACATTTCCTTGGTCAGAAATAATACTTTAAAGTACTAAGGCACCCCTCTACTTGGCAATATCTATGAAATACAGATCAAAAACTATTTTTCTTTGTTTACTTTTTGTTTGTTTGATTGCTCACTTCATATATTATTGAAAGAGAGACCTATAAAGCTTTGAGAAACATATTTTGCACCATAAAACTCTATGCAGTTTGTTTTTCTCAGCTGCCAAGGGCAGTCCTGTGATGTAGGCAAGCAATGGATCTCTGGCCACAGTTCTTGCAACTGCTATCATTTCAAGACAAACCACTAATTGCTGAGGAATTCACTGGGAGCTAAAAAAGAACTTCTCTTTATAACATAGTCCTTGAGACCTCTTGCAGATTTCTCTTGTTCTCAAGCCGAGTTCTCATTATCCACTACCATTCTCATTCCCTTCTCTCCATGTGATTGTATTTTAAGGCAAAGCTACTTTTGAATAACAAAATATTCTGGTGGGTTTGGATCCACAGTGATACAGTGATGTTGGCATAGAACTGTGAACACACATCCAGAACTGCTGTTTCTAAATGTTATGGCAATTTTACTAAAATAAGTACTTTCTTTGCAATTTATAGAGGTATGGATAGAGGAGAAACTACAGTTGTCCCTCCCTTTTCCAATGCCCTTTCATTTCCTGCTATGTGCTGATGTTTCAAAGCCTCCACATGAATTAAAGTTCCAACGAGATTTGCCATAGTGGTTTCTTGGGAATGTCCATAAATATTTTTTTGCTTTGGTTTCTGTTCTCAGCAGAAAGTATTGTTTGTAGTTTTCCCTTTATTCTAAATTATATCTCTTTTTTTAAGATCTGAAAAACAAATTTGTATTTTACAGAAAGCAAACACATCTCTTTTCTTCTGGCCTACATAGGGCCAAGGTATTTTCCTTAAAGAACATGGAGTAAATTTTCAATTACTGATTCTAATTGAAAACTTACTAATGTTTTCCCTTTAAGATAGATTTTTTTTTGTACATTTTTCCCGTGAGTGATTATTGTTTTTGCAGATTAACTATACTATCACACAAAGTAGTCATTGTTCCCTGTGCTCAGTATACTGAATAATTCAGACCCTTTCTTTTATTGAGACAACTCTTTATTAGGCTTCAGCATTTACCAGTTTTCCCAGAGATTTTCATTCATTCATTCATTTAAAAGTTTGCTATCATTTAAATAATTTTGCAGAAGGAAAAATAATCAAATAATTCAAAGTGGATCCCTTGATGCCTGCCTCTGTTGAACTTTTAAGTCATAAAGCAGTGAATTTATTACTCTCCAAAGCTTTGCAATATTTGCTATGGTGGAAAAGGCCTTTCTTCTACTCCATTTATTTATTTATTTATTCAACAAAAAGATTCCTCTGAGGCAAACACACAGACACACACTCACAAGAACATTTCCAAGTTCATTTCCTTTTCATGGCTTATACATTATATTCCTTGGGAAACATCAAGAAACACAAGAGGCTGTTGATTTGTCTTGCTATTTGACATCCCCTCCATAGGTTGGTCCAGAGGACTGATCAGTTTTAAATGTACTAATAGTATGGTGAACCTATTGATCACAATAATAACTGAAGTTTATTAAGAACTGATTTGCCAATTATAGTGTAAATTCTACCCTTATCCTTCCCTTTTCTCATTTAAATCTCATAACAATTGGCAGGGGTAAATACTATCATTATCCTAGGTTTATTGAGGTTAAGTAACAGCCATAGTTTCCTAGTTCTTTTAGTTATCTCAGATTGCTGTTTTATAAAATATGATAAACTGGTGGCCAACCACCAGAAATTCTCACAGTTCTGGAGGCTGAATGTCTAAGATCAAAGCCAATTTAGTTCCTGATTTTCAGACAGATGCTTTCTTACAGGTCATCTATATCTTATCTTCTAATACCCATCCATATGGTTCCACCTTCATGATCTCATTACCTGCAAAGTCCCCACCTCCAAATGCCATTACTTTGGAGGCTTCAAAACATGAATTTTGGGAGAGATACAAATAAATCAATTTGTAGTAACAATTAATGAAAGGGCAGAGGCAGGAATTAAATGTAAGTCACTCTGGATCCCTGAATGTTGGCTTTCTACCATTTGCTTCTAACATTTTGAACGCAACTACAAAAGTACCTACTTTTGGGGCTAGGGCTGGGGATTGAACTCAGGGCACTTGACCACCGAGCCACTCCCCAGCCCTATTTCGTATTTTATTTAGAGACAGGGTATCACTGAGTTACTTAGAGCCTTGCTTTGGCTGAAGCTGGCTTTGAATTCTGGATCTTCCTGCCTCAGCCTCCTGAGCCACTGGGATTATAGGCATGCGCCACTGCACTTGGTGACTCTTTTATTTTATATATCACAGATATATTCTTACTATAAAATGTTCTAACATAACATTATTTTTAATGACTACATATTGTATAATTTTGTGGGTATAGCATCTTGTATTTAACCAAGCTCCTATTATTGTACATTTAAGTTTTGAACTACTCATTGTTTAAAATGATGCAGCAATGTTTTCTCTCATATGTAGATGCTAATTCACAATATTGGGTGCGGGAGAATAAAGGTAATTTGGATTAGACAGAAGGGAGTGAAGGGAGGGGAGGGGGCATAGGGGTAGGAATGATAGTAGAATGAATCGAACATTATTACCCTATGTATATATATGATTACATGACCTGTGTAACACTACATCATGTACAACCTGATGAATGAGAAGTTTATGGAGAAGTTTATTCCATTTATGTATGATGTATAAAAATACATCTATTGTCAAATAATTAGAACAAATAAAAAATAAATGATGCAGCAAGTATCCTTGAAGGAAAATCTTTGTGTACCTTCACAATTATTTCTTTAGTTCCTTAAAAGTAAAATTTCAAGTTCAAATAATATGAAATACAGAATATTTTTCCTTCTGGAAAAATTATACAATTTTAAGGTCCATTGACTAAGTGAGTGTTACCATTTTTTCCACCTTTGCTAATATTGAATATTATCAATTTTCAAATCATTACCAAATTAATAGGAGAAAAATAGCATTTTCCTTTATTTTTTCATTTCCTTTATTACTGTAAGGCCAGGCATCTTTTTATGGTTTATCAGTTCTTTGTCTTTCTCTTTTTATTGCATTTTTAGAAGCAAGATTAAAAAACAAAATCAGGGCTCAGTCTGAGCAATACCAATATCCTGATGCTGATGAGAAGTTAAAAAAAAAAAGTTTTAGTTTTTTTCTCCTGAAGTCTTCTTCCTTTACTTAAGTGCTAAAGCCTTTGAGGCTGGGCCTTAATGCTTGACATTATTTGGGCATGCCCTTGGTTAGTGTTATAGGCTTTTCTTCTGTGAATGGACATGCACATAGTAGGCACTAAATGAACATGTGGCGAAATGGGCAAATTAATGACTAGTATGACCCAACTAGACCTTTTTCTGACCTGACTCAAAACTTAAATACTGAGTTACCAAATTATTTGTGGCCACAAAAATATTATTGGCAGGTAGTCTGGGGCTATCAAATTCAGCTTCATTTGTAATTGAATTAGAGATCCACATACTTTTATCCAAGGACATTGGTGTATCAAATCCTACTTTTGACACTGAATTATATTAAACAGGATTTCAGCCCATGAACAAAGAGTCTATTTATGGAAAATGTCAAGTATGATAAGCATGAAAGAGTAGTCATATCATTATTTTCTATCTAACTTAATAATTGAACATGAACAGTGAGAAAATTTCTGCCAAGTAATATTCAGTACAAATGTTGTATCTTGAGAAACTGGATTAAGGATATGTGGAATCTTAAATGATCTAAACCAAATGCAAAACAAACTTTTTAGATGTGGGCTGTTATAGGTAGAAATCCAATGGAAATATGCATATGTTTCAGTTCAAAAAGAAAGGGATCTGTTCCCTAAAGGCCAAGATAAATGCCAGGTATTATTCCCCTGTCTGTGGTTGGTGTATTTTAACACAATTTGAAAATTCCACAATAGCAGTTGGAATATCCACTTTCTTGTCTGTGCTCCATCTCTGTGCTCTGTATGCATGTACCTGAGTGCATACAAGCGCTTATGCACACACATGCACACACACACACACGGGTGCACACCCCCTACCACTCCACATTTTCCACCAGTCCAGGATTACATGTTTCAACCCCATAAATTATTCAGAGTAACAGACTTCACCTCCAACTGAATCTAGCACAAAACAAAAGTAACAGACTTACTCTCCAATTGAATCTAGCACAAAACAGATACCCACTAAGTAAATATAAATGTTGATCAAGGAAGGATAGAACAAACCTGACAAAGCATGCCAGAATAAAGCATTCAAGTAGATAATCCTGGCATTGTCATCTCTACCTGTCAGATGAGAAGACTGATGCTGATAGAGTTGACTCCTATGCAAAATTATATAGTTATCAACAGACTGAAGTCCAGTCGAACCTTCTATTCCTAGAATTATGTTCTTTCCACTACAAAAGAATACCAGCTGGTACATTTCTGAGTCTGTAGTGCACATTATAAAACTGAGTTTAATACATTATAAAGGTTATTTTTTCATTCTATATTTGTTTATACCTCATTTCATTTCCCAAGTAATTCAGAGTAATCTAGACTATGCAATGAGGTGGGGGTGGGGTGGGAAGAGGGAGTGTGGGAGAGAGGGAAAGAGAATCACAACCAAGAATTGTGAAAATATACACAAGAGTTATGATAGCTAACATTTAGTGGTTGCCATGTGCCAGGCACTGTTCTAAGTGCTTTTCTATAATGAGCTAAACGCTCGTAATATTTTTGTAAGGTAGTTACCACTATTATCTCAATTTCACAACCATCTAAACCAAAACAGAGAACTCCAGTCACTTTCCCAGGTCACAAGGCTAACAAGTGTTGAAGCCAGGATGTAAACCTAAGGTTTATTTGGTCAGGTAATGTGGGTAATATGTATGTGGGGAAAGAGAGAGAGAGAGAGAGAGAGAGAGAGAGAGAGAGAGAGAGTTAGTTTATGTGTATGAGAAGCCACATTCAACACTGTTATGTTCTGCCTTCTGAATATTCTTGGGATCAGTAACTCTCCAACTTCTGTCCCCAGATCCTTGACCTGGGAAGCCATGCTCACGAATCTACTCTCACACATAGTTCTAAGACCCAAAGTAAGGCTCCTCTCTGAGACTTATGGTACTTTCATTCTGGCGAATAAGTATTTATTGAGAT
The DNA here is from genome assembly GCF_001458135.2 of Marmota marmota marmota. Lineage (NCBI taxonomy): Eukaryota > Metazoa > Chordata > Mammalia > Rodentia > Sciuridae > Marmota > Marmota marmota. The sequence continues at coordinate 15,973,520 of NW_026000005.1, read as the reverse complement.
AAGTATGGATTTTGTTCTCAGCAGGAGTTTTGATTTAATATTAAGTCTAAGCTTAAATTTTCAGCTCTCTTATTTACTGGTTATGTAATCTTGGGCAAAGAATCTACCTTCTGTGTGTCTCAGTTTCCTCATCTGTCAAAGTTTGATAATATTAGTGACTTTATGATGTTTACAGTGAGCATTAATCTAACCATGGATGAAAAGCACTTAACAGAATTCCTGGTACATAATAATTAATTATTAAATCAATGTTATTACATTTATTCTAAGACATTAAAGCACTTTGAGATTGTTACCCTCAAGGGTCCAGTTTGGTCTGATTCTCAGAGAAAAGATCTGAATCTCCTAAGAAGGGCTAAGAATATAAAATCAGGTTGAGATAATATAACCACTGATTGTTTGAAGTGTCATGTTAATTAAACTCTGACTTTTGGTTTATTTGCCTGACCTAAATTTGTCTAGCTTATCCAGACCCAGTTACACATATTGATTGAATACTTTCAATCTGGGTTGGGGTTGTATCTCAGTGGCAGTGCGCTTGCCTCGCACGTGAGAGGCACTAGGTTTGATCCTCAGCACCACATAAAAATAAATAAACAAAATGAAAATATTGTGTCCTTGTATAACTAAAAAGAAAATACCCATTGCCCTAACAAAGAAGTGGAACATTGCTACTAACTGTCCTCTACCTATTGTTTTCCCCTATTTCCTTCTTACCCTGTGCCCTCCTGCTAGAGGCAACTATTATCTCAAATTCTGTGTTTCTCAACCTTCCTTTTCTTAGTTTCATTATGCATATACACGCATGCACACATAAACACATGTTCACATGTATATGCATGTGTGCCTAAATAATATAATATTTAATTTAGTTTGTTTTTGAACTTTCCAAAGGTAGTTGTATATTATTGATATGGAGATATATTATTAATATTTAGAATAATTCATGTTGTCTTAAAGGCTAGAATTCATTAGTTTTAAAAACTAGATAGTATTTTATCATGTAGCTATCTTTTATCTCTTTATTAGGATCAAATGTCAAAAGCAACTTTGCATTTTATTACAAATTTGGGGGACAATAATATCTCATTCAGTGGATATATAACACTTTACTTACCCATTGTTTTATTTTTAGACATTGAGGTTATTTCTCATGTTGCAGAGTATAATTACCATATAAATTATTGAACATAAATATATTTTCTGAATTTTGTGTTAATTTCTAAAAGTGATTTGCAGGGCTGGGGATGTGGCTCAAGCGGTAGCACGCTCACCTGGCATGCGTGCGGCCCGGGTTCGATCCTCAGCACCACATACCAAACAAAAATGTTGTGTCCGCCGAAAACTAAAAAAATAAATATTTTTTAAAAATTCTCTCTCTCTCTCTCTCTTAAAAAAAAAAATAAAAGTGATTTGCAGAAGTAGAGCCCCTGGGTCAGATATCTAAACATGGTAAGCAGATATCTAAACATGGTAAGACTGTTATGTATTCTGCTAAAATGGCTAAAATGCTTTCCATATGCATTGGACTAATTAAATCTCTACCAGCAATGATTCAGAAGTATCATAGAAGTGTGTCATGTATCATAGAAGTGACAATTAAGTCTAGCTATTCAAAGGAAATCATATATTTTTAAGTTCTTGACAAGAGTAAATCAGTCTGAAGAAACTAAATGTGAGAGGAAGTACATTTACAGCCATTAATCATCTTATTTAGTTGACTTCTTTCTGAAATAGTTGAAACTATCACAGTTTTAGATAACAACTTCTGAGAAGAAGAAAAATCCAGATCATTACTCTTTTTCCCTCTACCATATCAAATATCTGTTTGAAATCACCCAGATAAATGTCAAATATTTTTTTTAATTTTTCTTTGTAGACATTTGATATGTTTAAACAGAGCCAGAGTTAAAACAACAAATTGCCATGTTGAAAGTTGTTTTGTTTTAGGAGTTTTCTTTGTTGTTGTTGTTATTGTTCCCTGCTTTGTATTTTATCACAAATTAGCCCCCTACTTCCCTTTGTTACAGTCTCAGGATTTTGTGTTCTCATAGGTATTCTTTGTTTTGCCTTACGCACGTAATCTACAGTGTCCCATCTTCAAATAACTATCTTCAATGAAACTCTCATCAGCTGTAATAGAATCGGATGAGTTTAAAACTTAATCTTTATTCACTTGGCATAGAAATTCCTACTGTTCAGTAAATTACTTAAAAAGCATCTCAATCTCCCTTGCTGTGCCAACCAGCACAAACATGATGGTGCCTGCATTTTCAGGCATCATTATCTCTCTTGGAGGGAATCCCAATAAATTCAACATGTAGTTTATTACTGTCTCTATCTGTATGTAAGAATTGATAAAAATCATTGGGTTGTATTATATCTAAACCTAATAGCTGTAAAAATGAATAAATAGTGATAAGAAAAACCAAAAAGTGTAATTTAGGCCTTGATATCTGGAATAGTTATTGCATAATATTTCATACACATTTTTTGAAAAAAGATTCATTGAAAGAAAGGTCAAAATAGTTCTACAAACATACAGAAACCATTAAAAATGTTAGTCTGTTTCTAGGGAAAGCCAAATTATGTTGATTCGATATCAACTCCTTGATGTTTTACATTTTCCCTCTAGTTTTATAAGTTCAAGTTCAATATATAAGGTTTATCTTTTCTTATTCTTTCTTTCTTGCAGACATACCTTTCATTTTTGTTCTTTTTGCCCACCCCTCAGATTAGGTTTGAATGCTGTGTGTGTTGCTTAATTTTACAACAGAAAGAATTTTCTTAAAGTATAATGTAAAATCCTCCTGCAGTTTATATCCTGTATGAGGCACATATTTTCTAAATTGTTTTTACTTCCTTTTAAAATACAATTGGAGATCCACCCCTTGACATTGCTTAACCTTTTTTTTTAATTTTATAGATAACAGTGGAATGCATTACAATTCTTATATACATATAGAGCACAATTTTTCATGTCTCTGGTTGTATACATAGTATATTCACACCAATTTGTGTCTTCATACCTGTACTTTGGATAATAATGATAATCACATTTTACAAAGATGAATTTATGGATTAGCAATGGTTTTCTCTCTGTGCCTGAAATTTTTACCTATAAAATAGACATTAAAAATACCATTTCAGGGTGGCACATGTCTATAATCCTAGCCACTTGGGAGGCTGAGGCAGGAGGATTGCAAGTTCAAGGCCAGCCTCAGCAATTTAGCAAGACCATGTCTCAAAATGAAAAGTACAAAGGGCTAGCTCAATGGTAGAGAGATCCTGCGTGCAATTTTATTTGTTTGTCAGCAGCAAACAAATAAAAACCCAGTACCAATTTTATGAAGTCCTTAGTAAAATGACAGGCATAGAGAAGATGCAATGTATTTATGTATTTGTTCAATATGATACAAATATCTGTCCATGAAATGTCAGACAGATTCTGAATACTTGCTCAAACTGTTGAGAAATAATAAGAAAACAATACCATTGGAGTCATAAAATAATAGGACTCTTGATCAATAAACATTTATTTAAGGCTTACTCTTAGTAAAGAAAATTTATTAACTAAATGAATATGCATTTCGGGTCAAAAATTTTGGAACAACAAGAGTAAAGATTATAGGCACATGCACTCTTCACCTTTTATCTTGGAGAGTTCTTCTCTCTGATGAAATTGCTTAAAAGGATCCTTGAGAGAGGAGTGCAGACACTTCACTTGTGTCTGCTGCACACCACCCTCCATCTGTCTTCTTCTTTACTAACACAATCCAGGAATTGGGCCAACAAGCCCTTCCATTGTTCTGGAATCTTGACTTCATTCCTTTTCTTAGTGACTGGTTTAAAGTGATTGGCCAAGTGATTCAATTCTTGCAAATCCCACAAGAGGTAAAGTCCACTGGGGGACTTCCAAGGACATTCTTGGTGCTTACAAAGGGACCCAAGACAAAGGTAGTTTTCTTTTCCAACCTTTGCACATTAAAGTGCTTGGAACTGCAGCAATCAATTTCAACTATGCATAGACCCACCTGAAGGCCTTCAAGCTGAAAATAGTAGAGTAGAAATCTGGAAAAAAAAATCTGGATCTCTTATGATGTAATTGAGCTGTTGAATCAACCCTTGAATCACCCTTATTCTGATGCTATACTTTTGAAATGTGAAATAATAGATTCCTTAATTGTTTAAGCCATTTTGAGTTGTGGCTTCTATTACTTGCAATATCTAAATTAACACAGAGGGCTAGTTTCACCTGGCCATCCAAACTTATTATTTTGCAGTTGCTAGTGGTTTTTAAAAAAGAAGTCTAGTCAATCTGTTGGCAGGGCTGCATTCCTTTTGGAGGTTGAGGGAAGAATCTGTTTCCTTGCTTTGTCAGATTCTGGAAATTGCCTATTCCTTGGCTTGTGGCCTGGCTTAGTCTATTTGAGCAACTATAAACAAAATACCTTAAATGGAGTGATTTATACACAGAAATGCATTGCTTACAGTTCTGGAGGGTAGGAAGTCCAAGATCAAGGCATTACAGATTCAGTGAGAATGAGGGGTGATTCCCCCCCAAAATGGACTCCTTCTTGCTATGTCAGAACTCCCTTAAGGTTCTTTTATAAGGACTTCATAATTTGATGTAAAATAATTCTTTTTGCCTCTTCATTTCTATAATAACACTTGACATTTACATTGAGTCTTTACTCTGCTCCAGGAACTATTTTAGGAGCTTTATCTATACTTAATTAGTCATCAGGATGTGCCTCTGAAATTATTACTACTGCTATACCCATTTTATCAATGAGAAAATTCAACTCCAGTTTTCTCAATTCATGAAGTTTACAATGAATGCTTATTTTCTCTGTTATTAGAGGAGTTGGTAGCCTATGGCTTATAACACTCTTCTGGAAATAGAAACTAAATTCAGGTTCCTACCACTGGGGATCATTTAGGATGTCTTTATCTGCATTTGCTATATCCAGTGGAGTTTCAACAATGGAGTTTATTGTCTTTCCAGACAAGAGGTCTAGAGGTTGGGATGGGGGTGGTGTACTCAGCAGCTCAGTCATGCCAAGGTTCCTTTTACTAGGGAAGAAGTGATTTCCTTCCCCCCCAAACCCCTAAGCAATGTTTCCTTTTTGGCTTGATTCCTGTACCATTCATTGGAAGATAGGAATGGCCAGTCATGACTCTCTGTGGGCATGAGTCTAACTATCATCTGCATATTGTTGAATGATCCCTAAACAAAGCCAGGGGTCTGTTAGGAAAGAGAAAAGATGAAGAACCAGGGAGCCAGCCCTCTCCAGGACATGCATACCAACAGAATGCAGAATGTTAAATGTTTAGCATACCTTATGAAACAAATAGTTCTATAACTGGCCCCAAGCATGCCCTGCCACCTGTAATTAACAGGCCACTGACTACTTATGGCTACGATCCAGAACAGCCTTCTGAGTGCTCCTCAGCCAGGGCTGGGGTGGCAGCACACGAGGCTGCAACGGAGCAGACTATCACTGTAAATATACTCCCTTCTTATCAGTGCCACTCATGGGGTCCATGTAGTAAACAGATAACTTTGGAGATAATATTTTTTTTCAAAAGGGAAGGAAAAAGTTCTCATTACAGGCCAAATGTGTATCTTGTCAGATAGGGACATTTTGTGTTCACTGGAATTTTTTTTTAAAAGTTGCTTTCTACGTGTTTTCCAAAATAACCTATTTCACCCAGGGTAAATCACGTGACACCTAATTTATCTTCCTCCAGCAGAGCAAAACTGAGTCATTGGCATGGAGACTCAAACCTTTACAGCCAAGCAGTCTTTGGAGGCTTCACCAGAGCCAGTTCTCAGATAGCTAGCTCAGTGCTGCCTCCCTCTCCCACAATAGAGGATCATGTAAAAATTAGACTTGGAACATTTGACTCATATATCATAGTCATTGAACAAACCGTCACCGAGTTCATATCTTGTTGCAATTTGACCATTTTAGTGCTTATTTCTCAAGAAAAGTAGGATTATTTGGCCCAGAGGTTTAATCAGACAGACGTGCATATTGGAACCAAGTGTCCTCTTACTATCTGAACATCCTAACAAAGCTGAGAGCAGCCTTCTTATCATTAGTCAATAAACAGATACAGAGCTGTCTGCAGAAGAGGACTGTCCTGCTACAGTGGCCCAGCTCACCTCTCTAGCACACTGGGGGATGGATGGGTAGGCTGGAAGTAGTTGAAATATTCCTGATAATAATGGAGACAAGTGGCAGAGAACACCTCTTACTTTGACTTCTGCTTCTTCACTGCCATTGCTACTTTCCTATGTAGATCAAAGTCTCTGAAGTAATCACCCCTCAGTAAGTGCAATAGTGGCCTTTGCACACGTGGGGTCCTCCTTGTAGTTTGAGCCAGATGATGTCCTATGTGTAAATGCAACATTGTATACAGGCCAAGAGGTTCTGATAACTCCTCCTACATACTCTATGAGATTGCTGAGACAAAGACTAAGCTACTTGGAAAAGTCTTGGTTTGAACCATTTGGTCCCATGTGTGTCCCTTCACTGATATGAAGCAGTGAATGTGCGGTGTGCCACACACCAACATCGCTGTCACCTCTGGATGCTTTTCCCTTCTCCCCTGGGGGGACATTACTGAAGCACTCAGGTGCTCTGGGATCTGAGGATATCCTTCTGTGTGCTGGTCTTCATGTGGAAAGCTAAGCAGGTGCTGGAAATGTTATTCTCTTCCTCTCTGGCCTCTTCAAGAACTGCTTTGCAGTTGTCCTCACTGCCCTGTAAATCACCCAGAGCCCTCACTGGCAAGTGTAAGATAATTTCTCTAATTGAAAGTGAAATGTGATCGGATTTGTCTAGTCTAGTGTGAATCACTTTTGTGCCTGAGAAATGAAGTCCTATCCCCTGTTATTGTTGCTGGAAGCTGTATGAAAGGAATGAGTCCCTGGAGTTTAGGACTCACATTATGAATCTCACACCAGTGGTGCTGTGGCTGTTTAGAGGGATGGAGTAAGAGTCAAGTCCCTAAGGTGGAGCTATCATGAAAGCCTCAGATTTTAATAGAGAGGTGTTTGAGTACTTAACACACTGAAATTTAATATTAGGCACTTGAAGGAAAAATATTTCCTTTGTAGCAGGCAGCCTCTATTATGTTTTGGAGGAATTTTCCAGTAAATCATCTAACAGCTGCTTTACTGTACAGGCCTTGAAATTTTATCCTTTCATTGGTTACATACGTTTTTGCTTTTGGAAACTTCACATGCTTTTCTTTACCAGTAATATTTTGTTCCCAAAATATCAGCTCCTGGGGAGGATTTAATAAAGATTGACCCAACAAGAATGTTTTTGAGCAAAACTTCTGGGTATTTTTGGCTAGGGTTTCATGTCCTGTGAAAGCACTTTCTATATAAGATTATCATTAAATCCCAAAGACAATTCATAGAGCTTTTGTGACAAAAAGAAAATGTTAATTATCTCTTAACATCAAGACACGTTTATTGGAGAGTGTGGAAATAGTTATTACAATGGGTGTTATCAGAGGTAGTTTGTGTTTGTGCGTGTGTGTGTGGTGTTGGGACAAACCTTAGAAGAAATATAGCCAGTGGAAATTCTTGTTTTCATATTGCAGTTTGACGACTCCCTTTACAGAGGATAAGGTTCTCAATAGCATGTTATTGAACTGAACTTGCAATTCTCAAAGTATGTTGGATTGAGGGTTACCTGAAAAGTCCCTGTTCCAGAATGGTGTCGTACTGTGTTATTTTTAAAAAGGGTTCCTGGTCAATGGGGATTGAAAAATAACAAAAAAAAAAAAAAAAAGAAGGCTGGAAACATATCAGTCATGACTTCAGTTCAATGTGGGCAGAGTTATTATTTAAATCCTTTAAGAAATGAGGATTCCTAATGGACAGTGCAAGAAGGAAGTGGAGGGTCAGGGAATGCACAGAACCCTTTGTTCTCAGAGGCTCATCTGACACTGGTCACGATGTCAATAATGCCAAATGTAGAAGGTCAGGTGGCTTAAATTGAACTTGGTCAATGAAAAAGCTTTCAAGAAGATTTTCAGCGACAACTTAGAATAAAAGAAGGGGGCACCATTTAGGAAAACTTATAGAGGTGAAAAGTTTGCAAATCACTGGGGAACCTGGTGTTATAATTTGAATGTGTCCCTCAAAAATTGTTGGGTTGAAAACAATCCTCCAATTTATATACTGATGGGGCCTTTGTGATGTAATTAGGATTAGCTGAGGTCATGAGGGTGGGGCAGTGATGGCATTAATGGAATATAAGAGGAAGAGAGATCTGAACTAGTACACTTGCTCTGTCTCATTCTGTGATACCCTCCACTAGGTTATGATGGAGGAAGAAGGCTCTAATCAGATACTGCCCTGATGCCAGTATTATGCTTTTTTTCTCTGTCTCCAAAATTTTTAAGACATGAATTTATTTTCTTTATAAATTACCCAGTCTCAGGTATTCAGTGTTAGCAACAGGAAACAGACTAACATTCTGGGTTCCACTTTGTCTCATCTATCAATTTTGAGTAAGAATAAGTCCTCACCTTAGAAATTTTATATGATGGCATGGTAAGAAGTCAGTAAGTAGAATAGCACTTTCCTTCATAGGTTCTGAACCAGTCAGTTCAATGGAGATAAAAGTATAAGTTTAATTACTGAAAACAATTATATTAGAAGGTATGTCTCATGCAAGTTGTCAAATAGGCATTCTTTATCCTCTACTCCCTCTATCTTGGCTGTGATTCAGCCCAAATTGAGGAATTTTGGGACACTCTTACCCAAGATTCTTATGTCATGTTAGTTTAGGGCAAGAAGGGAAGAAAAGAGCAAATGCCCAAAAACTACAGATATAAATTTTTTAAATAGACAAGATAAACTCAAATGAAACCAATGGATTTCATCCACCAATTTTAAGCATGGAAGACCAGGACAAAAGAGTGAATTCCTTGAATGAAACCCATTTTAAAAAATTAAAAAACATTGTAGGGCTGGGTATATAGCTTAGTTGGTAGAGTGCTTACCTCATATGCACAAGGCCCTGGGTTCAATCCCCAGGACCACCAAAAAAAAAAACTGTAATTTTTTGCATGACAGCACATAGAAAATTATAATGACAGAAAAATGGATGAGAAGCAGCTAGCTTAGGGGTATTCACAAGCCTTTCTCAAGGTTGGTTTACCTGTCACCCATAGGGTATACCACATGCACTGATATGGAATCTAGGCAAACTTGTTAGAAAGCTTTGTTTTAAAAGATCTGTCACCTATTTTTCTTACTGTGCTTTTTGAGACATCATGTGTTTTTTTCTCTCTTAATCTATTAATCAGTATGATGTCATTCCCAAAACTCTCTGATTCTATGATACCAATTGTATGTCCTACAATTCAATTTAATTCTGACACTAACTACCCAGAGTTAATGCAAACCCCACAGGTCGATGGGTCTGTCCCACAGATGCCCTTACTTGACATAGTAGTTGCAAGACCTGGAGTCCATGCATACTTCTGACTGATCAGCTATACATTTTGGGTTTCCCATGATCTTCCTTCAAGTTCAATAATTCAGTAGAATGATTCACAGAACTCAGAAAACTTCTGTAGTTATGATCACAATTAAAGGGTACAACTAAGGAACAGACAAAGGGAAGAAATGCATAGGATAGGCATTGAGGTAGAGCTTGGAGGCTGGCCACAAAATTTCCACACCCTCTGTGTGTATCAACATCTCAGCACACAGATGTGCTCACCCACCTGGAAGCTTCCTGGACCTTGCTGTTTTATCAAAGTTTCATTATAGGTGTGATTGACTAAAGAATCACTTGGAAGAGAGGAGAGGAGAAAGATAGGTTGGTTAATCAGTATAAAAATATATTTAGGTAAAAGGATTAAATTCTAGTATTCTATAGCACAGTAGGGTGACTATAGTTAGCAATAATTTACCGTATTTCAAAATAACTAGCAGAAAGGATTTTGAACATTCCCAACATATGCCAGCACATGGATGTGTTCATCTATCTGGAAGCTTCCCAAAACTTGATATTCAAGGATATTTTATCAAGATTTTATTACTAAATCACGGGCCATTGGTGACTGAAAAATCTCCAGCCTTCTTCCCTTCCCTAAAAGTTAGAGAATGAAGCTCAAAATTCCAACACTTTAATCTCATGCTTGGTCTATTTGGTAATTAGCTCTCATCCTAAAGCTATCTAGGGGCCATGATAAATGCTTAAGATGATGGATGTGCTAATATCCTGATTTGATTATTAGACATTATAAACATGTATCAAAGTATGAGATTCTACCCTAAAAATATGTACAAGTATTATGCATCGCTTAAAAATAGAAACAGTATATGTAACTTACCAAAATAGACTCAAGAAAAAGTAGAAAATCTGAATGATTCATTATAGCAATGGAATTAGTAATTAAAAGATTTCTCAAAAATAAACACCAGCTCAGAAAGTTCTATATGTGAATTCAATCAAATATTCAAGGGACATATAAAAGTCCATATAAAAGTTCTAATCTTAAGTCCTTCATCAGACTAAAGAACAGAAATATTCTAAAGTAGTTTAATAAAGCCAGTTGAACCTTAATAAAAAAAATTAGTGATATTAGTATGAACATGAAAAATTATAGACAATTCTCACAATGTGAAAACCCATAATAACGTGTTAGTAGATCAAATCAAGTATTTTGTAACATACAAGTACTTTAAGAAGGAAAGAATTGTTTGATGTTTAAAAAACATATTACTATGATTTACCTTATTGTGATATAAGCACAGAGAGTTCCCATATGACTCCTCAATCTCCCTCTACCCCAGTTTGAAGTAGTAATAATACCAGTATTAGTGTGGTACATATTTTACAATAATGAGCAACTATTGATACGTTATTTAGTAAGGCTCAAAATTGACATTGTTTCCCCTTTTGTGTTCTACATCCTATGATTCTAACAAATGTGTATTGACCTATATCCACTCTGACATTACAACTCATTATTTTATAATTTGAGAGAAGTTTATAAAAATAAAAATAATGATTATTATATAGGCTATGGTGATAAGTATTTCTTAGATTATAGTGATAAGCAATTGCTTAAATCTAAAAACAGACTAACTCTGAGAATTCATTTCTATTTTTTGCTTCTACTAATAGTGCTAATGGCTCAACCTAGAAAAATATCATCTTTCCATGTTAATTTATGCATACATCCTTTGGGTCTGAGAAGGCAATTAATTTCATTGAGGTCATTCTTCTTCAAAATATAGAACAACTGGAAGATTTTTTGCATCTGTTCAGTGTCTAAAACTATTCTTGGCACATTTAGAGGACACAAGGACCTGGAATTATCTGGGAAGACTTTGTAGAGGAGGTGATCTTTGCTCTGGGACTTAGAGAATAAGTTAAAAATTGGAAATGTGTAATAGGAAAAGAGGAGAGAGTAGTATCCATGAGAACTATAATGGTGAATAAATTGGAAGACTATTCATGAATTCTCATTCAAAATATAATAGACTGTTATTCGATGTTTGGACAAAAGTTTAATTGATGGAACCATAGAATTTGTTTGGTATGAAGTTAGACAAAGAAAGATGCTGTTATGGGTTGGATGTGAAGTGTCCCCCAAAAGCTTATTTGTGAGACAAACAAGGATGTTTAGAGGTGAAATGATTGGGTTATGAGAGTCTTAACCTAGTTAGTGAATTAGTCCCTTGATAGGGATTAGCTGGGTGGTAACTAGAAGTAGGTAGTGTGGCTGGAGTAGGTGGGTCACTGGGGGCATGCCTTTGGGGCATAAATTTTGTCTATGGTGATGGGAGTCTCTATGATTCTTGGTATCATGTCCTAAGCTGCTTTCCTCTACCACACTCTTCTGCCATGGAGTTCTGCATTTCATTGAGGTCATTCTTCTTCAAAATATAGAACAACTGGAAGATTGGGGGCTGGTCACAAAACTGGAGCCCTGAGGAATGGAGTGGCCTATGGACTGAGATCTCTTAAACTGTGATCTCCTTAAAAAACTTTTCCTCCTCTAAAATTATACTTGTCATGTCTTTTGGTCATAGCAACACAAAATCTGACTAAGACAGAAACAGAGGAGAAATAAACTCTGTCAAATTGTGAAGGATTACAATCTGAACAGATGATGGCCAATGTAGAGTTTCTGCATAAAGAAGAGGATTATAGATGATTTGACTGATTGGTAGAGAGGAAGGAATTTATGGAGAATCTTCTAAGGTAGAGTTTGATGACACCAAATCTAAGATGGGTTCACTGGATTATTTTAATATCCCCTGCCTTTAAATATGCTTTAGATATATTGAGGACAAAAAAGGCAATTAATTAAGATTCATACAGTTATCTAGGTGTTCAGAACCTAGGTTTAAAAAGTAGCAATAAGATTAAAAGGAAGGGATGGTCTGTAAGACACTTCTATTAAAAAAGGACTAACAGAAACTAATGACTCGATTTGGATTTGGAGGACGGAGAGAAAACAAAGGTGAACTCAGGATATTGAACTAAGAAGACTGTGAGGCTGAAGGTAAAATGAAAAAAAAAATTGCAAAGAGAAGATCAGACTTGAAGCTATAGTTTTGAATAGCAGGGCGGGCAGATTAGAAGGAAAAGGCAAGAAGGCAATTGGACGCAGGAGATAGCTATTCAAATGAGAGAGAAAATAGCATGGAACAGAAACAGGAGCCAAAAGCATCAGGGTGACAAAGAAAGCTCTGTGAGGAGGTGAGACCTTGGTGTAAAAAATGAGGAGGGTACCAGCAGATATTTGGGGACTATCAATGGATGGAGAGGGTTAGAAGATCTGGAAAAGGAAGTATGAGCTAATGAGGGGAATGAGGGAAGGCAGCCACTGAAAGCAGAAGGGAAATGAGTACACTTCCATATTTTCTTTTCCTGCATCTACTTTTTTTTTTTTTTTAACCTGTGGACATTACCTGAATATTCTTTAAAAAATGTATTGCACTTATTTTGAAAATAATATAGGTTCAGTTATCATTATTAGTATCTGAAAGTATGTTTATGTACTGTCTTCTTGGAGAACATGGAACCTTACCTAGATGCTCTTTATGAGAAAAGTGGGGCCATCCTAAATCAGAGTCACATTTCAGGAAGGAAACAGAGCTGCTCACAAGCAGTAAGGATTTAGAATTATTACTTCTCTATGTTATAGTTTGTCTGACACGTGGGGAACAGGTGAACCAGTTCATGTGCGATTCTTTCTTCTTCATTCCTTTGAAGAATATTCTAATTCCATCTTCACCATCTTTTTCTTAAGCAGTATGAATGATAATGAAACTTCAATTTCTTTTTCAGTTCTATGTATTGTAAAAATGCAGTTATGTTTACAGGCATCAAATAATCATTTGTACATCTTATGATCAATGATAAGATTTGACTAATGGATTTTAAAGAAGAAGTGGCTAACTAGTGATAAAGTGTTTATTAGGTGCTCTCTTTGGTATATTGTATTATAGGTGATGGCCAAGACATCATGGTAATTGTAATCTGTTCCAAGTCAAAGCAAACATGCTAGAAAAACCATGGGCATGGGTGCCAGAATAAATTGCATGAATAAAAGCCTGATGTGTTGTGTTTTGGGCTTTTTCTTTTCAAGAATCTACAATTCAAAGGAAAAATGTAATTTTTAGATGGTAGCAGTGGAAGACTGGAAGACGCCACACCACAAGACACAGATCACCAAAGAGGTTTTCACTTTATTACAAAAGGCTGTGTGTTTATATAGGTCTCAGGAGAGGTCGCAGGGCTGAGGTAGATAACAGGTCGCCCGTTTATTGGCAAGCTCTTCCATATGTCAGTTCCGGAGCCCAAGAAGTTAATTCTAATTGGGGCTAAGGCTTCCCACCAGCAGGGTTTGAACGTTGTCGCCGGCGGGAATGTTTAGTGCCAGTGAAAGAAACAAAGAGGAGAAAGAGGGTCGTTATACGCCATGTTGGGGTTTTTCTCTGGGGTGCTGCTGCCATTATATGTTTTCCCAACAAGCAGAAAAATGATTACCCATTGTGTTTTATTATCAAACTGCATATAACAGAAAAATGATTACCTGTTGTATTTTATTATCAAACTGTATATGACAAAGGAGGAAAATTGACATGGAAATACATTCAAGTTTGTATTCAATGTCTACTTCATATAGAGCACCATGAAATATGCTAAAGTAAAAAACTCAAAATTGGTCAGATTTCTGCCTTACAAGAACCTCCCTGGCTAGGGAGACATGTAAACCATGTGGCAAAGAAGGAATGAAAAGCAAGCATTGCCAGATGATTAAATTGGATAAATGTTTCAGGTGTTTAGAGAAGTGAATTTACTTAGGCTGGAAACATCTTCTGGGGAAAGTAGGATTTGAACTGGACTTTTCTGGAGGTGGGGAGGAGGAATTTACATTTGTGAAAGGGAAAGAGGAAGTTATTCCTTTCTTTTAGGGACAACAGCCCTTGCCTAACTTCTAGTTGCCTCCTTTTTTCTCTGCTCCCAAGCCCATATTTTGGACTGGTTGATCATGAACCATATGGGACCTTGGGGAGGTCAGGTATCTGGCCTTATCATACAGAGCATAGGGCAATACAACTCTGACCCTACTCTACTCTGACAGGATTGCCTTGCAAATGTGGCTGAAGTCACATTCTGTACTTATCATCAGCACTTGACAAATAACTTCAGGGCACATAATCTATGCACATGTGATTTACAGGGTCATTGTATAAAGCATTTCAGATGGAAAGAAAAAAGAAGGTCCAGGGAACTTGAAATAACTGCCTTGTACTTGGAACTAAACTGGGTGCTTTTCATACTTCATGTGAATCAATCCCTCCAACAATTCTAAAGGGTTGTGATCTTGATTACAGAGATAAAAAAGGCAGTTTAGAGATGTCAAGCAACGTACTCACCTTCACCAACAGGTAGAGACAAACAGGATTCACACCAGCTTGATTCCAGAAAATAGCCTCTTTTCCTACACCAAAGTCCTACACTAGAGAAAGGTCACTTTTTCTTCAATTACCAGAATCATTTCAGTCTTGAAATCACAGAAAAGAAGACTCATTAAATTAGTTACAAGGTCAAACAAAGTATTTGTTAGGCTAAGCATTGTTGGATGGAACTCTCATTCAACCTTTGTTCAGGAAAAGAGGACATCTTACAGTATGTTCTTTGGAATGATTACTGAAGTAAATAAAGAGAAAGTTTTCCAGTTGCCCCAAGCAATCATGAAAACACTGCATATCTATGTGATTACCAAGCAGTTCAAAAGCATTTTACTGGGCAAATAAAAAGTTCAGAATGAACTCTGTACCAGTGACCTTTAAGCTACCTGAGAAACAAGGAACGTGACGAAGTACAACACGTTCGCCAAGCCCATAGACGAAAGGTCTCTCAAAGCTTTGACACTTTGGCTTACATGGAGCCAAATCCCAGGGAAGAAGAAATGATGTTTATCCAAATAAAAATTAGCTAGATTATATATTGTAACTTCACACTGCACTAGAGAAAAATGACAAAGGGATCACCTGAAAATATAGCATATCATTATCATATATAAAACAGCCTATTAGTAAGACTTGATGTAACAAAGAGGTCGGGTTACTTTCCAAATATATAGAATTTTCTTCATTTCTAATGTATGACTTTATTTTTTGATAATTGCAAAAATATCAACATTTAAAAGAATCTATGAGTTGGTGTTAAAAAGAGTAGCTTCTATAGAAAACTGGAGGTTTCCCTCTTCCTGATTTGCAGGTGAATATATCTCCCTCTAGTGTTCAAAGACATTAATGCAATCATATGTGTTTTTGGATCTGGTTGTGATTAGCAGAAGGTCAATGTGTGGCAATAAAGCAACATCGTTATTTGTTTTTATAGGAAGTGGTCCATATATAGCTCAATATTTTCACAAACAAATACCACATGCATGAACTGCCAACCACATTTTGTAGTGCTCTTTCATATCTAAGTTATCTACTGTAACTTTAACTTTGTACTTGCATAACTTCGTTAAAGGGTTGAAAAATTTTGCAATTTCTAAAAATTTTGAGTTTCCAGAAAGAGAAAACAAGAGTCCAGGGCTTGGTCCTTGAACTACCTTTTCTATTTCTCTTTTTTATAGGTACTCCCTCTTGCTTGATCAACTCATCTATCTCATTGATTCAGTTATCATCTATCTGTGGATGAACTTCTATACCCTGACCAGAGCTACTGCAGAGTTGTATAGCTTCTTGACACCTCAATATCTTGCTTGAATATCTAATAGGCATCTCAAACTTGACATAAGTAAAATCAAATTTGTTATTTTCTTTGCTTTCCATCATTCTGCTCCCCCCCCCCCC
>NW_026000005.1:15937290-15957120 GCF_001458135.2 Marmota marmota marmota | reverse complement strand
CCCCCCCCCCCCTCATTTTAAAGGCCCTACGACTTACCAAATGGTTTGGACAAAAAAAGGGAAGAGGCATTTTACCATATTCTCATCCCTTACATCTGGTTCATCCGTAAGTCCTATCAGATTCACCTCCAAAACTATCATCTGTCGCCTTCTCTCCATCTCCTCTATCTCTGCTCCCATTTTAAGTCACCATTGTTACTTCCCAGGACTTTTACCATAGGCTCCTATTGACCTTCTTGTTTCATTGCCTCATTTCTGTGTATGGTATCACCGGGCAATTAAAATACAGTCCTTCCTCATTGGGTTCCTGACCTTTGCCAGGCCCTGGTTGTAGTAACCTCTTTCCCATATTGGGGTCTACACACTAGCTTCTCCCACTTCCTGGGAAACTCATTCCCTACTGTTTTGACTGGCTTATCTGAAAAGGAGGATGTGTAACAAACACCAAGCCTACTTGCTTTCTTCCACAGTTGCTAAGTTTCAAAAGCAGGAAGTAATAACTACGTGGTAACAAATAACAACATAAAAAATGAGAATTCAGAAGCTGCTTAAGTTTACACAATATATTTTAAAGGAAAAATTTGATTTCATTCAAATCAGCATAAATTTGGGTATAAAATCCTAGCATTTGGTTCATGTGTAATAAAATCATTATAACAAATGAACAAAAAGCAAACGAGCATGCAAATGGTGAGAGAAAACAGGTGATCATAAATGCAACTGAACTTGATGCTTAGGGAACCAAGATTATCAGCAAGTCATTTTCTGTTCTCCATTAGGTCTTTCATATTTGGTCAACTGGGAAACCAGTTTCTGTTTTGAGATATCATCCCTTAAAATGTATTTCTGTATTTATAAGCAAATCAAAAGCATGCAGATAGTTCTACCCAAATTGAGTAACCAGTCTTTCAAGGAGACAATAGGAGTGAAAAAATACCTATCATTTGAGGAATCTAGCGGTCCAACACATCTGTTCATATTTTGTGAAATATGTCAATGGTTGTCAGAATTTTGATCTGGTCTTAACCTGAACAGTGAGGATAAGGATTTACTTTGCTCACTTCTTTCAATTCAGCACTCTCTTAGTGACATTACTGATCTATGAGAATTACTGTGGGAACTCAATCCCAGGAGCCACATTCCTGTTACTTGACAGAGATCATAATAACTGACAAATACAAAAGAATTGGCTTTGCCAATTTTTATCAAATTGTTTTCCTTCCTAATTCTGGCAAGGTGCCCTGTGGACGGCAAATTTAGAAACAGGATTCTGCAAATGAAATGTTGGCCCCAGAGGAGCTATAAATGGAGGTCTTGAAGAAGGCAATGTAGAAAGTCAGGATAGCCTGATGTTTATTTCAATTATGGCTTTTGAGATTGGAGTGAATGGACAACGAGAGAGCAAAGAACTAAAGAAGAAGTTTGTAAATGGGAAAGAGTGGAAAGACTGTTTTCTCAGGCTCACTTCTGTCTAGTATTGTTGCTGTGAATATATCTCTTGCTGGGCCATTCATGTGGATCTTCACCCTCGGTGAAGCAATCTAGTTGACCTTGAACTTCTGGCAAAAAACTTTCAATTCCTTCTGAACACCTGGGAACTAATAGGAGTAGTTCTTTTGGCAGCTTGCTGGCAGCCATTAAACTTACTATACTTTCAAATCTCTTGCTCATTGCCTGTGGCACAAGCTCTCTAGGTATTTATCTTTTCCCTCTCATACTTTTACCTTCTAAACGCTTTTTTTTGTTGTTTGTTTGTTTCTGCTTGGATGAATCAAACTTCTCGTGCTTTACTGACTTTCCAATATTTTCACTGTGCCATGAGCTACAAAACAGCAGCAACAATAACTACTCTTCAAGTCAGTCTCATAACTCTATCTGAACCCCTGCCCTCTATTGAAATCTGTTTCTTATTGAAGCCTCTATTTCTACTTTCCAGGTTTGGAAGATGGGGTCTGCAATATTTATCCTCTCTTTAAATTTATCCTCTGTACAAATTCTTACCAGTTGTAGATTCATAGCATCTTCTCTTCTTGTCTCCTGCTTCATTTGTTGAAGACTTTAGCTCAGTTTTCCTCTCTCCTCTGCTACTTCAGCATCCATGAAAATAATCATATTAGCAATTCAGTTCCTTGACCTTCCATGGCCAAAGTCCTCTGTGTACCCCTTGTGAGTGAAATCATACAATATCTGTCCTTCTGTGACTGCCTAATTTCAGTTAGCATAATTTCTTCAAGTTTCATCCATGTTGTAGTCTGTGTCAGAATCTCCTTCCTTTTTAATGTTGAACAATATTCTCATTACACAAATATACTACATTTTGTATATCAATTCATCTAACAATAGATATTTGGGTTGCTTCCACTTTTTGGCTATTATGAACATAGCTACTATAAATATAAATGTACACATATCTGGTTGTGTCCTAGCTTTCAATTCTTTCAATTCCACCCAGAAGTGTATTTTGGGATCATATGGTAATTCTACTGTGATTTTTTGAGGTACTTCCATACTGTTTTCCATAGCAAGTATACCATTTTATATACCCACCAGTAGTGCATAGGATTGCAATTCTTGCTAATACTTGTTAATATTTTAGATATTAATCCTTTATCAGATATGTGATTTACAAATATTTGCTCCTATTCTGTGGGTTGCTGTTTTTTTTTTCTGTTGATGTTTTAATGCACAAATTTCTTAATTTGGATAAAATCAAACTTACCTGTTTTTTCTTTTGTTGTTTTAGGTGTCATATCTAAGAAATCATCACCAAATCCAGCATCATGGAGTTTTCCCCATTTTCTTCTAAGAGTTTTATAGTTTTAGCTCTTAGATCTAGGTGTTTCATCTATTTTGAGTTTATTTTTGTATATGCTGTTACATATGGTGTTCACTTCTGATTTTTTATTTTTATTTTTTTTCCATATAAAAATCTAGTTTTCCCAACACCGTTTGTTGAAAAGACTGTTTGATTACTATAGCTCTTTGGTATATTTTGAAATAATCAAGTGTGAGTCCTCCAACCATGGTCTTCTTTTTCAAGATTGTTTTGTTTATTAGGGCTCCCTTAAGGTTCCATAAGAATTTTAGGATGGGACTCTTCTATTTCTTAACATAAAACTTTTCAATGCAGATCAACTGCCCTTGAAATCTAAACTCCTTACCATGTTTTATAAGACTATCACTTGTTTCATCTCTAAATTCTAAACCCCTTTACCCAAATCTACTCTTTAGTCTTTCAATCCATTTTCAATTCTTCCAACGCGCATGTTCTTCGTCCCAGGCTTTTATATATGATCTGCTTTCTGCCTGGAACATTCTTTGCATGGCCATGCCTTCTTCCTTCAGACCTCAGCTTCCACAAGCCTTCCACACCTTCCATGAGAAAATTGGCTGGTGCTTTGTGTTTTCCCGAGGACTCCTTTCCAGCTCTGTCTTCACTGCATTATAAATGCTTGCTGGAACCTTCCCCTAACCCGTGCTGAAGGGACTGTCTTGGTCACTCTTGTGGGTTGGGGCTTAGCACAGTACCTTTCATATAACAAGTTATCCGTGAATGTGAATTTAAATGAATCTTTGTAGGTTCTTTTTCTGGCATTCTTCCAAGGAATAGTTTTTCTAGCATGTGGGAAGAGTCAACCGGAGAATGGGAGTTGGCCAGCACACAGTTAATAAAGGTGTTTCCTGGCTCCAGTCTTGCATGCCTTCCACTTGCCCACACTGGCATTGTAATTTGCGATCATTTCACGTCACCAATCTTCAGACAACTTCCAGGCAAAAAAAAGCTAAATGAGGGTTTAAGATGGAGGTCCTGTGCACCCCGCTTACTTGGAGGGTGCAAGATGTGAGGATGGACGTCAGTAATCAAAGGGTCTTCACGCTTCACGGCCGCCACCCACCGCCTCGGGTGTGCCGAACGCACCCCTTGCGGCCCCACCGTGGCGCAACAGAAGTGCGGGTGAGAGCACAGAAAGACTTTCCGCGGGAACGCTCTGAGGTTCCGGGCTCAGTCACTAGGGCAACAGATAACCGGAAGTGGAACATGCGCGGCCTGTTGCTAGGCAACGAACGCTGCCCGGACGCTAGACTGCCCAGGCGCCGAAGCAGAGGCTGAGGGAGCGGAGGCTGCGCACCGCACCCAGACGCCCCATCTCAGGTCGGAGGGCTTCTGAGGGTTCCCGGTAGAAGCGACCCGGGAGCCGGCCTGTCGGTCAGCGTGTCCTCGCCGCCATGAGTGGCGAGCAGGTGAGAGGGCCGCACCAGCCCCGCCGCCGCGGCTCCGCACTTGCCCCGCAGTTCAGAAGGGTAGAAGCCGCGGCACCCGGCGGTGTACCCCTGGGGTATTGAGCGCGTCATAACAACCCAGCAGTGAGAGCTGGCCCTGAGAGTGGCAGGCGCTGTCGTGGCTGGCGTGTGCGCAGGAGGGAGGCTGAGGAGTCGCAGGGGGCTGGGCTCTTCCTAGCTGTCGGCAGATCGCCCAGTCTCTCCAAGCCTTAGTTCTTCCTCAGAGCAACTTTCCTAAGCTTATTAAGAAGTTCCAATAAGAGAAAATACGACACCGTACCTTAGCTCTGGTATGCCATATTCTACAAGAGAGGGTTTGATATGTCGCAAATAGCACTGCTTAAGAGTGTAATAAAAGATGCAAGTTGCAATGGCTACTTTTAAAAAAGAAGTGTGTCCTTATTGAACCAAATGCAGAACAGTGATCTATCTTTTTTAATAGCCAGCAAGGAATGGGGAGGCAGTACCAGGGAATTTTTGTTTAAGTCTGAAAATTTTGATTAGCTTCTTTGTTTCGATACTAAACTATTATTCTTTTGCATGGCTTCATAGTGCTCTGTGTGTGTCTATTTTAGAATTTATTGTGGAAAACATCTTAAAAGGTGATTTAGTCAAGTATTAAAGTTGTAGATTAAAGCAGAAAATGTCAAGATCCCAATTCATTAATCAAATAAGTAATTAATACCTGAATGCTCAAAAAATTGATTTTAGCGTTTTATTGACACGAGAATTAAGAATATGTAATTAGTACTAAGTAGTAAAATAACAAAGGAGATAGCAAAAAAAAAAAAAACACAAACAAACAAACAAACAAAAACTTGGATACCAGTAACTAAAATACTGAGCAATTGATTACTAGACCTTACTAGTAATTTTATGTGATGTTATTGTAATCAGTCTTTTAATATATATGTATTAATATATATTGAGCACCTTCTTTGATTGATGCCCAAATCAGAATTTGACTTGATCTTGAACCATATCAAGATTGTCAAATTTTGAAATAAATCTTTATTAAATTTACAGTGGTATTTCTGAATGACTTATTTCTCAGTTTCCTTAACTTCCTCCTCACAACTAAAAAGCATTCACTAAAACTCCACTGGCAGTTAATTTTTAAGTTTTGCTTCGTTTTTATAAAAGTGATGCAGGGAAATGATGGCCCTGGTCTCTCCCCACCCCTCCAAAAAAGGTGTTGTTTTACTGAACAGGCAGTGGGATCTTAAAGAATGGGCATTAACCCACCTAAGGTCCCCCCAGCCCACTTTCTACATACTATTTTTAAACAGCAGAGGGCCCTCTCTCATTGCTTTGTTTGATTTGTAATTTTAAAATTAGTCTCAATACTTTAACTTATATGACAATTTAGAGTGTAGTTTTCCTTTTGAAAAGATGGAAGTTTTCATATTTTAATCTAAAGCAAATAGAATGGATTAAACTTTTGGAAATTCAATTTTAATGTGACATTTACTTATGTATTCATTCAGTTTGAAAAAGTGAGCAGGTGGTAAAATCATATTTACTGAGGAGGTTTTACCATATTCATCTGATTAGTGGAAGGTCAAGAATGACATGACATTTTTCAGAAACAGCAGTCTGGGTTTTTCTCCTAAGTTAGCTATTTTTAAAAAGTCAGTCTTTTAGTATTGCTCAATTTATTTTTAAAAATAGTTAAAACATAAGGCATTTTGAGTTTCAGTTGAAGAACTTACCAAAGTTTAAAGGTACCAATAACCAAAGACCAGAAAGCTGTCTACAAATTGACTACCACTTGGGAGAAGAGGGGAAAAAAATTGTTGTCAGCCTTTTACTACTCAGGTACTTTTTCTAGTTATAGAATCAAGGAATTTTTGCATGGCTATGATATTCATCCGTTTTTTTCCTTCATCATACTTTCTTAGTGTCATTACTTTAAAAAGAAGGGAAAAGTTCACCATGAGACCAACATCATGGTAACAACTTTAAAAATCAGAACTCAAATATATGACAGTTATATATAAATAGTGTCACTTATATTTAATAAAGTTTGATAGGTTAATTTAACCAGACATATTTGATCAGAATGGTTAACACTTAGATAATGCCATGTTAATATCTCTACTAACATGTAAGTGAATGAAAATCTGCAAAGTTAAACCCAATGTGAAAATGATATCATTTTCAATGTTATTCTAGAAATTCAGTATGTTTCTCCTAAAGTTACAAAAAGTTTCATGTAACATGGATCCCAAAGTTCACATGGAAGAAAGGTCAAGATTGTGTCTGATCATTTTTTAAAAATATATTTTTTAGTTGTAGATGGACATGATACCTTTATTTCATTTATTTATTTTTATGTGGTGCTGAGGATTGAACCCAGAGCCTCACATGTGCTAGGCAAGCACTCTATCACTGAGCCCCAGCCCCAGCCCCTGATAATTTTTAGAATAATAAAGTGATAATAAATAGATAGAAAAATAAAGAATAATAAAGTAAAGGGAATTTCCCTGCAGATTTCAGGAAGTATTGTGAATTGTGATAATTTAGACAATGTGATACATTTTTTAAAACAAACAAAGAAACTAAATAAAGAAACAAAAAGATATGCACATAGTATGTGTGTAACATATTTATATTACATATACACTCATAAGTGTGTATGCAATTCATGCTCAAGAATTGTGTGTGTACTAAAACACATCTGAGGATTTTTTTGTGTGTATGGTGCTGGGGATTAAACCCAGGTCCTTGTGCATGCAAGGCAAGCACTGTACCAACTGAGCTATATCCCTAGTCCCACATGAAGATATTCACTGAGGCATTAGAAAAACACTGGAAATAAGCAAAATGTTCATTCATAAGAGAAAGGAATGTGTAAATTGTATTATATTCATATAAGTAATATATAGCAATGAAAATCAGTGAGGTAAGTATAATTTATCAATCAATGTGGATAAATTTCAAACCTAATACTATAAACAGCAGATTGCAGAAGGATACAAATAGTGAAATATGATTTATATAAAATTCAAAAGCCTGCAATAACAATATCTCAAGCTATTTAATGACCAAATGTATGTAATAAGAATAGTATATATTGCAGGGGAATAATAAACACAAAATTCCAGAGTGCAAAGACTTAGGATGGACAGAGTTGGGTTGAGGACATATGACTTTTCATGATATTTTTTTTTCTTTTTGAAATATTTAATAATTTTAAGAGAATGGAATGTGAATAAATGTGGCTAGAGTGCACAGACAATTTTGGTGCAGGAAACAGATAAATTATGTTTGTGATAACTAGAGTGGAAAGCACAGTTAAGGAAGATATTTTCTTTTTAAAAAATAAGCATTCTTTATTTGAATGTTGATGGGAGTGTTTCACTATAAAAGGAGGCATTGCTAATTACAGAGATAAAAGGGGGATTGCTTGGAAAATATAATGCTTGTTAAAGTGAAAGGAGATTGTGGTAGTTGAAGGATTGGCTTCTGCTAGGAGGTGGGATATTGTCTCCACTGCTTGTAGATGGAGGACAGAAGAACAATATGGGCACCATTGCTAGTAGGCTTATAGATTTGGTTACAAGAAATGAAATGATGATGGATGAAAAAAGATACATTATTCATCACCAAAAGTAGGAGAAAAAAATAGTATTAGAAAAAAATAGAATTTTTGAGTCTATGTGAGATCATCCATAATTGACACCGATTGGTGATAGGATTTTCCTCCAGCAATATGTACCTACTTGGGTACATATATGGAGAAGGTGAATCGTTGAATTTCAGTGGGATTATAGTTCTGTCAAATGTGTAAGAAAGAAGGAGTTGAGGGTATTTGATAGTATAGAATCTAAGAGGAACAAGAAGAAAAAGAACATAAGAAGGAGTAGATAGATTGTGATGAGAAGGGTATGGATTTTGTTATCAGAGGTCTCAATAAAAGCAAAGAAACAGAGCCTTGAGGAAAGTATCACATAATAATAGAGAATCAAAGCATGTGGTAATCAGAGAAGAGAGTGTTTAAAATCAAGATTTCACAACTGGTGCCATATTTTTAGAATTTAGAAGGGTTGACATGGGAGTGAATGACAGAGATGAATTGAAAAAATAAAAAGGTTACAGATAAGATTAAGATTAAATAACTAAGGAATTAGAATACTGGACAGATGATTCTCAGGTGTGTGTGTGTGTATGTGTGTGTGTGTGTGTGTGTGTATTTTTTTTTCTGGTACCGGGGATTGAATTCAGGGGCTCTTTGACCACTGAGCCACATCCTGGATCGTATCTTTTATTTTATTTAGAGATAGGGTCTCACTGAGTTGCTTAGTGCCTCGCTTTTGCTGAGACTGACTTTGAACTTGCAATCCTCCTGCCTCAGACTCCTGAGCTGATGGACTTATTTTTCAGTCATTGAGATTGATGAGCAAGAATATATGCTTTTTCTGTTCAGAATAAATGCAATTAAACTCAAACTCTAAAAAGTTAGTTAATGAGAGAATGACATCAGAATGTATTCAAGTATGCAAAAAGCGTAAAATATTCAGGACTCTTTCTCCCTTTTTCATTCCCTCTTTGTATTCCTGAATATCTCCAATCTGTCTCCTTTCATGCTCTTCTGGTTCTCTTTCAGTTTCTTGGATCAGTTACGGATATAGTGAGAAAATGTTAGACTCAGAAAATATTTTGTAGGTAGAGCTCAAAGGGTTGACTAATACATTACATATATAATGTGAAAAAAAAAAGCAAGCAGTCAAGGGTGGGATTTTACCTTGAAATTGAAATGTGAATGGTGGTGATGTCATATATATATATATATATTTTTAGTTCAAGAAAACAGTAAAGTTCTACTAGGGTATGTAAGTGTTCATTAAGCAAGCAATATTTTGGACATGTTAAGGTAGAAATAAATCTTTTTTAGTCCTCCAAGTAGAGTTATCAAACTAACTATAGAAGAGTCAGAAACCTTGGGAAAAGATTAGTACTGGAGAGGTAAACTTGAAAGATTTCAGTGTACAGATGATATTTACAATATTTGGACTAGATAGATCAATTAAGAAGGAAATTTACATTAGAAATTGCCATGTCTATAACATGAAGATAAAAAAAAGCACGAGAAGTAACAAGAGGAATAAGTTCAAAAGATTCTACATTAAATTGTCTTGACACCCTTTTGAAAAATTTATAGATCATAAATGTGTGGGGTTTTTTGAACTATTAATTCTATTGCTTTGATCTACATGTTTATCCTTATGTTAATACCACATGGTCTACATTACTGTAGTTTTGTAGTAAGTTATGAAATATGGAAAGGTGAGTCTATCACTTTGTACTTATTTTTAAATATAGTTCAATTGTTCTGGGTTTCATATATTTCCTTGTGAAATTTATGATCAACTTTTAAATTTCTACTAAAAAAATCAATCTTAGTTTCCCAATCCATGAACATGGTATTTTTTTCTAATTTATTAAGGTCTTTTAAAATTTCTTTAAATAATACCTTGTAATTTTCAATTTTCACTGTACAAGTGTTACACACCTTTTCTTAATTTCATTCCTAAGTATTTTATTCCTTTTGATGTAAATAAAATTTTTTCTTGATTTCAATTTTGGATTTTTATTGCTAGTATCTAAATATAGTTAATTTTGTATATATATTTTTTCAAATATTTTTAGTTGTAGGTGGACACAAGACCTTTATTTTGTTTATTTACTTCTATGTGGTGCCAAGGATTGAACCCAGTGCCTCACATATGCGAGGCAAGTGCTCTAACAGTGAGCTACAACCCCATTCCTGATTTTTGTATATTGATCTAGTATTCCACAACCTTGTCAAGTTCATTCATTAGCTCTATTAATTTTTTGGTGGGTTATAGGATTTTCTAAATACAAGGTCATACATCTGTATAATATGTTTTAGACTATTTGGGAAGATATGCACTTTACTTTATAGTAAACACTATAAAATTTGGTTGAGTGAATCAATTTTAGCACTAGCAGATAAACTGTTTTGCTTTTTCATATTTTCATGCAGGATAAATCAACTGGCAAAGAAAAATCCAAGGAACCAGTAAGATTTCTACCACAGTTGCCTATGGTAATTTACTAATATATTATCATTGCTTCTATACAATGTCTAATTTGAAATTTAGTAACTTGAAAATGAGTTACTGAATTTCTGATTTTAAATTCTTTGTTTCACATGATTTTTTTCTGGTGAAGAAATTCATTGAGGTACATATCTTAGGAAAATATCTTAACAAAGTCACTGTAACTACAATGTCTTAGTTACATACAAAAATTTGAGTTTTATGGTTAGAGGAATAGCCAACATTACTAGCAGAAGGAATGTTAGTGTTGGAGTCAGGAAATGAGACTGTGGGTCAGAGCTTTGCCCTTTGTGACTTTGTGACGTTTTGGGAGTCACCTCTCTGAGCCTTCATTTCTGATTTAAAAATAAGAGGCCTTGATGATCTCTGAGGAAACAGCTCTTCATGCTAAAAAAGGCTATATTGTAAAAGATGTCTTAGATTTTGGCATCCTTTTTCAATATTTTGACTGTAAATAATTTAGACAGTTAATAGGCATTTTTAGTTGATAAAATGCTGAACAAGTTATGTTTTACCATATAAAATTTTTTGTCTAGTAATTATGTTAAAATTTTAATGCCATTGAGTTAAACTCTTATAACTCCTAGAAGCTGAGTTAAAGTGGAGTTTTAATGCAAACATTTATTTTGAAACATTTTAAAAGCTCATAATGAGTTCTATGCTAGAATTTGCATTACTTCATATGAAGATGATCCCTAATAATTTAAAATGATAAATTCTTTCAGTTTAAAACAAACTTGAATGAAAATTTTAAGTGAATAATCTTGAAGATTTGAAAGTACATATTTTGTGAGTCTATTTGTATTGATAATAATATCAAGATTACCACAAGTTCTACAAAACAAAATCATAATTTTTTTTAGTTTTATGAATATCTACTTTGAGTTTTCTCATTTATAAGTTAAGGAAATTGAAATGAAACACACTTCTCTTTAAAAATTAAACATTTTAAAGCTGAAAATATTGATATTAGTGTTTTTTGGTATGTTAGATTTAAATTTACTTACTTAATAAATATTCGAAGTTGAGATGAATCATCCTTTCAAGCCGGAGCTACATTTAGTTATCTTAACGGCTTTTGTTACCTACTCTGCTCTTATTTGACTATATCTTGCAATATTTTTTCTGTATCTTTTGAGCTTTATTTCTTTTAAGAGAAATCATACTTTAAAAAATAATCTGTTAACTTAAAACAATTTTCATTTAAATATTAAAGTTTGTATTGGATAAAAGTTTAGTAGTCATTAAGACCAAGACTGATTTTCATTATAGACCTTTTTGCTTCTGAAAGTTATCATTGATAGGGTGACCCAGCATGGATAACTCCCAGCATCTGTTAGCTGGTAACCTGATTCTCACCCTTTCTACACACCCCACTCATAGTATTGCCATGAATCTTAAATCCTTTATAGAGAAAGATGGGAGTAGAAGAATGGAAAGTCAGATGGAAAGATAAAAGAGCACTGATTTTTAAGTACTCTTATCTTGTCTTAATTTCTTATCCCATGAAAAAAGAGCCTGAAAAAAAGAACTTGTAGACAGCTAGTTTCTCTGGGAGGTGATCTCGGGATACAGGAGTAAGAGAGTAGAGGGAGCAAAATTAGGAAGAAGGAGATTTAATAGAAACACGGGCTATCACGTTGGTTGCTCAGTAGGCAACTGTTCCTGTCATGATATTTTGAGCTTATAGAATGCTTCCTGGAATTTTTCACCTAAGGAGAATCAAGGAATGACATTTATCCATCTTCTGTCATCCTGCGTTGATGGAGAATAGCTCCTGGGGATGTTACTTCTTACCTATTCTGGGTGCTTCTGTGTGTGGGGACAGTGGAATCTTCCTATGCTATGGCATTGGAGGAATCCCCATAAGGAAGCACAAGTACATATTTCTTGAAGCAAAACACTGTTATGAGTTGAAACCAACACAAAACTGTTTACTGCAATGCAGCCATGTGTAGAATCAGAGGTGAGACCATGAAGATGTTAAATGATGTGAGGCAATATCATTAGATGATATTCTTGCTTATGTGTGGATACTTTTCTTGGTTAGCCAGAGAAGAACTACTATTTATAAAATTTACTATTATATATATATATATATATATATATATATATATATATTCTATACTTTAGTATAAGAAGGAAATATTAAGGCCCTACCAACTTTCTCCATCCAGAGTACTGATGAGCTCAGCAAAGAGATGGTTGATATAGAGATTCTAAGTAAGGTGTGTTTATAGATTTGTTGTAGGCTGTTTTATTTATTTATTTATTTATTTTTGTGGTGCTGGGGATTGAACCCAGGGCCTTGTGCATGTGAGACAAGCACTCTACCAACTGAGCTATATCTCCAGCCCAAGCAGATGATTTTGACACTTGTAGACAATTTTGGACATTATAATAGTCCTTATTTGAATTGCCTCTGTACCCTATTATCAAAATTCCAGGGCTTGTAAACCATACAGTCCAAAGTCTTTCTTTTCTGTCATTGATAACTGAATTCTCATCAGGCCTTTGCTATGCTCTTATTGGGGAGAACCTACTGTACCTTTTAACATGAAAATGTTGTGTTCACATTTCCCTTGATATTGTGTTGTCCACTGGGAATTATAGAAAATAGAGCAATTGGGGGTACAGCATTGGAGGTGCATGAAATACTCACTTAACTTGAGGTTTGTGCTTTGGTAAGTACTTTTTGAAGCTCTTTGCAATTCTTTAATTCTTTTTCTTGTTACACTATTTTTAGAATTGTTTAACCAGTTTTCTAAGATAACATTAAAATCAGTTTATCCAGCTCTGCAAGACTCATTTAGTAGACAAGGGTAGAATGAGGAGGAAGAAGAATAGGATAATGTAGGAGCATACATACCTTAGAAAGAATTTAAACTATAATAAATGCTGTGCATATTCAAAGAAGATCACCTGCAATTGAACTTAAGAAAGACTATCTTAAACATTTTTGATTCTTGTCTTGAAGAAAGGTCCAGGTTTTAACAGGGAGATATTGAGGGGTATATTGTTGGCTCTATTAGGCAGGGTAACTAATATTAGCTGACATAACAGACAGATTTCCAAATCTCAGAGGCTTTACCCATCAAAGATTTCCCTCTGCTCACATGAAATCTGATGTAGGTCAGATAGCTCTCTATCTTATCACTATGCCAGGGAGAGCACATGGCCTCCACGGCTGCAGTGGCAGGGGTGAGACTGCAATGCAAGAGGCATTCCAGCTCTTAGCTACCTGCCTTGTCCATGCAGCACAAATCACGTGGCAACAGAATAACTGTGAGAGAGGCTAGGAAATGAAATTATTCAGAGTACATTGAGGAGGGCTTTGAAAAACAGTACTAAGACATGTACCTACTTCACTGGGAATTTGTTAATGTCTCTGAGCAGTATGGTCAGAGCTGTGCCTCAGGAAGGTTGGAGTGACCTTCTGTTATTAGCATTGTCTATAAATCAAGGCCTTTATCTACTTTTTCCTGGATTATCTTAAAAAGCTGCTAGACTTGACACAAGTCTCTTCTTGTATATCTTTTTACTGCTGCTAGAATCATTTGTGAAATAACCCTTTTTGTGTCCCTGCCTGATAAATAGGGCAACACAATTTATCAACCAAACTGACATAACATTAAGAGTGAAAGTGCTACTAATTATAATAGGGCAAGAGATGTCAACTGGAACTATGTCTAGCAAACTGGGATTTAAGATTACCATAGGAGGGACTACAATAGCTCTCTATTGCAAGCCAGGCCAGTTATCCCTTAAAATCCAAGTCCTTCATGACATACAGCACCCACCTATGCATCCCTGTTTCTTCCCTCACCCTTTGTTCAAATTCCTACCCCAACATAACTCTCCAAAGAGGCTCTTCCTACCCCATCTCTCATAGCATTTCTCTATCCCTTTACACTCTTTTATTTTTCTCTATTGCACATATTATTTCCCTAGATTATATGACACATATATACTGAAATAGCTTTCTGTACTCCACTAGAATGTACATGCCATGAGGGGAGGGACTTAGTTCTGTCCATGACTATAGACCCAGTGCCTAAGTAGAGCCCAAGACATGGGGGGAGCTCAGTAAGTCTTTGTTGACTAGGAAATTGATTACCTTTGACTTGTTCCAAGTCCTCTTACCATCTATCCCAACACCCCCTCCCAATTGCCAGTCTCATTTAATTATATTGTTGATAGACCTTTATTTTACTTATTTATATGCAGTGCTGAGAATGGAACCCAGTGCCTCATACATGCCAGAAAAGCACTCTACCACTGAGCCACAGCCTCTTAATCCTCAGTTCTTGATGCTCCTTCTGTCTTCAGTGCGCTCCTTGGTGTCCTTCTCTGTGGAGATCCAGCTGTGCTTCAAGGCTTATAGCTACCATCATTTTTCTTTTGGAAGTTTCTTAGAATTCTTTCCTCTACATCCTGTCCTGAATGGAAGCACATAGTTTTTTGTTAAGTTTGCACTTTATGGAGGCATTCCTTATCTATATAACGGGCACAAAAGTGGTACAACAGCACTTACCTTATAATTTTTAAGAAAATTCAATGAACTGCTTCATGTAAATTTCTTAGAACAATATAATACATATAATGTAATCAATACAAGATATAAACAAATCCATATAAAGAATTATTAATGAGATAATTTATATCCTTTGTGTTTCACACTATCTTCAAATTCTAGTTTATATTTTAAACATTTCAACTCAGCCACATTTTAAATGGTCAATAACTACAGCAAGCTGGTGGATACTGTTTTGGACAGTATAGCTCTAAAGAATGTAGAAATAGGAGATATAAGGAGAAGCCACTCGGTCTAAAGGAAAGGCTCAAGGAACAAATTTGGAATTGAAGCTTTTAATTTTAATCTGGGGATTAAACCCTATGGCACTTTACCACTACATCCCCATCTCTTTTCTAATTTTTAAATTTTGAGACAGGCTCTTGCTAAGTTGCTGAGGGTAGCCTTCATCTTCTGATTCTCTTGTCTCAGCCTCCCAAATTGCTGAGATTAGAGGTGTGCACTGCCACGCCTGACTCAAGGAACAAATTTGGAAGAGCCATCCATTCCCCAAAACTTACATTCAGACCTCATCCGAGAGGGTGTTACTGTGGCTCACTGGATGGTAGAGACATTTGCTGAGGAGTTGCAGGTCTGGGCTGGAAGGTGAATACCACCTGCTGGGATGCTGAAGGTTTGGAAGGAAGTCTCCCTCTGTGGTATAAGTGAAACTTGTGGAAAATCACTCATAGGAAAGCCAGTGAAACCTGCTGGAGGTGATCTGCCACTGGGTGAGTCACATACCACAGGTGGAATAGGTGCCAAAACAGGGAAGGATGCTGACTGCTGGCATCATAGGAGCAATGAGAAAAAGTGCTGGAAGCAGGAAGGAAGCCTCCTCCTCTTCACTGTCTCTTTAGCACCCTTTATAATTATATGCCAGTTGGCAAAGGAGAAATGTTTTTGAAGGTCCCATCCAATATCCCAAAGGAGGGCTGAAAGGGTAGATCTGGAACTGAGAGGCAGTACATTGATAATTGCCCAAAAGCACAGCTCGTATTATCTGCTTTAGATATCAAAATGTTCTGTTATCACCTCAACATGCTCTCAGCTAGATGACACTTAGCCCTGGAATCACTGTTTTCTGCAAAGGAAATAGCGGCAGGTTTTTCTTAAAAAGAGAAAAGTATAAATGCCCCAAAATATAAATGTCGTTCATGATAATTTGAGGCTGCATTAACCTGAATACATTGTTACCTTCAGAAATACACCATTTGGGGCTATCAGTAAGGATACAAATGACATTTTCACAATAGAGAGATAAAGCTGTGTAACTCCTGGACACTAGGTTCAGATAAATTTTCAGATAAGGATGTGATGGATAAAAGGCTTTGCACACTTTTTCAAGCTTTTGATAACTATTGCAATGTACCATATTCCTTTATTTCCTTTCACTGAAGAAAATAATTCTAACAAATATTGAGAATTTAAAAAGTCATAAAGTATGTCTTTGAGTATGTTGAATAATATACATTTTACTTTATGACAGACACTGTAAAATTTGGTTGAGTGAATCAATTTTGCATTAATAGAGTAAACAAGTTTTGTTCCCTATATTTTTTTCATGCAGGAAAAATCGACTAACAAAGAGAAAGCAAAATCAAAGGCATCAGCAAGAGTTTTGCCACAGTTGTCTCTGGTAATTTACCTACACCCTCTCAATGTACCTCTACCTATACTCTATATTCTCAAATGTTTTCCATTTAAAAAAATGTTTGTGAATTTTCAAACTTGAAAAATAAGTAACTGAATTTCTGATTTTGAAATTTGTACTCCAGGTTGAGTCATTTCTGATCATATATCTTAGGCAAAATAGACTATCTTAATAAAATCGCTGTAACTAAAATTTCTTAATATGTACAAATATTCTAGTATTATGAGTAGAAGAACTGCCAACATAGATTAGCAGAAGGATTATCAGTGTGGGATTCAGGAACAAGGGCTTGGGTTAAAACTTTGTCCCTTATGACTCTGTGACCTTCGGGAAGTCATTACTTCTCTGACCTCATTTCTAGGTTTGAAAATGAGACTACTTAATAATCTCTGAGGAGAAGGCTCTCAGTACTAAAAGGCTGTACTACAAAAAAATTTCTCAGATCTTGGCATCTTTTTTTTTATTATTTTGACTACAAATGATTGTTTTCCTGTGGAAAAGACCATTAATAGACATTTTTAGTTGATAAAGGGCTGGAAAAGTTAGATTTTGTCATAATAAAATTTATAGTCTAATAAATTATGTTGAATTTAATGCCATCAAATTACAGTCTTGTAACTCCTAGAAGCTGAGTTTAATGGAGTTTCAGTGCAAACACTATTGTTTTACATTGTGATAAAAATATATAACATAAAATTTACTACTTTAGCCTTTTTAAATACATAGTTCAGTGGCATCTAGTAGTGCACCCTGTTGTGCATCCATAATTATCACTCATTTCCATAGTTCTTTTCTTCTTCCCTCTTGTATCCTTTACATGACCACTTCCCAATATTTCCTCCCACAGTCCCTGGAAAATAACCATCTTACTTTTGCTCTTATATATTTGATTAGGCATGTCATATAAGTGGAATCATACAGTATTTATCCTTTTGCATTTGACTTATTTCACTTAGCATAATCTTTGGATTCATCCAAAGCATTATTTGTATGGACAGGGATTTTAAAAGTTTAGTGCAAACTGCAATATTGAATTTATGCTGCTCTGTACAAATTTGAAACAAGGATGATTTTCACTTAGAACACTTGAATATATTGTTAGATGAATTATCTTGAACATTTCAAAGTACACATTTTAATTGAAAATATGCTTTTATTGATAATGTGTCATTATACCATGTCTGTACAATTGAGCATATTATATTTTCCTTAGTCCTGCAAAATCTATGTTAAGTGTTTAGTTTAAAAGTTAAAGACCTGAAATTGACTAGACAATGTATTTTCTTTTTAAGTATTTAACAAATTTTAAAGCTGAAAAATTGCTCTCAGTTTGTTGTGTCTTGTCAGTATACAGATTGAAAAATATAAACTTAATTGAAATTTACTTACTGAACGTCTATAACTGAGATTAATAATACCCCTTTCCTGTAGAAAAGCACACAATCACCTACAGTGGATTGTTCAATGTGCTTTGAATTTTATGTTTTAGAGGAAATAGTATTTTATTTTAAAAAAATAATTCATTAAAAATGATTTTCATTTGCATATTAAGGTTTGCACTTGGATAAAAGTGCTCCAGCAACAAAGAAACAAGTAAGACCTAGAGTGATTTTCATTATAGACCTTGATTCTTCTAGAAGGTGATCACTGAGTTGAAATTAAGTTGATCCAGGACTGGTGGCTCCTAGCCTGTATGAACTGGTGACCTGATTCCTACCCTTGTTTTACACCTCATTCATAGCACTTCTGTGAATCTTAAATCTTTAAAGGGCAGAGGGAAGGATGGAAAAAGCACTAACTTATAAACTGTCCTAACCTATTTTCCTGAGAAAGAAGAAACTGAAAAAGAAAGACTTGTGTGAAATCACTTCATTTGGGATGCAGGAGTAAGAAACTGGGCTGAATGAAACTATGAAAAAAGAGGAGCTAATCTAAGCATGGGTTGTCAAGTTGGTCTGGATCTAAAAAGAAGAGACAGACTACATTTTTCAGCATTAAGAAAACATGTAGATTTTCTCTAGGAAGTATATCATACATCTTTAATCCCAGATACTCAGGAGGCTAAGTCAGGAGAACCCCAAGTTTCACTTTGGCAATTTAGTGAAACCCTATCTCAAAATAAAATGAAAAGGGCTGGGGATGTAGCTCAGTGGAAAGCACTAACCCAGCAAGTATAAGGCCCTGGGTTCAATCCCCAGTACCACACACATATACACAAATGTAGATTTTACTTTAAAATGATCTTTTCTGGGTTTGTTGATGAATTGTTGTCTCTAGCAATAGGGGTCTGTGTTCTGGTATTACAATAATTTTCAAGAGCCAATTAGTCATGGCCTTTCTAGAAGATTTAGCTGCTCCCCTGTCTGCTGCAGCTCCCTCCACACACTGTTGTTTTCCAGTGTGAATCTGAGAGCCAGTTGCCTATCACCACTCACCTTCTCTCTCTTTATGAGACTGTTCAGATAATGTAAGTGTAAGAATGTATGACCCAAACTTTAAATGATGTCATAAATTCCCAGGCATTTTAAAGCCATGAGAACAGGAAGCTGGGATGTGAGGGAACTCATTAGCACTAGAGATAAGCTGAGGGCACCTTCTCATCAAAATAGAAGGTTTTGAGAGGAAGATCCTTATGGCAGATAATACCCTCCAGTGAGTGTCTACCAGCAGACAGACCAACTTGATCAGCTGCTCAAGCACCATGCTACCTTCATGAGAGCTAAAGAAATCAGGTAAGAGACCACAGTGCCTGATTTTAGTAAAACAAAATAAAAAGATACTTTGAAGAAGGCACGAAGAAAAACGTTCTCTGCATCTTCCTTCCCTTATCTCCAATTAGCCCAGCTCAAAGAGAGATGCCATTTCCTTAGAGGAGGGAAGGAAAATTAAGCCGAGACCTTAATCTTGAAACCCAGGACCAGGTTCACCATGGTGAAGCCCAGTGCTGAGCAAACTCCCACAACCCCTATCATCAGGTCCATAGCCACAGACAGAGCTTTAGGAACTGCATTAGCCTCTGGAACTGATTGCCTCTGAGGCAAGAGAAAATAAATAAAAATAGTAGTAAGGAGACAAAAAGGAAGGACAATGAAATAACATTTTAATTCAGAAGTTTTGCATACTTTTCCAGGCCTGTCACTCTTTAAGCTAGTCTCTCTTGCAGGCCTGAGACTCCTAGATTCTTGGAAAATCTGTAAAGCTATCTGTGCACTGCTAACTAACACCCCCCCCCCCCA
>NW_026000005.1:15933178-15936374 GCF_001458135.2 Marmota marmota marmota | reverse complement strand
AACTAACCCCCCCCCCCAATAGATCAAGCAAAGAGAGATATGATATCTTGAGAAACCTATAATTTGGGGACATTTAAGCACTATCTACTGATCAGATAATAAAGACTACATCAACTTGAGGATTGTGAGAGTGACCAGACCATCATAAACCATCTTGAGTTCGCTGGACTGATATTATTCCTACATACCTTTCTATATACACCCCTCACCAAGTTTCCTTTAAAAGAAAAGCCAGAAAAAGCTGCATCTCTCACTCTGAAGATGATTTGACTTCTTGAAAGTGTATTCCTTATTTTATCCCCAAAGTGTCTCTCTCTTGAGATTTCCCTCATTCTCCCTTGAATATGTGTCTACTTTCTTAAATAAACTTCTATGCCTCTGATTGGCAAGTGTGAAATTCTTTTTCATCACATATGCTAGGAAGTCTGCTGTTCCTGATTGCTTCTTCTTTCTGGGAACTCCTTAAATCCTTCTTCAGAGATACTTCTTCTGTGATACCTCCACCAGCTCCTCTACAATCTCAGTGCAGATCAGTGTCTCAGAACCCAGTCTCAGTCCTGCTATGGTGAGACCCAGCACCTGGTAGAAACTGAAGGACCCATACACATGCCAGAATTCTGAGACAGAACCTATAGATCTTCCCTGGCATCAGGTCTAGACCTGTACACTGTTAGAAGAGACCTGAGTTTCAATCTTCATAATTTCCATCCTTGGAATGGGTCCAGGAAGTGCCTATCCTCTTGAGACTGTATTTGTTGTGACTATCACACTCAGGTGTGACCCAGCTTAGTGGCCAAGGGACTCTCTCTACCCACTGTCCCTCAACCTGAGCTAGCACAGCTGTCACCAGACCAGGGCTAGCAAATGGGGCTCCAGAACTTCCTTAGCACTCACTGGAGACCTGTACCCAAGAGAGATGGACTCATGTTTCAGCCTGCATCACTGCCAGCTGTAGCATAGGCCTTCATGCACCCTGAAACTGCAGGGCCATGCAGCTGTGAGGCTCAGGCACAATCCAGCCTAATAGGAGTCTAGGTGGCTAAGGGACTGTCTTCACCAACACTGTCAGAGCCTCAACAGCATAGTGTGGTGTTAGACCCCATCCACCAGGGATAGGACAGCATAGTAAGCACAAGACTTTGCCTTGGAACCTAGCACATGGCTGGTAAAACCTAATACTGGGCAGATCCTAATGTCTCTTCCTGCAGACAAAGCCTCTGAAACAGTTCCAGTGCCAGGGGAAGATACACAGTCCCAGTAGATTGGACTTCTATCCCAGTTAGCATCCCCTGTGGCTGGCTGCAGTGGTCTGGGGGTACAAGTCTACCTTAGTAATAGGAAGTCCATAGTGGTGCTGGTCTTGCAGTCTATGGATTCAGAGTGTGACAGCTTGGTGACATTGGTGGCAAGAAGTATTATATAGAAGCCTGGGACTGGTCTATCTATGGTGATTCTTCCCAGATTTTGGCAGAATCTTATAGTGCTTGACCATGGGCCAGTAACTGAATGAGGCATTTGGGCCTACTTGGGCCTCAGGAAGAGGCTTGTGAGCATGGACTACATTTTCTAGGTACTTTCCTGATTCTTTATGAATTGCACAGAAACAGTGTATTCGGGACAAACTTGTTCTTGGATTTCTCTGTAGTACTGAAGTAATGACAGTACGCTGTTAGCAGACTCCTGGAACATCGGGACCTGAGCACCATCCAGTGCTGAATAGAAAAGTTACTACAATCTCAGAGTAAATAACCAGGCTGCTTAAAATTTCTGGAAGGACTTGCGCATGTGTGCAAACATACACACACACACACACACACACACGCACACGCACACACGCATACATGCACACACGCACACACAGCCTGATTAGGAAGAATGGAATAAA
Organism: Marmota marmota marmota; assembly: GCF_001458135.2. Lineage (NCBI taxonomy): Eukaryota > Metazoa > Chordata > Mammalia > Rodentia > Sciuridae > Marmota > Marmota marmota. The sequence goes on along the minus strand of NW_026000005.1, from coordinate 15,934,489 downwards.
TACCTAATCCATATGCAGACAACATCATACGCCAGCAAAGATCAAGAGCTTTTAAGAAACCATGACCTTACCTAATATTCAAAATCAGGTGCCAGAAATTGATCAGTTGAAAAATAGAGTCAAGATTTTGAAAGATGTAAGAAAAAAGAAGCAACAAATAAGTGTGTTCCATTGCATGATAGTGGACTTCTCAGAAGAAACCTTATATAGGTCAGGAGAGGGTGGCATGAGATTTTTTTATAGAACTGAAGGAGAAAATTGTCAACCAAGTGTACTGTTCCCAGCAAGGCTGTCCTTTAAAATGAAGAAGAGATAAAGGTATTCCCAGACAAACAAAAGCTAAGAGAGTATATCTCTACCAGACCTGTTCTACCAGAGTTGCTAAAGGAAGTTCTTCAAACTGAGAGAAATATTAATGGATAAGAAGAAAACATGGAAGGTATAAAATTAATCAGTAAGAATAATTATACAAACAAATTCAAATGTTCTAATATTATAAGCATTGTGTATAACCATTTATATCTTTAGTGTGAAGACTAAACACAAATAATTTAAAAAATAATAATTATATTAATATGTTAAGAGCTAAGTAATACAGAAATATATAAATTGGGATATAAAAATTTCATTGTGTAGGGAGGAATGCAGTACAAGTATACAGTTTTCTTATTAGTAATATTTCTCTTGTTTGTTTCTGTTCTTTATAATCATATTAAGTTGCTATTATTTCAAAATAGCTTGTTAAAGTCAAAAGTTTATTTTGTAATTTTCATTTTAACCATAAAACAAAGATCTATAACAAACTAAAAATCATAAACAAGAAATCAAAATAACTACTAGAGTAAACTACTTAACCATAAAGGAAGACTGTAAGGGAGAGAAAGAAAGAAACTATAACAAAACTAGGAAACAAGTTATGTAGTGACTACAGTAAGAATTTACCTAAGAAAAATCATCCTGAATATAAATGGATTAAATTCTCCAATTAAAAGACATAGAGTGACTGAATGGGTTAAAAAAAGTGAGAGAAACCTAAATATATGTTGCTTATAAGAAACTCATTTACCTATAAGGACACAAAGACTGAAAATGAAGGGATAGAATAAGATATTGCAGGCAAACAGAATCCAAAAGAAAGCAGAAGTAGCTATGCTTATATCAGATAAAATAGACTTTAAGTCAAAAGCAATACTAAAGAGACAAGGAAGGTCATTATATAATGTCAAGGGGGTACAGTCAGCAAGAAGAAATAACATTATATATATATATATATATATATATATATATATATATATATATATATATATATAT
>NW_026000005.1:15901964-15932676 GCF_001458135.2 Marmota marmota marmota | reverse complement strand
ATATATATAATCTCCAACATTGGAACACCCAAGTACATATAGAAAATATTAATATATATAAAGGGAAAGAAAAATTCCAATATAATAATAGTTGGAGACTTTAATACACACTTTCAATAATAGAAAGATGATCCAAATGGAAAAATCAACAAAAAAAATGTAGACGTGAATTGTACCCTAGACCAAATGCACCTACATCTATAAAACATTCCATCCAACAGCTTTTGAGTGCACATTTTTTTTTCATCAGCACACGAAACATTTTCTAGGATATGATAGGTCACAAAACAAGTGTTGGCAAATTTAAAACAATTGAAATCATATTGGGTGTCTTTTCTGACCACAATGTAATAACACTAGAAACCAAAGACAAGAAAATTTTGGAGACTATGCAAATACATGGAAATTAAACAGCTTACTTTTGAACAACCAATGAATCAAGGAAGCAATCAAGACTGAAAGTTAAAATTTCTTGAAACAAATGAAATTGGAAATACAATATATGCAATCTATGGAATACAGCAAAAGTAGTGGTAAGAGGGAACTTTATAGCAATGAATTCCTACATCAAAAAAAGTAGAAAGATCACAAATAAAAGGCTTATTACTACACCAGAACCAGAAAATCAAGAAAAAAAACAAACCATAAGTTATTGGAAGGAAAATATAATAAAGAGTAAAATGGAAATAAGTGAAATGGAGACTAAAAACAAAATACAAAAGATCAATTATACAAAGAGTTCTTTCTTCAAAAAGATAAACAATATACACAAATTCTTAGCTGAACTAAGAAAAAGAGAGGACTTAATCAGAGACAAAAAAGGAGACATCACAACAACATGGAAATCCAAAAGACCATTACAGCAATATGAGCAACTATGTGCCTACAAATTTGATAACCTAGAATAAATGGACAAATTCCTAGACCTTTATACCTTACCAAGGAGGGTGGGGATAGGGAAAGGTTGATCAATGGGTCCTAAGTATAGATAGATAAAAATGAGAAGTTCTAGTGTGCTGTTGCACAGTAGGGTAACTATAAACAACAATAATGTACCGAATACTTTAAAAAACTAGAAGAAAGAATCTTGAAATTTTTCACCATAAAGAAATGAATGTGTGAGGAGGTAGATATGTTGAATCTGATTTCAACATTACACAATGTATGTATGTATTGAAACATTATAGGGTACTCCATTGACATGTACAATTTTAGTCTTTTTTTGTATTAGTTAAAATTTTAAAAAGATAGAGATACTTGTCAAAATCTGGGTATTAACAGAATGAACACCTCAGTTTTAGGTAACAGATATCCACATGGAACTGGCAGCACGGATTTTGGTAATGTCTCTCAAGTAGCACATACTATGTGTTCTTGGGTAAAATCTGCTGTTGAGTGTTTGAACCTCCTTCCCACATTCCTGATTTGTTTGAGAAAATGTCAGCATTTTATGAAACACATATTTCATGAAAAAAATCTACACATTGCTTATTAATGCTATTTTAATCTCATATTTTAGGTGAGTACAAAGCCCCAGTGGCAGCAGGCGGCCCCTTCATTTAATTTGAATATAAAGCAAGACAATGAGATTCCAGAAACTTTTAGTATTAAAAATGAACAGTCATATGGTAAGAACTTCAATATTCTATATTAGATTTAAGAAAGTTTCTAGAGGAAAAAACACAACATTTAGCTAGTAGAGTCACAAAATTATAAAGCCTAAATGAGGTTTATGTCAAGTAGAAAAATTACTCCCAAATATTTTCCATCAGAAAGTAATTGATTCAGTTCTTAGTTATTTTGGGCCATTGTAAATGCTGTTAGAGATGATATTTTAGGAATTGGGATGTTTATCATAAAACTTTTGTTTATTATAGTTAAAATTTGCCCTTCTATTAAATTTTTTTCTGAGATGGATTTAATGAGATATAAATATTACTTCCAAATTAGTCATTTAATTCATTATTATGATTACCAGTAGTAGTAATAGTAATAGTAGTGTTAGTAGCAGTTGCAGTAGTCGTAGTAGCGGTAATAGTAATAGAACTGGGGATTGAATCCAGATGTGCTTTACCATGGAGTTATAACTCTAGCCCCCCTGCCCTCTTTTTTAAAAAACATTTTAAGATAGGTTATTGCTAAATTGCTGAAGGTCTCACTAAGATGTTGAGGTTGGCCTCAAAGTTGTGATTCTCTGCTTTGACCTCCTGAGTTGCTAATTTTTTTTTATTATTCTGACTCCTTGAAATATAGTGCTTATCAGCTGGGCTTGATGGCACACACCTGTAATCCCAGCGGCTCAGGAGGCTGAGAGGCAGGAGGACCGGGAGTTCAAAGCCAGCCTCGGCAATTTAGCGAGGCCTAAGGAACTGAGTGAGACCCTGTCTCAAAAATAAAAAATAAAAAGGACTGGGGATGTGACTCAGTAGTTAAGTACCCCTAGGGTTTAATCCCCAGTACCAAAAAAACAAAACAAAACAAAACATTGTTTATCAGATTTATTACATTTAATATTAACATTTTTATTATGGTTCTGGTTCTTTAAATTTTCTTAAATAGTTTATATTCAGTTTTATCATAGGTTTAATCTTGTTCATTTAAAAATATCCTATGCATATATAATTGAAAATTGTTTATTATATTAATAAAATAGGTAAAATCAGTTGAATATTCTTGAAATAGACAAAGTTTTCTATCATGATGATATTAAACCAGAGTAGTTTAGCTTAGGGTTCCTTAAGAATTTAAAGCACTTTGTTTTTCTTGGATGGTGCTTTGGCATTTTTTCTAATCATTTAAATATTTTAGCTAGCTTTCTAAAGGGATAATTAATTTTTTTCTTTAATTCCAGGTGAATACATGGAACACTTTGGGAAAAAAAGCAAAATCCTCAACCAAATTGATGATGGCCATGCTAAACCATCTTCTTCCAAATCAAAGGGCAAATCTCCACATAAAGAAAGAGAAAACTTTAGAAGTACTCTTGTTAATGTCATAATGTAAGTTCTGTAACGCTTCTATTATGCATTACCCTCATTAGAGTTCCTGGGAAATTTTATCAAAAAATATAAAAAATATAATATTTCTGTGCCTTAAAGTCTTGTTGCAGTGAGATCAGTGTATAAATAAAGAAAGACCTTGAGTTTAGCCCTATTAAGCATGTCCTACTTTTAAACCTCATGAGTTTTAAATGTATTATGTTAATGGTTGACATTGGCTGAGAAATTTTTCTGAGTGAGTTCTGTTTATGGCTATGGAAGCTGGTGAAAAATTTGGCTAGTTTGTTTTCCCCCATGTTGTCTGCTCAGGTGATATGGTGACTTCTCTGATGTTTGGGTCTCCTTGTGTAGAAAAGGAATGGGGGTGGAATGGTCTGTAATGGGAGTATGGCCTGAGTGACCTGGTCTGGGGTTTAGAACATTTGATGGAGAGCATTGTAGACTCAAGTTACTAGTTCCTCCTTGCCTTGTTCCCACACAACCTAACTTAAGTTGTTTGGTACCCTCTTTTGTTTCATTACGAGTCAGGGTACAACCACTTGTGGAACAAATATGGTCTCTTGACCTACTGTGGTAACTCACCCACCTGTGGAACCCTGTTTTACTTTCCCCTTATGGCACTGTACTGGCTGGGTGACCATCTTGAAGGGATGACAGTGGGTACTGAGTGCTTAGAAAGTGCATGAGGGGTATTTATGGGAGTTCTATGCAGCTGAATTGAGGCTGTGTGCCTTGTCTAGAGTAGTTTTGGGTTTGCTTTTGCCAGGCACCCTAGAATATTACCAGTTAGGTCCACTCGTACTGCTTTCTTGGTTTAAGTGTGCTTGCATAACACAACCAGTGTAAAATCAACACCCAAATCAATGGAAGGCCTTTGGCTAAAAATTCTTAAGAAACTTTTTTTTTCTACTTGGAACCCCTGGCCAAGAAAGATGAACTTTTTTCTTCTTTCTCAATGGTTTGAATATAAAACTTTATTATACATAATAAATACTACCATTGATGAGCACAGACATGCTGGAACACAATGGTACTGGATGGAAGATGGCTATCTCTTTAGAAAGTGAACAGGTTTAGGAGGCTCAGAGTCTTCTGCCATGCCAATTGGCCAGTCAGAAGGGCACATTCCAAGGGGACATGAGGGCATGCAGTGACTGAGATGAGCTTTCTTAATACAAATTCCTGTGCTTATAATTTCTAGTCCATTATATGCATATATAATGTTTTAGTCAGCTTTTTCACTATTGTGACCAAAAGATCTGAAAAGAATAATTAGAGTGGGAAAAGTTTATTTTGTGGCTCATGGTTTCAGAGATCTCAGTTCATAAAAGGCTGGCACCATTCCGTGGAGCTCTGAGGTGAGGTGGAAAGTCATGGTGGAAGAGGGTGGTAGAGGGAAGAACAACTCATAACATCTCAGCATGAAAGCAGGGAGACTAAGCTCAACTTACCAAATATATACCCCAAAGGCATGACCTCTTCCATCCACACCTTACCAGCCTATAGTCACCACTCAGTTAATTCCTATCAGGGTATTATCACATTGAAATGTTAAGACTTTTCATAACCCAATCATTTCACCTCTAAACCTTCTTGCATTTTCTCATACATGAGCTTTCGAGGGACACCTCATTTCTAAACCATAATATATATGATCATGCTGTCTGCACCAAAAATGATCTTACTTCTTCATTTTTCATCTGGTTGCTTTTCTTTTCTCTTTATTTCCTTTTATACTTGTTAGGTTCTTTGGCTCATTATTGAAAATAACTCCTGAGAATGGAATTCCTTGTCTTGGGGGTTAAAGCATTCAGTCTTTCACAATTATGTGAGATGTTAATTGCGAATATTTAAGATTCCCTTAGTGGAGAAAAGGGGATCCTTGAATGCCATTAGTGGAAATGTAAATGAGTATAGTCATTATGGAAAACTGTATAGAAAAATTCTCAAAAAACTGAAAATAGAATTACCATTGATCTAGCAATTCCACTTCTGGGTATTTATCCAAAAGATTTGAAATTGGTATGTTGAAGAAATGCTTGCACTCTCTTGTTCATTGTAGCACTATTCGCAAGAACCAAGTTATGGACACTAAAGTTATAGACACTAAAGTGTCCATCAACAGATGATTGGATAAAAAGATGTGATACACACACACACACACACACACACACACACGCGCGTGCGCGCGCGCAATAGGATACTATTCAGCCTTTTAAAAATGAAGGAAATTGTAATTTACAATTACATAGATGGCTTTCAAGAACTGGCTAAGCGAAAGTCAGTCATAGAAAGACAGATACCACATGTTCTCACTTGCATGTGGAATGTAAAATGGTTGAACTCATGAAGCAGAGAATAGAATCATGGTTACCAAGTGGTAGGGATGGGGTGGGAAATGGGGAGATGGTGGTCAAAGGATACAACGCGTTGTTATTTTAACAATGGATGTGAGAGATAATATATGAGAAAATGTTGAAAGCCTGAAATATGTGATCAAGAAAAAGCTTTTCTTTTCATTGTTTCCCATGAGCAGAATCTTGACAATAACCTTAGAATGAGAGTCATAGAGTTGTAGAGTTGAAAGACTCTTTACCCTGACTACAAGAATTTCTGCTGTAGATCATATAAATCTAGTGTTTTTCCTCTTCCCTTTCCCTGGTCTTTCTGCATCTCTCTAGGTAGGCATTATTTACATAGTTGATGAAGTATGTTTGATTCTCAGGAATCATCAAGGTAAGTAATATGAACATTTCTACCATTTAAAAACCCAGCAGGTATTAAAATTCATTTAAAAAAAACCCAAAAAACTTTATAATAGTAGAGTGTGAATCCAGATTTCCTGATGCCTGGAATCTTACTGTTGTATTAGTTCCTCTTTTCTGTGCAATCAATAATGTAATGAGATTACATTTGTGGTTAAAATAAGCAATTCTTCTCTTCTGACTACTGAATACCTTGAAGATCTCAAGGTACTTTTAATGTTCACATTCCCTCACTTGATAAACATTTTTTGAGCACCTGTGATGTATTGAATTAAACTGAACAATCACCCAAAGACTTGACTTTTTTTTGCTCGTATAATTTAAAAGAATAAGGGTAAAATTGCACACACACACCCACACACACACACACACACACGATTCCTGGATTTGCAACAGATGAATTAAAAGGTTTATTCTTTAGTTTGGTAGCTTGGGTATTCTGTAACCTCCAGTCTTCATTCACCAGATTGTTAGTGGGAAGATTTTTTTTTTTTAAATACAGCATCACTGCCTTGGATCCATCTCAGACAAACTTGAGATCCAGAGAATGATATACCTGATGCTAAGCAGGTTAATGCTATTCCAGAAAAACTTATTTTTCTTGAGGATGTGAACTATGCCTTTCTGTACAGTGGAGCCCCAGAAAAAAAATCACAAAATGTGGCTCATATCTTGGCATAGATTTTCTATTATATTATAGTTGTAAACATAATGGTATTATATGAGCACATATCCAATAAAAATACATCTGAACATATGAGCTTCCATGTCACTTCTTGCTAACTTGTAGTTCTCTAGAAATCTGAGAAAACTCCTTTTGAAGTACGTATATGTTTCTTTTGCAAAAGAGCATTTTAAGTTATTTCTATCAGTGCTTCCATTAAAACCCATATTTATAAATTACCTTGCTTTGCAAATACAGAGAGAGCTTGATTTGGAGTAATGAAGGAGAATGAGTAAAAGCCATAAAAAAGGGAATGGCTTTTGAATTAGCTATTGGAAATCACTTCCAATACAATTGTCTCTTCATGAATATGAAGAAAGTATTTTGGGGGGAATATGGTACCAAATAAATATACATACCATTTATAAAATGTTTAGCAATGCTTTTTTTCACTAATAGAAAACAGTCCTGGTATTTTTAATATTGTTTCATGTTATAACTGCCCTTTATATTTTTTTCAATATTGTGTTTATCATTTTTTCAGGCAGCAAGATGATGTTTTAGACTTGGCTACCCCTGATGAAACCACAGTTCCCAAAGTGACCACTTCTGCAATAGAAAAAGACATCTTGGTAACAAGCTAGTTCTTTTATCAGTAGAATTAAAAATAAAGGAAACACTTGAATATACTTTTATTATATTTTTGAGATTATTCTGTGAGCCTCCTTTGTGGAGCTCTGTGGATTTAGGAGTAAATATAGAATTCCATAAAATGCCTCTATTGGATTAATGGAGGAAATCATTCTCTATTTTGTCACTTAAAACTACAATTAAAGAACCTCGGTGGCAGACCCCTGTAATCTCAGTGGCACACCCCTGTAATCTCAGTGGCTCTAGAGGCTGAAGCAGAAGTCTCATGAGTTCAAAGCCAGCTTGAGCAACTTAGCAAGGCCCTACATAACTTAGCAAAACCCTGTCTCAAAATAAACAATAAAAAATGGACTGGGGATATAGCTCAGTGGTCAAGTGCCCCTTTGGTACTTGGGGGGGTACCAAAAACAAAAAACTCAAATCTACTTGCTTTCCCATCTTAAAGTTAGCCTCAGTTATGTATAGGTTTTACATGCTTTTTATTATTTTATGAGAAATTATCTGTTATATAGTGTACATTTATGAAGTATATCGACTATCTTTAGAAATAGTAATTCTTCAAGTATACCAATACATAATAATTTTTAAAATGTGGATATTAAATAATGTAATAGTGCTAATTTAAAGTTGAGGTTTAATTTTTTTTTCTAATAAGTGCCATGTAAATACTTGTGAAAATATATTAAAGTTTAATTCCATTTTTAGAGAAATAACCCCAAGTTTTTAAATAAATATTTTATGAACACATATAATAGAAGTTCTGAAATTATAATATAGATTATTAATAGGTCAATTAGAAATTTTCTAAATCCTATTGTATAATATTTTTGGAATTACTATGTAGGGATACTGATTTGCTTGCAGCTTTTAATATCTACTTTTGATTATCAATAATAACAGGACAAAATTTAACATTTTAAAACATTTATGAAGCACTAAACTCTAATTTAGCATAGACTTTAAGTGCATCATATATTTGGTAATATAATGTGGTGATTAATAGTATATTTGTGAATTAAAATAAGAGCTTTAATTTTCATGAAATAGCACATGTATTTTGAATTTAAGAGAACTCAAATAATGCTTCCATGAATTACACAAAATACTTCTTTATAATTTATAAAAACTTAGTTCTTCTAAAACTTGAATTTTTCTCAATGGTTTTGCATTTTGACAAACATTGTTCTTTTTTTATAATACCACCTGTGTTTTCCCTCTCTCCTCTTTGTAGAGATATTACTATTATATTCACCATGGAATTGATACGGACCACGTAGCACCAATGGAAGATTCTTGGTTAGAACATGTATTGAATTTAGTCCCACAACATCTGAAAGTTCTCACTGACAGTATAACAGCATTATCCGATGAAATGAGAGAAGATTATCTTCTTAGTGTAAAGAAATCCATAGGTAAATTGGGATTACTCTTTGCTTTCTAATTTGAATATGTATTACATTAAAGATAATTTTTAATTGAAGTTTAACACTTACAATTGAAATTATTTACTATATTAAATATGTTGTTTCCTATATTGTTGTTACATAAAATCTTAGGCAACTTTTATAATGAATTCCAACAAGCAATTTTAAAAATTAGTCTTTCTGTTTGTAGTAATGCATACTCTCAATAAAGGATATCACTGAATAAAATTATAAAACCTTAATTTCAATCCCTCAAAATATTTATTGAGTATCTAATTTATGCAAGGCATTGGACACCTAAGGAGATAGTCTCTCTCTTCAAAATGGTTCCTTCCTTCAAGGATCTCTTGATATATGTGTAAGAGATAGACATACATATATGAATAATAACCTAAAAATTTAAACATTAATAATGAACATTAATATTATTGCTATGGACCAAAAATTGGAAAGCAAGGGCCCAGAGGCCATGTCTGGCCATTGCCTGCATTTATAAATCAAGTTTTATTAAAACACAGCCACATTCATTTATTTTCTTTTTTTTCCCAGTTTGAAACCATATTTTATTTTTAACATAGCTAGAAATATCCAATAACTATATATTTTTAAGCAGAAAACTTTCTTTTCCTTCTCACAGCATCATTAGCAGAAAAAAGGAACATTTCTCGTTTTTAGAAATGATACTGGGTCTCTAAGAAAATGAAGACTATCTGTTGTATTTGTGGAACTTAAAGTCTAAAAGCACAGGACACATTTTCAGAAGAGTAATTTACTTTTACCCATTTATATTCGTAATATTTGAGTATAGTTAGGTCATGTATAATTAAGTCAATCAAATCAGGAATCCAAGAAAAACTGTTCTTCTTGAATTAAGCACAGCACACATGAGATTTTGAGAACATACATGAACAACAACAACAACAAAAAAGAACACCGGCAAGCCCAAATCCAAGTATAAATGGTGTTTTTTTCCAAGGGTATTAAAAGCATGCTCCATTAGCATACGACTTTTTCTCATTTTTGTAACAGATGCAGTTCTGTTTACTCATGTAAAGAGTTAGAACCTGTATAAATATATTAGAAATGTACTACTTTATAAATGTACCAAGGAATTTATCATTTCCTTTATCTTTGCAGGGACAAAAGGGAAAAAGAGGTGGGGGTATGGTTGCAGTATTTAAGGAAGAGCTGAATACAATAATGAATCTTCATGGTGCCAAGAACTCCATAGTGAATAACCAGGCTTTCATCTATTTTATAATTCATGTTAGATCAAGCAGTTAATTCCTTGTATGGTTACCAATAACTCAAACCATATACTCTTCAAAATACAAAGATCAATAGGTACTTCCTAAATAGAACACCAAACACTAAAAGGAATCCTTCCTTCCAATGTTTTTTGACATCACAAGATTTTGCCAGAGTGGAAGTCTAATAACATTTAAATAAGCAATCTCATGGCTAAGAAAGAACTACAGCTCTTATGGGTATTATTCCACAGCTAGGATATGTATTACATATTAAATTAACCCCAGCATTATATATGCTTTGCACAATTATGGTATGATAGCAGTGATGATACTAGTGAGAAAAGATTATCTTTAGTTCAAGAAGGAGGGAAATACAAGAAGCAGAAAGCAGACATAGTTGGTCATTTTCTGATGAGGAAAGGTAAATTTTAAACATAGAATATAAAAAGAAAACTACTCCCTTATTTCCCCATGGTGGAAATAATATGAAACATTTATTTGATATATTGAACAAAAACAGAGCTAAGTAATCCAACTCCATTGCAGCATAACAAAAAAAACAAAAAAAATCACCTCTTCAACACAGTGTAAGATTTAAATGCAACCTGCATAAGGGCACATGTCATATAAAATAGTAAGACTGCTGCTGCCTTACCAAATACTTCCAGTCCCTACCCAGGTTAGAGTGAAATACTGGTGGTCCCAATAGTTTTATTGAAATTAATCATTTAAAAAATATTTTTAAATGACAAATCAAAATGCCTCAGTCTCAGTAACCATATATTCAACTGAAACTTTTATCTATGTAAATGAGATTTATTTACTTCCCACTAGTAAGTCTTTATTTCACTCACGTTACAGCTATGTATTTTCCATACTTAGTATCTGCCTTGCCCAATATCAAAGAAAAAATCCTAAATGATTAGTAAATAAAAATGTAGGAAATAACACCCCCTTGAGTTTTAAATATTTTTAAGGTTTAAAAAGTGTTTTAAGTTTGTAATTCCTAGTAGGAAAACATTATCTGAATGAACACCCTAATGGCAAACCATTGTAAAATGCTTCAACTGGATTTGCTGCAGAGGGGTAGGGATTATCTTCAAAGCACCCCAGCTCTCCTGATGAGGTCAGAGGTACACTGGTTTGTATTATTGCGACAGCCATTAAGTGATCTAGGTTGCTTTTCCTTCAGTAAGGGTTTTGTCAGGTGGGCATTACGCTTGACCTCCAAATTTGGCTGACAATTTACTGATGAGATTCATAACCTTTGGGTTGCTTTGATATTTTGACATATTTGCTGGGTTCTGGGCCACATCCTGGAAGGCCACCATAACTTCTGGATCCTGCATGGCTGCAAGAACCTCCGGATCACTAAGAATTTCATTGAGCCCAGGCATTCCTGCCATTCCAGGCATGCCCCCTCCCATTCCAGGCATTCCTCCAGGAAAGCCACCTGGAAAAGAGCCAAACTGAGCTCCTGCTTGTCCTCTGGCTTCTTCCTCCCTCTGGGCTCTCTCATGTTCTTCTCGAGCCTTCTTAACTCTTTCTATTCTTTCTTTGATCTCTCGCTCTTCACGTTTTCGCTCATATTTTCTCCGATGTTCAGCAATTTTCTGGGCCCGTGGTTGAACTTCTTTCAGCATTGCACTAGCATCATCATCATCATCCAGTTTACAGGCAAGAGCAAGATCATGGGCTGCTTCTTCCCAGTGGCCCAAAAGTCTGTGGGCTTTCCCTCGCCACTTGTAAGGCTGAGCTGAATCAGGATTTATTTCAATGGCTCTGTCACAGTCTCGAATGGCAGCATTTGGCTTCTGTAATTTGATGAAGACACTGGCTCTCTTGGCATACAGAATGGCCAAGCGAGGATTTAGCTTGATAGCATCTGTGAACAAGTCAATGGCTTTCTGTAGTTCACCATCATTCAGGGCTTCAATGGCAGCCCCTTTCTTTTCATTTGCTTGATCCATCATCTCCTCGGTTATCTCCGCATTTTCATCTCCCATTTCTTGAGGAGCATCAGTGTCTGGTTCAATTACACCTTCATTATCAATTTCTAGATCACTTTCCTCACTTGATGGCTCATCTCTCTTAATGTTTTCTTCCGACTTCTTGCTATCTGTTTTTTCTTCCTTGGTATTTTCTTCTGATTTAGGTTTATGAGTAGCAGGTGGTACTTTACCCACCATGCTCTCCACCCACTCTCTCAGGAAGCGCATCTCCTCGGTGTGCAGGACGCTCGGATCCTGCTTACACATTTTCACGAAGGCCCTAAGCTCGCTCACTTTGCGGGGATCCATGGTCGAGGAGAGGCAGGCGGAGGCGGCTGGGCCCGTTCCCAGGCCAGGGCGCTGGCTCAGCGTGACCGCGCAGAAGCCATTTATTTTCACATTGTGTTTGCTTTTGAGCTATGAGAGCAGAGTTGAGTAGTTGAGTAGTTGTAACAGAGACCTTGAGGCCCACAGAGTTGGAAATATTTATAGTCTGGTCCTTTACATAAAAAAGAATCATTGACTCATGGTATACACCAATAGATTAACCCTAAGTCTGAACATCTTAAGAGTCATTTTTGAAGTACACATTTCTGGTCCAACCTGAATTAAAATGCTTGGAGATGGGACCTTGGAATCCATACTTCTAAAAAAGGTTCCCCAGTTGGTTGCAGTAATAAAACTGGTATAACTGATGCTCTGTTCAAAGTTGGAGACATCACAACACTTTGGGGTGACCTGGGAACACTTCCCTGAACACTTCTCAAAAGTGGTCCCAGATCATTCATTGCATTTGATTTTTATTGATTATCTTGGTAATATAAAGAGCCAAATAGTATAATGAGGGGTTGAATATCTTGGTAATATAAAGAGCCAAATAGTATAATGAGGGAGATGAACAAATCACTGAACTATAAAGCACAGTAGTAAGTGCAATAAGAATTCAGACAGAGGACGTAAGGGAGAAGATATTACCCCAACTTGTTAGAAAGGACTCTGGAGGCCCCTGAACTGAATCTTGAAGGATAAGGGGTGTGTTCTCGAGAACATGTTTGTCTTAGGAAATAGTACAAGCTATGGCAGTTTTGGTGACCAAAGTATAGCATGTGTTTTGGGAAGGGGACACTATCTGAAGGTCTTATGTTTCTTTTTAAAGCAACTGAAGGTCATGAACAGGCTCTGAAGAATTTTAAGCAAGGTGGTAATGACATATTTGCATTTTATAAATAGATTCTTGAAAGACAGGCAAGAGAATTGGTATTTGTGATTTAAAGACCACTGAAAACAAAAGCAGAAGTAGCTTATTTGACTGATTTTAAGCTTATTTGACTGATTTTATAATAAGATAGTTTTACGCGATTATGCTACTTAAAAGACAACAAGTTTGAACTGAACAAAAGAACAAGTTGTGGCTCAGTGGTAGAGTGCTTGCCTAGCATGTGTGAGGCACTGGGTTTGATTCTCAGTACCATGTATAAATAAAATAAACTAAAAAGATAAATTTTAAAAAGTTGATATGTTCCTTTCTACAGTGAAAGAAAACTACTCTGTTTTGATGAGCTTCAATTCAATAAGAATACTTTTGGTGAAAAAGCTATAAAGGACAATGTAATATTAAAAACAATTATCATTTTCAAATGAAAGAACAGGGACACATTGCTAAGAAAGAGAACAGATATTCTCAAAGATGCAAATCTGATTGTAATCATAAGTTATAAAAATTTTCTTCATAAGTACAAAGATTGTTTATTATTAAAAACTTTAATTTAATTGATTAATTTTAATAGAATTAGTTTTATAATTGCTTTTAATTAGTTTTGTAAATGCATAATTAATATAAGGTTATTTATAAAAACTTTACAATTTTCTTTTAGTTGATTTTGTTTTAAAAGACCCTAGAGAAAAAGAAGATGATAAAAAGACAATTGAACTTCCACCCCATCGTGCTGAGTAAGTGGTCGAGTTTCTCTAAGAATATTGATTTTATGTGACTGTTTATGTTTATATAATATATTTACATGCCATGTTTTCTCATACACATGTTTATAATTTATATCTAAACATATGCATTAGATAATTACATATGTGTATGTATATATTTCGTATATTCAACTAATTTTTATTATGATCTTTATTGATGTATTTAAACTATAGTATGTTACATTTACAAATTGGTGAATAGATGGACAGATGATTAATCACAGGGACAGATGTACACTTAGATGGTGGAGAGAACCTGAAATGTCTTTGTGTCTCCATAGCAAGTAGTGAAAGGCTTCAGATGTGGTGGGGTATCAAAGCTTGATGATAACTTTCATAAAAACACATTTGGGAACCTGTAGAAAATATGCATAAATATGGAAAGCAGTATGGAGATTCCTTGGAAATCTGGGAATGGAACCACCATTTGACCCAGCTATCCCTCTCCTCAGACTATACCCAAAAGACTTAAAAACAGCATATTACTGGGGCACAGCCACATCAATGTTTATAGCAGCACAATTCACAATAGCTAAACTGTGGAGCCAATCTAGATGCTCTTCAGTGGATGAATGGATAAAAAAAAATGTGGCATATATACACAATGGAATATTACTCATCATTAAAAGAGAATAAAATCATGGCATTTGCAGGTAAATGATGGCATTGGAGAAGATAATGCTAAGTGAAGTTAGCCAATCCCCCCAAAACAAATGCCAAAAGTTTTCTCTGATATAAGGAGGCTGACTCATAGTGGGGTAGGGAGGGGGAGCATAGGAGGAATAGATGAAGTCTAGATAGGGCAGTGGAGTGGGAAGGATAGGGAGGGGGCAAGGATTAGCAAGGATGGTGGAATGTGATGGACATCATTATCCAAAGTGCATGTATGAAGACATGAATTGGTGTCAACATACTTTGTATACAACCAGAGATATAAAAAATTGTGCTGTATATGTGTAATAATAATTATAATGCATTCCACTGTCATTTATTTTTATAAAAAATCAATTAAAAACTCAAAAAATTAAAAAAAGAAAATATACATATATATTATGTCTTAATTTAGTACATGGATTAAATTATAGACCATATAATGGGAAAATTCACTTGCTGTATATTTTCCCTTAAAACTAATTGACATTTAGGAATAAATCTCTTAAATAGTTTGAAGAATGGGACTTATATAATTAAGAAGCAATTCAGTTTTACTTTCTTTTTTTTTTAATTAAAAATGTTCCCCCAAAAAAAGAAAGAAAAGAAAAAGGAAAAAAAAGAAGAAAACATCAAGTAGCCACTTATTTTCTGTGGAGAACATCTGTTCTCCTGGGGAAAGACAAGAATTATCCTTCATAATTATATCGGAGGTATTGCAATCACACCTGAAAAGCTAAATTAATCTTACTATGGAGCAAAACAGGACAAACTGTTTAAAATCCGTGAGAATAAAACATTATAGTAAAAAATGGATATTGAAATATACAGAGGCTTGAAAATACTGTAAGATGAAAACACATTTAATATGCCTACCTATTGAACATCATAGCTTACCAACATAGTCTGCTGTGTTCCACAGTTTACCTTCCTCATTGCATGGCTAGCTGTAAGCTGCAGTGCCCTGCTACTGCCCAATATCATGAGAACTATTATCACTGCGGCATATTGCCAATCCTGGAAAAATTCAAAATTCAAAGTCCATATTCTACTGAATGTGTATTGCTTTTGCACCATCATAAAGCTGAAAAATCCTAAGTCCAACTGTTGTAAGTTGGGAACCATCTGTATTCTGAAAGATAAAGATGGCATATATTTAATATTTAAAGGATGATTATTTAAATCATTGAAGTTACAGAACAAATGGGTCTTCAGTTAAGAATGTTAAAGGATATCTGTGATTTGAAAATGTTCTTTACACGTTAACAGATGATAATGTTCAAGGGAATTTCCACAGGCAAGTTGGACTGTGTCCTTAAAATATTTTAAAAATAAAGGCAAAATCCAAATGTTGTATACCCTAAAATTAACAGAGTTTTTTCACATATGAAAGATATCTGGCTACAAAGATATCATTGTAAGTTATTTGTAGACTCAATCAGATCAAGTATTTACAGACAAAAATTAATTTATGTGCTAAAGATTAAAATTTAGTTGGATAATCATTATTATAATGAAATTATACTAAGCCATATAGAGTATATCCTGTATATATTTTTAAAAATAGTTGAATATTGTATTATTTATTACGTGACATTTTTATTAAAAGCAAATAATTATTGCTAAAAATTTGCATTTATTGTAAACATACTTCTTTTCTTTCTTTATTCCTTTCTTCCTTTCTTTTTCTTTTCTTTCTTCCTTTTTTTTTTTTTTTTTGCTGTGTTGGGGATTGAACTCAGGGTCTTATGAATATTAGGCAATCACTCTATCACTGAGCTATACTCTAGCCCAATACTTTCTCTTGATTATTAAAAATAAGTAATTAAATATTTTTTCTTTGTTTTCAGGATGGAAATTCTGCCAAAACCTTGGAGAACATCTTTTTTAGCTGCAAGTAGTTATATTAGGGATCACTTGAATGCAATGAATCCCACGATGCTGGCTGTGCTAGATTTGTGGCACAGTACTTTTAAGTGAGTATTTATTTCTGGATTTATTGAGGTTTTTAAAAGAGAGATAAAAGTTATTTGTATCACATCTTTTTTAAAATATTTATTTTTTAGTTGTAGTTAGACACAATACCTTTATTTTATTTATTTTTATGTGGTGCTAAGGATCGAACCCAGGGCCTCCCATGTTCTAGGCTAGTGCTCTACTACTGAGCCACAACCCCAACCCTGTATCACATCTTAATTATTTCTATTATTAGTTTAACTGCAAATTAAAACATGAATTAAAAATACAAGGTAAATATTCAAAGTATTCAAACCTGGTTTTAAGTACACAATATAGATATACATAGAGTGAGTATTGCCTTTTATTTCTAACCCAGTTCTGCCCTTCTTCCTCAGTTGAATACCGCAAGTACTTTAAGGATAATTACAGATAAGAGGCTGAATTATCATACTTTGTTTAAATTACACAGAACTTTAGTCTTTACAATCCTTTAAGGCATGTGGTAACCTGGTGACTATTGCCCAAGTGAGTGATGTGAGGTAAAGTCCAGGATGACTGCTGGGAATCATGGCCTGTCTCCCAGCTCTTGTTTTGGCTGTGTGACGCAAAGTGTTTGGCAGCTGAATGTGAAGCTTGGTTGGTAGTTGCTGGTGGAGAAAAAGAACTTGGCCTCTTAGGGTAAAGAGAAGGGTTCAACATGCTATGCTGGACCTTTAGCTTCACTGTCCCTTGCATTTCAGTCCCCTTCCAAGGACCTGGGAAGCATTCTGGTAATATACTCACATGCATGTATATTTTTAAAATTTGCAAAAACAAATGTAGATTTATATTATTTTTCTTAAAAAGGACATCTCTTCAGGTTTTCCAAAACCTGTATCTGCCCCTACCCTTATGATAGATGAGATGGCACCCTAGTGTCCAAAGCTGGAGTACAAGGGTGGTCTGGCAAGCCTATCCTCACCACCCCAACCACAGGCCCTGCTTGCTTACATGTAACCTGCTCTCCAGAGTTTTCAGGGTTTTATTGCATAGGGGCACAATAAATGAGTATGTTATTCTGCCTCCTATAGAACAGCCAAGGGAAATACACTTCCTTTAGAACTACACTAAGTATATGTGTGTTAACAGAAGCACAGGCGGTGTCCCTGGCCTTGGAAACCCTCTGTACATACCCTCTGGGGCCTGGCCAACTAACTTCTCTGAACTTCTAATATCAGATTCTAAGGGCACATGAAGCACCTAACCCCCATTCCAGCTTGCCCAGCTATGTCTCTATCAGCACAGACTGGTTCTCCCTAGGCTTCAATTTTTCCACATATAAAATGATTGCTTGTTGAGTTCATGGTGTCTAAGGCCCCTTTCTTTTCTTACTCCATCTCTCTTTTCCTTTCTTCCTTTAACAAATTTTAAATTTAATTTCTTTTTTCGTATTTTAAAGTGGTTTATTATAGTTGTATATAATAGTGGGATTCATTGTTAAATATTCATACATGCACACAATATAGCAATATGATTTGGCCAATATTATTCCCCAGTATTACTCCTCTCCCTTTTCCTCCTCCCTCCCCTGGGTTCCTTTTCTACTCTATTGATATCCTTTCAATTTTCATGTTTCCCTCCCCACCTTTCTTTTCCTTTTTTTCTTTAGCTCCTACATCTAAAGGAAAACACACAACCTTGACTTTGAATTTGGCTTATTTCACTTATATAATGTTCTCAAGTTCCATTCATATTCCTCCAAATTATATAACTTCATTCTTCTTTATGGCTGAATAAAACTCCATTGTGTATATATACCACATTTTCTTTATCCATTCACTTATTGGTGGGCACCCAGGCTAGTTCCATAGTTTTGCTATTGTGAATTGTGCTGTTAAAACATGGATATGTATGTGTCACTATAGTATGCTGATTTTAATTCTTTAGGATAAATACCGAGGAATGGTATAGCTGGGTCATATGGTAGTTTCATTCCTAGTCTTTTGAGGAAGCTCCATACGGATTTCCATAGTGGTTGTACTAATTTACAGTCTCTCCAATAGTGTAAAAGTGTTAATTTTTCTCCATATCTTCTCTAGTATTTATTGTTTGTACTTTTGATGGATGCCATTTTAACTGGAGTGAGATGAAATCTCAGTATAGTTTTGATTTGCATTTCTCTAATTGCTAATGATGAACATTTTTTTCATATATTTGTTGGCCAATTGTATTTTTTCTTTTGAGAAGTATCTGTTTAGTTCATTTGCCCATTTATTAATTGGATTATTTTTGTGTTAAGTGTTTTGTGTTCTTTATATATTCAGGATTTTAATTTTCTTTCAGAAGAGCAGTTAGCAAAGATTTCCTCCCATTCTGTAGGTTGTCTCATCACAATCTTAATTGTTTCCTTTGTGTGCAAAAACTTTTTAATTTGATGCCATCCCATTTATTAACTCTTGGCATTATTTCTTGAGCTTTAGGGGTCCTATAAAGAAAGTCATTGCCTGCACATATGCATTTTTTTTCTAGGAGTTTTATAGTTTCTGACCTAATTCTTAAGTCTTTATCCATTGTGAGTTGACTTTCAGCATTGCTTTTTTGGCTTAGAATTGTTTTGGCTATTATGGGTCTTTTGTTTTTCCACATGCGTTTTAGGACTTTTTCTGGTTCTGGGAAGAATATCATTGGTATTTTGATGGAGATTGCTTTGAATCTGTATATTGCTTTTGGTAGTATAGCCATTTTAACAATATTATTCTCCCTATGCATAAATGTGGAAAGTCTTAAAATCTTCTTGTGTTTTCTTCAATTCTTTTTTATTTGTAGAGGCCTTTCATCTCTCTGGATAGATTTATTCCTAGAGTTGTTGTTTTTTGGCTATTGTGAATGGAATTGTTTTCATGACTTCTTTCTCACTAGATTCATTATTGGTTTATAAGAAAGGTATTGATTTTTGTATGCTGATTTTATAACCTGCATCTTTGCTGGATTTGTTTATTTGCTCTAGTAGCCTTCTGGTAGAGATTTTTGTATCTTCTAAGTATAGGATCATGTTATCTGCAAACAGTGATAATGTGACTTCATCCATTTTTTTTGTTTTTATTCCTGTTATTGCCTTTTCTTCCCTCATTTCTCTGACTAGAATCTCTAGTACTATATTGAATAGGAGTGGTGAGAGTAGACATTTGTATCTTGTTTCAGATTCTATATTTGTGGCGAATTACATTTATTAATTTGTATATGTTAAACTATTCTTACATCCCCGAGATAAAAACAAACTTGGTCATTGTTATGGTGTAGATATTAGGTGTCCCCCCAAAAGCTCATGTGTGAGACAAGGCAAGAAAGTTTAGAAGTGAAATGAATGGGTTAAGAGAGTCTTAACTTAATCAATATAAAAATCTCCTGATAGGGATTAACTGGGTGGTAACTGTAGGCAGATAGGGTGTTGCTAAAGGAGGTGGGTTCCTGGGAGCATGCCTTTGGAGTAAAATTTTGTCCTTGATGAGTGTAGTGAAACTTTCTGTCTGCTTCCTGGTGTGATGTCCTGAGCCACTTTCCTCCACCACACTCTTCCTGTATGATGCCAGGAGCAGTGGAGTCAGCCATCTATAGACGAAGACCTCTGAAACCATAATCCCCAAAATAAACTTTTTTCTTTCTCTCATTGTTCTTGTCAGGTCTTTGGGTGTGAGCAGTAAAAAAGCTGAGTAAAACTCTCATGACATACAATCTTCTTAAAATACCTTGTTGAATACGATTTGTTAATATTTTATTAAGGGGTTTGCATCTAGTTTCATCAGTGATATTAGTCTATAGTTATCTTTCCTTGAATGTTTTCTTATCTGGTTTTGGTATGAGGGTAATACTGGCTTCATAGAATGAATTTACAAGTGTTCCATCCCTTTCTATTTTATGAAAGAATTTGAGGAACATTGGCAGTACATCTTCTTTAAAGGCCTGGTAAAATTCAGCTGAGAATCCATCTGGGCCTAGGCTTTTTGTTATTGTTGAAGGTTTTTTTTTATTGTTTTATCTCATTGCTAGTTATTTGTTTGTTTTTTATGTCCTCTTTTTTAGCAGATCATATTTTTTCTAAGTTTTCCAATTTATCGGAATATAAGTTTTCAAAATAGTTCCTAATGATCCTCTGGATTTCTATACTGTCTGTGGTGATTTCTCCTTTTTTTATGATTAATTTTAATCTTCTTTTTCTTTTGGTTAGTTTGGCTAAGGTCTTATCAATCTTGTTTTTCTTTTCAAAGAAACAACTCTTTGTTTCATTGATCCATTGTATTGGGTTTTATTTGTTCTCAATTTCATTGATTTTGGCTTTTATCTCAATTATTTTATTCCTTTTACTGATTTTAGAATTGGTTTATTCTTGTTTATCAAGAATAAATTTGTTTATTTTTGTTTATCAACCAATAAACTTGCCTTTTGATGTAGCATTATATATTTTTATTTGGGATCTTTCTGATTTTCCCATGTAGACACTCATAGCTAAAAAATGGTCTTTTAGAAAGACCTTTATAGTGTCCCCTGATTTCTTTGATCACTCATTCATCATTCAAAAGTGTACTCAATCTATAATCTACATGTTTATGTAGTTATGTAGTTTTTGTAGGGTTTTTAGGTGTTGATTTCTACTTTAATTCCATTATGAGCAGATAAGATGAAGGAATTACATCAGGTTTTGTTTTTGCTAAAAGTTTCATTGTGACCTAAAATATGGTCTAGTTTGGAGAAAGTTTTCATGAGCAACTAAGAAGAAAGTGTTATTATTGGATGAAATATTCCATAGATGTCATTTAAGTTCATTTGATTTATAATTTTTTTTAGGTCTAAAGAGTTTTACTAAGTTTATATCTGGCTAACCTCTTTATTGGTGAGAGATGTGTGATGAAATCAGCCAACATTATTGTACTGGGGTTTATCTGAATGTTTAATTTGAGTAGTGTCTATTTCATATAATGAGGTGCACCAATGTTTGGGGCATAAATATTTACTATTGTTATATTGTCTTGTTGAATTATTCCCTCTACCAGTATGAAGTGACCTTCTTTGTCTCTTCTGAATAATTTTGACTTGAAATCAGGTTTGTCAGATATGACAGTAGCTACTCCTGCTTATTTACAGTCTGCCTATTATATCAATTTCCATCTTTAATTTTAAGCCTGTGGCCATCTTGTCTGTAAGGTGAGTCTCTTGAAAACCACATATAGTTGGGTCTTGTTTTTTTAATTTATTCTGCCATCCTATGCCTTATAATTAGAGACTTGAGAATACTTATATTAAATGTTCTTATTAATTCCTACCATTTTGATTTTTTTCTAATATTTAATTTGGTCCTGTTTCCCATTTGCTTAACTCATAAAATCATATTCATTCATTTGTGAACTTGTTTTTATTTGTTCTGTTTGAAGTATTTCTTGAATTTTTTTCCATAGTGCTAGCTTAGTAGTTGTAAATTCTTTTTTAAAAAACATTTTTTGTAGTTATATATGAACAGAATGCCTTTATTTATTTTTATGTGGTGCTAAGTATTGAACCTAGTACCTTGCACATGCTAGGCAAATGCTCTGCCACTAAAATACAACCCTGGCCCAGTAATTGTAAATTCTTTTAATTCCTGTTTACATTGGAAGGTTTTTACTTATTCTTGGATTCTGAAGGATAGATTATCTGGATTTAGCAATCTTGGTTAATAGTTCATTTCTTTCAGGGCTTTTAACACATTATTCCAAGCCCCCCTGAATTTTAGAGTTTGTGCAGAGAAAACAGAAGTAATTCCAATTGGCTTGCCTCTAAATGTGACCTTCATTTTTTCTCTTGAGGCTTTTAAAATTCTATCCTTCTTCTGTATATCAGGTATTTCAATTATAATGTGTTTTGGAGAGGTTCTTTTTTGATCATGTCTGTTTGGTGTTCTGAATGCATCTTCTATCTGGATGTCCATCTCTTGTTTTCTAGGTTTGGAAAATTTTCTGTTATTATTTCCCTGAAGAGTATATATATGCTATTAGCCTTTATCTTACAACTCTCTCCAATTATAGTGATTCTTAAATTTGGAATCCTAATGTTGTCACAGAACTCTTGTATATTCTGATCATGGTTACTTATTTTCTGTTCAAGGCTGGCCACTGCCTTCCAGCTCTGAGATTCAGTCTTTGGCATTGTCTACTCTTTTAGGGAGCCTTTCAATTGAACATTTTATTTGATTTATAATGTCTTTTTTTCACAATATTTGTCAAGAATATTTCACAATATTCTTTTTCAACATCTCTACCTCCTCATTGTGTTTCAAATTCATATCCTGCACTGTGTTCCTTAATTCACTCAGTTGTTTTTCTGTGTTCTGTTAGAATTCACTGATTATTTTATAATCATTATTTTGAATTCTTTACCTGATATTTCATCTACTTCAATATCTTTAAAGTCAGTTGCTGGTGAATTATGAATTTTAGGAGACATTTTGTTACCTTGTGTTTTCATATTTCTTGTTTCCTATATTGAATTTTATTCATCTGCTAGGATGGTTTTCTTTTCCACTCTTATGTGTGGGACCTTTTAGGGCACAGGCTTTTTGTTTTTTTTTTTTTACCAAAGTGTTCTAGAGTCATGTAGATTGAGACCCATTGTAGTTGTAGTCTCTACAGCCTTTGTGTTGATTTTGTCTGTTTTTGCTGTAGTAGTGGATATCCATGGGTAGGACTTGACAGCACCCCCTAGCTATTCTTCCTTGGGGTCTGGTTGTCAGTTGGGATTTTTATTTCTTTCTTCTATTCTTTGTATTAAAGTATTGCTGAAGTTTGACTGGTTATTTTGTGTGTGGATCAAGATGAGTTGTCTTTTGACTGCATTTAGTTCAGCAGCAATGTGTCTATCTTGTTAACTTGTAGTGTCCCTGTAGATTCCCAGTACCTCACAGAAAAGGGGGAAATGAAGAATAACAACAACCAAAGCAAACAGTATACAGCATTAAATAAGGATACAGTGCCTACTGTGTCATCTACAACAACAATACTAATTACCACAAAAACAGGAACATCGGAGTCAGCAATTGCCAACAGCAAGAACAATAAATAGCTGTGAACTAGGTCTGATGTTAATTAGTAGTTGTCTACTGTGTCTTCCACAGTACTAAAAACTGCAATCATGTGAATGGTGGGATATGGAGTTATATAAACCAAATAGTTAGAAAAGATGGTAAAAATTCAGTTCATTAAGTGAAAAGATAATGTGATATGAAGGTAAAAGAAAGTTTAGAATGTTCAAAACATGAATAGAGAATGCAGAAGAGATGTGGCAAGTAATAGCTATAAAGAAGGAGAAAAAATAGAAAAAACAAAGTAAAGGGAGAGAGGAGAGAACAAGAGAAGTTGGCTGTACAGAAGAAATAAGCAAGCAAAAACCAAACCAAATCAAAATAAACAGACCAAAATACTCAAACCCTCAAAAGACAAGGAAAATAACTATTACCAAAAAAAAATCTAAAAATAAGAAGATATGTACATGTATGTAAATGTTTGTTTGTGTGTGTGTGTGTGTATATATATATATATATATATAGAGAGAGAGAGAGAGAGAGAGAGAGAGAGAGAGAAAATACATATATATTCTCCACAAACAAATCAGTGCAGCAAGAACACATACATGCCAAAATAAAAATGGAAAAGAAATAGGAACAATGATTTTTTTTAATATTTATTTTTTAGTTTTCGGTGGACACAACATCTTTATTTTATTTTTTATGTGGTGCTGAGGATTGAACCCAGCGCCACGTGCATGCCAGGCGAGCATGCTACCACTTGAGCCACACCCCCAGCCCTAGGAACAATGATTCTTAATGAAAAATTGTCTTCACTGAGGTGGTCAAAATTGTTGATAAATGGATGGTCACTTCTACTGCCGAGTTTCTTTCTTTCCTTTTCTTGGGCTATGTACTGGGAGAGAGTGAGTGAGTGTTGGGGAAAAGATTAGGGATTGTTAACCCCTATCCCTTTTGTTTTGCTCACCAAGCTACCCACTGAATGACCTAAAGATGAAGTTGGTGACATAACTCTCAGTTTTCCTACCCACCAGTATAAGATAGAATGAGAAGTACTGTAATTGGGATTTTTGTCTTGACAGACCAAATAGGTGCTCTCCCAGGAAGGGGCTGCTGAAAAATTCTAAGAGGGAAGTTCTAGTGGTTGGAACTTAGGTTTGATCAGTCCTTATGGACTTTGTTGGGTAGAATCCTTGTTGGAGAGATTAGAACATCATACCTCCAGGGTAAGACAGATGCTATACCTGCTGGGATTCTGTATCTCAGGAGCCTTCCTAGAATTCTATTCCTGGGGCAGGACAGTCAATTCTCCACAGATCTCATACACTCTGTTGCCCAAGAATACTGTCTTCCCAGGTTTAGTCCTTATTCACTCTGCCTGATCAGTTAGTTTCCTCATCCTCTTCAGCTGGTCTTGTGAGCCACCAGAATCAAAGGGAGAGTGAGTTGCACTCCCCTTTGCATTTCTGACTTGAATACCCTTGGGCACAATCTTCTCTGTGTCCATTTACTCATCTGCTGGGTACACTGTAGGTCAAGATAGGTGCTTTCTAGGACAGTATGGCAATGTTTGCTACAATTTGAGCTTCTACAGCAAGTTGTGGCATAGCCTCCTCAAGACGGCTCCTGGCTCTCCAGGAGTTATGAGAAACATAACTTTTCAAACACCAGTTCTCTGTGGAGCCTCTGGATCAGCTAAGTTCAGGCTGCTTTTCTAATCTAACAGGATTTTTTTTTAATCACAAATTTATCTGCTGTGTGTCTCTGTTTGTATTACTTTCCCCTCTGCAGTGAACCAGCACTTCTGTTGCCGCTAATTGGCTCCAATCTACTCTTTCATGTTTTTGTTCAGTTCACCCAAATTTCTGAGTCTCTGAGACTCTTCCTGTTTGATATTGAGTTTCAGTGAATTCCTTCTTTCATCCACCTTATTGAGAATTAGTGCTCTTGCTGCTTGAATCCTTAGGCATGGAGCAACTGAAAGCATAGCCTTCTTCTAATTCATCATCTTCATCTCCCTAATTTTCTTGTACAGATGCATATGTAATTTTATATAAATATATAAATGTAATCATACAATCTTCTTAAGTACAGTCTTTCTTTATTTTGCTTGATTCTTATCTACCTTTCTTTTCCTTAGCTTGCCTTTCTTTCTATGAACCCAACCAAAAGATGCATGATATCAGTTAAGTGGATATTTTCAATGTTTTATGCTCATATAACTACATGCATTCGAATTACCACATACATATACATAGATACCTAGCAGAAATATACAAACATGTACCACTGTATTTTGCAGAAATCCCTATGACTAGACTGGTATAGATGCAGTTTATTCAAAGACATACAATTTTTCATAGTATAAATGAATCATCATTTTTCTCATCTTTACCTCCTTCAAAGATAATTCATTTTGCTTTTAGTTTCTCCTATTATGACCAATGCATTAGGAAACAGCCTTGTGTGCATGTTCTTATTTATTGGTACTTTTTCTTTCCATGGGATAGATTTCTGAAGGTGGGATTGATTGCTGGATCAATGCATTTTTGTGTTTTCATTTTAGTAGATGTTGCTAGTTCTTTCCAGGAATATTTGATACTTTACATTTGTGTCAATAGGAAAGGAAAATTTCTTTCTCCAAAACACTAGCTATGTGTACCATAGTATTTGTTTAATCAATCAATTTGTTTTTCATTGTTATTTCTGTTTGCATTTGTTGGGCTACTAGGGAATTTGAGCATTTTTTTGTATTTTTTTGGGTTATTTGTATATTTTTGATTGTGAATTTCCTGTTTATATCTTTTTTCTATTTTCCTCTTGAGTTCTTTGTCTTTTCTTATCAATTTATGACCTCTTAGTATACTAGAGGCTTTAATTTTGTGCCTGTTACCTGAAACAAATAAAATTACTACTAAAACTCAGATGTAAAATATATACATTGACTGTTATGTAGAATTTTTAAAATTTAACTTTATTGGTACATTATAATTATACATAATTGTCATATTCATTATGCCATTTTCATACATGCACAGAACATATTTTGATCAATCTTATTCCTCTGTACCTTCCTTTTCACTGCCCTCCTCACCCCCATGCCCGTGATCCCCTTGCTTTAATCTACTGGTCTCCCTTCTATCATCATTATTATTTTAATTAGTGCATTATAACTATATATAAATACAGGATTCATTATGGCATACTCATATATGGATATAGCAAAAGTTGGCAGATTTCATCCCCAGTATTTCTTCATGTTCTCCCTTTATTCCTTCCTCTCTACCCCTTGTTTGACTCTATTGGTCTCTTCTATTTTTGTGGGATTCTTTTTGTAAAATTCCTTTTACGATGAACATTTTCCCCCATATTTGTTGACCATTTGTATTTCTTTTTTTAATTGATTTTATTTTTTTAAATACATGACAGCGGAATGCATTACAATTCTTAATACACATATAGGGCACAATTTTTCATATCTTTGTATATAAAGTATGTTCACGCCAATTCATGTCTTCATACATGTACTTTTTTGTTTTTTAAATTTTTTTGCATTACAATTCTTATTACACATATATACCACAATTTTTCATATATCTGTTTGTATATAAAGTATGTTGACACCCAATTTGAGTCTTCATACATGTACTTTGGATAATGATGTCCATCACATTCCACCATCCTTGCTAATCTCCTGCCTCCTTCCTTTCCCTCCCACCCTTCTTCTCTTTCTAGAATTCATCTAATCCTCCCATGCTCCCCTTCCCTACCCCTCTCTGAGTCAGCCTCCTTATATCAGATAAAACATTTGGCATTTGTTTTATTGGGACTGGCTAACTTCACTTAGCGTTATCTTCACCAGTGCCATCCATTTACCTGCAAATGCCATGATTTTATTTTCTTTTAATGCTAAGTAAAATTCCATTGTGTATATAGGAGACATTTTTTTAATCCATTCATCTACTAAAGGGCATCTAGGTTAGCTCCACAATTTAGCTATTGTGAATTGTGCTGCTATAAACATTGATGTGGCTGTGTCCCTGTTTTTAAAGTCTTTTGGGTATAGTCTGAGGAGAGGGATAGCTGGGTCAAATGGTGGTTCCATTCCCAGGTTTCCAAGGAATTTCCATACTGCTTTCCATATTGGATGCACCAATTTGCAGTTGTATTTCTTCTTTTGAAAAATTTATGTTAAGATCATATTCCATTTGTTGGATTATTTATATTTGGTGTTAAGTTTTTTGAATTCTTTATCTATGCTGAATATTTATTCTCTGTTAGAAGAGTAACTGACAAAATTTTTCTCCCATTCTGTAGGTTTTAGTTGGTAGAAGGCTCATTATCATAAAATTTTTAAAAAGACATAAACATTTTCTTTATGCCAACTAAGGTCAAGCTAATGCATAGTGAATAATATTCTTTTATCTGATCCTTTCTGTTGTTTTAAACCAATGGTTTAAACTATTATTACAGTGCTGTATTTTTTTTCCCTGAGAAAATAGAAACAGTGTCTGGTAGTATTTTTTTTTTTTGCATCTTCTTAATAATAGAGCTACCTGAAAAAAATAGGAAATATTATCCCCAGAGATTTCATGGGAAATTGTACTGTAAAACCTTTCAATCTCAAAACAATACAGATGGAGCTTATGCCTAGAATTCTTTCTCAAATCAAATACTAAGGAACTAAGGAAATTTCTTCTCATGGCTATGAGGCAAAGTAAATTCCAGAGCTCCTTCTGAGCAGCTACTTCTTATTTGGTACTGTTCTACTACACACATCAGTAGCCTGATTTACAGCTACAGTTTTAAAATATAATAATGTTCAAATAGTTGACCAAGAAGATTGTGCTGTTGCATTGTTTTGTTAAGTTTATTGCATATAATGGAAAATACAAATAAATAGTAACTTAAATACTTTATCATGTATTTTATCAGGTAGAAGAAGCTTAAAAGATATACAGTCAATCCTTGCTGGATATAATATCTATTAGGGTCCTAGGCCCTGAGATTTTCCTTCTCTTTCATGACATCCATTTTCAAGGGTTCAAGTACTTGCTGCTAGTGCTCCTCATTTTACAAAGCAGTAAGGAAGCAAAATATATACAGCTTGCTCTAATGGCATCAGAAACCTTGAAGGGAGTCTTCATAGAAGTTCCACATAGCACATTGCTTAAATTTCACTGGCCAGAGTTCAGGCAAGTTCTGCAAGGTTGGGAATATTGTACTACATTTTCAAAATATTTTATTTAAAATACACATAATGAGAGAAAATTTTTGTCATCTATTCTTCCAATGGAGAATTAATATGCAGATTTTATACAACAACAAAAAGCTCAACCCCCCCAAAACAAATAACCCATTAAATAAGTGGGCAAATGAATGAAACAGACACTCTCAAAAAAAAGTAGAAGTGGCCAACATGTATAAATATATAAAATGTTCAATATTTGCATTTATATAGAAATATAAAAATGTTCAACATTGTTGGCCATTAAAGAAATGCAAATCAAAACTACATTGTGATTCCATCTCACATCAGTCAATGGCAATAATCAAGAATACAAATAGCAATGAATGCTGTTGCGAATGTAAGGGAAAAAGGAACTCGTATACACAGTTGGTAGGAATGTAAATTAGTACAGTCACTGTGGAACTCAGTATAGATGTTCCTCAATAAACTACAAATTGAACTACCATATGACCCATTTGTACCATTTCTTGATATTTATCCAAAAGAATTAAAGTTAGCATATTTTAGAGATGTATGTATAATCATTGTTTATCTCAGCACAATTCACAATAGCCATGTATGGAATCAGCCCACATATCTGTCAATAGGAAAATGGATGAATAAAATGTTTATCCATCTACCAACCTACCTACCTACCTATCTATCTATCATGGGTTTTATTCAGCCATAAAAAAGAACAAGATTATGTCATTTGTTAGGAAAAATGGATGAATCTGAAGACCATCATATTAAGTGAAATAAATAAGATTCAGAAAAACAAGTTTCATATGTTTTCTCTCAAATAGGGAAAGATAAAGAAAATAAAAGATGTCATGAAAGTAGAAGAGAGAGTGTTGAGGTACAGAAAGGACAGAAGTTGGAGGCAGAAGGAGAAGATAAGGGGTGGTAATGGGGAGTAAAACTAATCAAATTATGTTATGCACATGTACAAATATGCCACAATGAAACTCGCCATTCTGTGTAATTAATATGCATCAATAAAAAATCAATGAAAACATTAAATAGTGCAATTGTCTAGAATAACACACTAGAAAGTTTCTCTGGCAATGGTTCCCTGTTTATGCCTAATGTATTGTCAATGTCCTGTACTAACTGCATCTTAATTTGAGATGAATTTGTAGCTTGTGAGAGAAAGTTTGCAATATGTTTTGTTTACTAATCAGTATTTTAGTCTTTACATAAAATTTAAGTGTGATTTTTTTTTTGAGTTAGTGTTTTAATAACTTGTCCAGGCTGGCCTCACTCAAATTCATTATCCTTCTTTCTTAGCCTCCTTTGTAGCTAGGATTATAGGCACATACCAGCACGCCCAGCTTAAATGTGGTCACTTTTTTTTTCCAGCTTTTGTTTCTGTTTTTGATACTGGATAAAACCCAGGACCTCATTCATGCTTCACAAGCACTCTACCACTGAGGGACATCCCCAGACATTTTCTAATTTTTATTTTGAGTCTGGAACTCCCTAAATTGCCCAGATTGGCCTTGAACGTGTAATTCTCCTGCCTTTTTCTTCTGAGTAACTGGAATTATGTGCCACTATGCTGAGAGCTACAGCCAGTCGGAATGAAGCATGGCATTTTGCCAGAAGGGAGTGGTTGAGAGGTGATACCAGCGAGCCATTGAGATGATGATGGTTAAGTTAAGCTGTGTATTCAGTTGTATATAGACCCCTGCTGTCCGCCTCCGGCTGCCCACTACTTTGGAGTTCCATTGGTTGATGGTGGAGGGAGTTCCGGTTGGTGTGTGGTGTCCCTGGAAGGGCCATGTGGGTGGCGTTCTGGGGAGCTCGGAAATAAAGTTTGTTCCTGCTTGAGTGGCTCATGATTTGTGCCCAGCCAGACTGCGGCACCACTATGCTTGGCAAAGGTGATGTTTTTTTTTTTTTCTTTTTTTTTTAAATTTTTTATTGTTGGCTGTTCAAAACATTACATAGTTCTTGATATATCATATTTCACACTTTGATTCAAGTGGGTTATGAGCTCCCATTTTTACCCCATATACAGATTGCAGAATCACATCAGTTACACATCCATTGATTTACATATTGCCATACTAGTGTCTGTTGTGTTCTGCTGCCTTTCCTATCCTCTACTATCCC
>NW_026000005.1:15858953-15898398 GCF_001458135.2 Marmota marmota marmota | reverse complement strand
TTTGGTCTCTTTATGTTATCCCATATTTCTTGGATGTTCTGCTCATGGTTTCTTAACAGTCTTGCTAAGCTGTCTATGTTCTTTTCAAGTTGAAATACTTTGTCTTCATTGTCTGATGTTCTATCTTCTAAGTGTTCTACTCTGCTGGTAGTATTCTCCATTGAGTTTTTAAGTTGGTTTATTGCTTCCTGCATTTCTAGGATTTCTGTTTGTTTGTTTTTTATAACCTCTATCTCCCTGTATAGTTGATCTTTTGCTTCTTGTATTTGTTTATGTATGATGTTTTTAATAGTGTGTTTAGTATCTTCCAGAGAACATAAAAATTACTCACTCAAATGGAAATGAAACAGCAATCAAGGGAAGAGCTCTGGATGAATAACACAATGATACTAATAGCTAATATTGGTCTTTCATTTTGTTTAATAGGCCAGAGAAAAATTTTAAATGAGTAAACTATGTGCATAATGAAGATACATATCATTGCAGTGAGAAAAAAAGAATGCATTGAAAACTGTAGCAAGTTGTGTGTTAGAGAAAAAAATCATTTAGGTTGAAAAGATTTTGATATGATAGATCTTTTTTATTTTAATTTTTTAAGTTGTAGATAAACACAATACCTTTATTTATTTTTATGTGGTGCTAAGGATCAAACCCAGTGCCTCACACGTGCTAAGTGAGTACTCTACCACTGAGCCACAACCTCAGCCCCAATATAATGGATCTTAGTGAGGTGTGAGAACTTCTGTACTCCCTGGCTCTCTATTATTCAGGACTGCTTCCTTTTCAGAGAAGGTGCAAGTTTTGTTTTAGAAGTAAATCCTGTAGCATTGAACTCCTCTTTTTCTGTTATAATTGTTCCAGTTTAAAAGCAAAAGTCAGTTTAAACTATCCATCAAATCAAAGTTATTATGCTCTTCTACTTCACAGAGAAATTTCACAATATTATATTGTGTCCCTATTGAATTTTACTATATACATTACTTTTAAATTTAGAAAATATCATGTTATTGAATATTTAATTTTATGGACAATACTTTATAATGATAAAATATAGATATATGCTGTCTTTGAGAAAGGCTCAGTTAGCAAAAATGTTATGTATCAAACAAGTTTGATCTTATATTATCATGTTCTTTTTTTTATCTCTTGCAGAAAATTACGTTTGGTTGATATAGAAGAATTTCACAATCGCCAGGATGCCTTAGAGCTGTCAACTTTTCAGAATATTATCATGAAACACTTGGAATCTGCCAAAGAGACTCTGTTTAAAATGTAAAGTTTTGAAATATCATATAGAAAAACATAAAAACATGTGATTGATGGGGAATTGCTTTTTAACTTCTTTTATAAAATCCCATTTCAACTAGTTTTACATCATTTCCTTTAGAAAATTAATAGGTCTTTAATTGCCTTAGTCTATCCAGATATTCTACACTGCATAGATTGCACAGAAACTAAAATGATCATAACTGATAGTTGCTTTTTTCTAAATATCTGATTTCTGCCTCTGCTCTGAGTGTGTGTTGGAAACCATGTAGGAATAATCATGAACTAATCATTTACCAGATAATTATCTGCATCTACATGCAAAGTGCTGTGTCTCTTCCATTTTGATTTTGGATGAAGGATGCAGAAGAGTTTAAAGAATGACTCAGAAGGAAAAATATGTTGCTTAAATGAGTTTACAATCTCAATGGAGGTTAGATTTAGATTTATCAAATGATAATCAAACAATTCCTTGGATTGTCCCTTCAATTTGGAATAACCACATATGATAATTAATGATGTTTTACTCTGGAAAACATGGGAAATAGCCTCTCTCATGAATCATATTTATAAGAAATAGACTATTAAGATTAGGACAATTTTCAAATATCACATGAAACTTATACCATAGTGTCATTATTTCCAAAAGTTTCTTAGAAAGGTGAGTTGATCATTTTTAAATTAACTTTTTAAAATGTTACTTTGGAATAACTTTAACCTATTATTTTATATTATATTTATTTAAAATAGAGGAGAGGTGAAAAATAAAACTGCATAATTAGTTGCAGAGAAGAAAATGCCCTCTTAAGAATGTGATGCAAGTAAGTTATCTTAATCTATGACTGCAGGGTTATACCCTAGAAATACATTATCACTGTAAATTTTAGTAAAATGCATGTCAAAGTACAGAGGAGAGTGCAAACCCATACTGAATAATTGTTTCTGTGAAATGTAGATTGATTAGCTTTATCTCTTGATGTTTCCTGATTGATTCTAGGGGAAGAACTCTTTGACCACACTTTAGTGAGCCAGAATGGGTTTATCATGGCTAAAAGGCAGAACATCAGCTCACAGTGGAGACACAATGAGCAAATAATTAATTATGACATCTACACCAAACCCAAAGGAATTTTCTTAGTCCTTATCTTTCACTTCTACTCAGCAGTTGCCATAGGTGGTTACACAGTTTTCTGGAACTATGTGTTTTCCTGTGCGCTTATCTGTTCTTCTCCACTGTCTCATTTTTCTATCAACTTAATCTCATTATATCCTAAAAGTCCCCAGATCCTTTTTCTTTTTTCTTTTTTTTTTTGTTCTCTCTTTTATTTATATTCTTTTGATAATTTCATCCTTCTCAGCTGTCTAAAGATCTTGTTTTTTGAGCTCTTGGTCCTTCTTAATAATTTTATACTGAATATCTCAATTGAATATCATGTCAGTACCTGAATCTCAGCATGTTCATAACAATGCTTATCCTCTTTCTTCCAAACCTATTCTTCCTCCTCTGGATCATTCCTAGGGAAACTTGAAAATCTTGTGACTTTTTTTTTTTTTTTTGGTCTCTTTTGCTGATTGTCTTTACCCTTACCACCTTCTCCCTACCCCAGCAACATCCTATTTTTAAATTCTTTCTATTTTTAAATTTTCCTATTTTTAAATTTTTAATTGTTTTTTCTTTATTTGTTCTTTTTAGTTACATGTGACGGTAGTATGTATTTTGACATATCATACATACATTGAATATAACTTCCCATTATTGTTGGTTATACATGATGTGGAGTTACCATAGTCATGTATTTATATATGAACATAAGAAAGTTATGTCTGATTCATTCTACAGTCTTTCCTATTTCCATCTCCCCTTTCTTCCCTCTACTCCACCCTGTCCAATCTCGTGAACCTCCCCTCATCCCTTCCCCCTCCCCCCAACCTATTGAGAGTCAGTTTCAGCATGTCAGAGAGAACATTAATCTTTGTGTTTTTTTGGAACTGGTTTATTTCACTTAGCATATGGTCCCTATTTCCATCCATTTTCTAATAAATGCTATAATTTTGTTTTTCTTTATGGCTGAGTAACATTCCATTGTGTATATATAATTCATTTTCTTTATCCATTCATCTGTTGAAGGTCACCTAGGTTAGTTCTATAGCTTAGCTGTTATGAATTGAACTACTATGAACATTGACGTGGATGTGTCTCTATAGTATACTGATTTTAAGTCCTTTGGCTATATATGCCAAGGAGTGGGATAACTGGTTCTATTCCAAGTTTTTCGAGAAATCTCCATACTGCTTTTCAGAATGGTTACATAAATTTGTAGTCCCACGAGCAACATATGAGTGAACCTTTCCCCCCCACATTCTCGCCAACATTTATTGTTACTTGTATTCTTGATAATTGCCATTCTTCCTGGAGTTAGATGATATCTCAGTGTAGTTTTAATTTGCATTTTCTAAGTGCTAAATCCTACCTATGTCCTGTCTGGGTGGTGGGAATGGGGTTCCCCTTGGCAGAATGGGTTGGCTGAGAAATAAAAGCTAAGAGAAGTAAAATGACAAAAGCAAAACAAAACAGAACAAAAACACAGAACACAGAAAGTAGTTTCAAAAGCAGGTGCAGGATGGACAAGCTGATCAGATGGATTGAGCTCTGGCCAAATGGAGCCTGCGCCTGCTCTATTTAGATTGGGAAACATCAAAGACATTCTATAGAATGTTCTTTTCCAAAAAAGGTTAAAGTTGGGCTGTTTAGTTCCTAACAAGTTATGCCCATCTTCCCAGCTACTATGAGAAATCTTTCTAGCAGAGTGGAGAGAAGGATCATGTGCATTGAGCCATCTATTGAGGTGGGACAGCCATGGAAAGTTCCCAATGCCAGACCTATTTCCCCCTGGCTTCCATGCTGAGAGAAGATCCACGTGTATTTCAGAGATGGCTCCTTGCAGCTAGAGATATTGAACATTTTTTCATATATTGGTTGATGGCTCATATTTCTTCTTCTGTGAAGTGTCTGGTCAGTTCCTTTGCCCATTTATTGACTGGGTTGGATTTTTTTGTTGTTAAGTTTTTTGAGTTCTTTGCATATTCTGGGGATTAATGTTCTACCTGAGGTGCAGTTGACAATGATTTTCCCCCATTCTGTAGGCTCTCATTTCAGGTTCTTTATTGTTTCCTTTGCCGTGAAGAAGCATTTTAGTTTGATGATATTATTTATTGATTCTTGACTTCTTACACTATAGGAGTCTTATTGAGAAAGTCTGTCCCTAAGCCAACATGATGGAGAGATTTGGGCTTACTTTTTCTTTTAGTGGGTACAGGGTCTATGGTCTAATGCCTAGGTCCTTGATTTGAGTTTTTTGCAGGGTGAGAGATAGGGGTCTAATTTCATTTTGTTATGTATTGATTTCCAGCTTTCCCAGCACCATTTGTTGAAGAGGCTGTCTTTTCTCCAGTGTATGTTTTATATGTAATTTGCCAGTATTTAATTAAGAATTTTTTGCATCTATGTTCATCAGGGATGTTGGTCTGAAGTTTTCTTTCCTTGATATGTCTTTGTCTAATTTTGTTATCAGGATGATACTAGCTTCATAGAATGAGTTTAGAAGGGTTCTGTCTTTCTATTTCATGGAATAATTTGAGGAGGATTGATGTAAGTTTTTCTTTGAAGTTTTCTTTGAAGTAGAACTTGTCTGAGAATCCATCTGGTCCTGGGCTTTTCTTTCTTCATAGGTTTTTGATGGTGTCTTCAATTTCATTGCTTGAAATTGATCTGTTTTAAATTTTCTGTGTCTTCCTGATTCAATTTGTGTAGGTCATATGTCTCTAGAAATTTGTTGATGTCTTCAAGATTTTCTATTTTTTTAGAATATAAATTTTCAAAATAGTTTCTGATTATCATCTGTATTTCAGTAGTGTCTGTGATATTTCATTTTTCATAGAGATTTTCATAATTTGAGTGTTTGCTCTCTTTCTCTTCATTAGCTTGGCTAACGGTTTATCAATTTTATTTATTTTTTCAAAGAACCAATTTTATGTTTTGTCAATTTTTTGAATTTTTTAAAATTTCATTGATTTCAACTCTGATTTTAATTATTTCCTGTCTCTATTGCTTTTGGTGTTGATTTGTTCTTTTTTCTAGGGCTTCGAGATATATGTAATGTTAGGTGTTTTGTTTGCTGACTTTCTTTTCTTTTTAAAAATATTTATTATATATGACAGCAGAAGACTTTCCATTCTTTTGATGAATAAGCTCAATGCAATGAACTTTCCTCTTAGCACTGCCTTCACAGTGTCCCAGAGATTTTGATAAGTTGTGTCATAATTCTCATTTACCTCTAATTGTTTTCATTTCATCTCTGATTTATTCTGCTATCCATTGGTCATTCAATAGTGTACTATTTAGTTTCCAAGTGTTAGAGTAGCTTCTGTTTTTTATTTTATCATTGATTTATAATTTTATTCCATTATGATCTGATAGAATGTGAGGTATTATCTCTATTTTTTTTTGTATTTCCTAAGAGTTGCTTTGTGACCTAAGATATAGTCTATTTTAGAGAAGGATCTATGTACTGCTGAGAAGAAAGTGTATTTAGTCATTGATGAATGAAATATTCTATATGTGTCTGTTGAGTCTAAATTACTGTCATGCAGTATGGGTTTGCCAGGCCTGTATTTGGGGTCAAACTCGGGTTTGCCAGGAATTGGCTCCTTCAGCTGTTGGCCCTGGTGCTGCAGCTGTAGAACTGTTTCTTCCTTTGTGCTCTGCACACTGCTGGGAAAGATGAGGTTTCTTTCCAATACAAGGCTATTGAGCAGCATGCCTTTCAGTTTAGTCAGGCAGTGTCCCCGATCTCCAAACTCCATACCCAGACACACTTCAGTCCTCCCCAAAATGCAGGTTCCTTTAATTCCCTTATTCCTCCACAGAGGGACTGCTCTGGTTGGAGCATGGCTGTGGTACTGGAGATTTCTGCCTTATTTTATTATATCCAACTTCCTGAGTCCCCAATATGCTTTGAATGTCCAGTATTAAATTCCAGTAAAGTTACGCCCCCATTTTTTGTTCATTCACCCACCTTGTTGAAAAGCTGCCTGTTTGATTTCTTGGTTTTATGCCACGGAGCAGCCAAGAAAGCAACCTGCTCTATTCTGCCATCTTGAAACCTCCTTTCCTACTTTTTTTTTTTTTTTAACAAGTAAGATATATTTCACTTACCATAAAATGTGTACTGTCTGTGGTTTATGTATATTCACAAAGTGTGAATATAACCACTAAATCCAGAATGCTTTCCTCACCCCAAAAGAAGCTCTGTATCTTTTGCAATTCTTCCCTCTATAAGTACCTGGTAATCACAATATACTTATTGTCCATATGGATTTCCCTGTTCTGGGGATTTCATCTAAGTGAAATTATACCATATGTGGCCATTTATTTCTGGTTTCTTATATGTAATACATTTTCAAGTTTCATCCATGGTATAAAGCATGTCTCAATACTTCATTTCTTCTCATGGCCAAATAATACTACGTTGTACAGATAAACCTCATTTTGTTTATCTATTCATCAATTGGTAGACATTGGGTGGTTTTCACTTTTTGATTATTTTGAATATTGCTTCTATGAACAATCATTTTGTATAAACATGTTTTTTCTGTTCTCTTGTGTACATACCTAGGAGTGGAATTGCTGGTTATATATGGTAATTCTATATATAATGTGTCTGTTGAGTCTAAATTATTTAAATTATTTTAACTTTTTCAGGAACTGCCACAATGTTTTCCAAAAGGACTGTAAGATTTTACATTCTTA
Source organism: Marmota marmota marmota (assembly GCF_001458135.2). Classification (NCBI taxonomy): domain Eukaryota; kingdom Metazoa; phylum Chordata; class Mammalia; order Rodentia; family Sciuridae; genus Marmota; species Marmota marmota. The sequence continues at coordinate 15,891,323 of NW_026000005.1, read as the reverse complement.
CCAGCAATGTATGAGAGTTCTGATTTCTCCACATTTTTGCCAATACATGTTGTTTATCTTTCTGATTATAACCATTGTGGAGGGTGTGTCAGTAGTATCTCACTGTGGTTTTGATTTGCATTTCTTAATGACTAATTAAGTTGAGCACCTTTTATATGATTATTATTAATTTATTGATCTTCTATGGATAAATGTATATTCATATCCTTTACTCATTAAATATTGGGTTGTCTGAGTTTTTATTGTTGATTTTTAAGAGTTGTTTATATATTCTGAATACTAAACCCTCATTAGTTCTATGATTTGCAAATATTTTTTCCATTAACTTTCTTTTAACTTTCTTGCTAGTGAATTTAAGGTACAAATATTTTTACTTCTGAGGAAGTATAAGTTATTATTTTCTTTGGTTGCTTATGCTCTTGCTATCGTATCTAAGAAATTGTTGCCTAATCCAATATTACAAAGATTTACTGGTTTACATTTTTTTTTTCCTCTAAAAGTTCCAGTTTTAGCTTTTACGTTTTAGTCTCTTTGGACCATTTTGACTTAATTTTTCTGTGTGGTATGAGGAAACGGTCCAAGTCAATTACTATTACTATTATTATTTGGTACTGGGGATTGAACTCAGAGGCAGTCAACCACTGAGCCACATCTCCAGCCTTATTTTGTATTTTATTTTGAGGCAGGGTCTCACTGAGTTGCTTAGTGTCTCACTTTCACTGAGGCTGGCTTTGAACTTGAAATCCTCCTGCCTTGGCCTCCTAAACCACTGGGATTACAGGTGTATGCCACCATGCCTGGCCCAAGTCAATATACAGTTGTTCTAGCACTATTTGTGCAAGTCTTTTGTTCACTGAGTGGCCTTGACACCCTTGTACATAATAATTTGACCCTATATATTAGGGCTTATTTCTGGGATCTCTATTCTTGCACCTTTGTTCTAATTGTGACTTTATGCCAGTACCAAGCTGTTTTGATTATTATAGCTTTGTAAGTTTTGAAGTAGTAAGTGTGAATCCTCTAATTTTGTTCTTTTTCAAGACTGTTTTGGTTGTTCTAGGTTTTTTGAATTTCCACAGGCATTTTAATATTAACTTGTCTATCTTTTTTTTTTAAAGGCCACTGACTTTTTGGTAGGGAATTCACTGAATCTGCAAATAAATTTTGGGAATATTGCCATCTTAATAATGTTGAGTCTTCCAGTCTGGGATTGGGATATGTCCATTTATTGAGTTCTTTAATTTCTTTCAACAGTGTTTTGTGATTTTTCAGCATACAAGTTTTACGATTTCTTTAGTGGGATTTTTCTAAGTGTTTTATTTTTCTTGCTATTGTAAACAGGCTTGTTTTCTTATTTTTATTTTCAAATTATTTTCTGCTATAGTATATAAAAACAGTTGCTTTTGCATATTGATCTTTCTATTCTGCAACTTGATGAACTTGTTTATTAGCTTTAACAAGTTTTTCTGTTTATTTTTGGTATGGACTATTTATGGCTTTATATAAGGTTATATCATCTTCAAATAGAGGTAGTTTTACTTCTTCCTTTTGAATCTGGATTTTTCCCCCTTTTTCTTGGCTAATTTCCCTTGCTAGACCTCCATTACAATTTTGAGTAGAAGTGGCAAGAACAGACATTCTTGTTTTGTTCCTGATTTTAGGGGGAAAGCTTTCAATCTTTCACTATCAATTTAGCTATGTGGTTAACTTTAGCAAGCTAAGAAAGTTTTCTTTTCTTAATATCTTGATTGTTTTTTTTTAATCATGAACTCTAGTGGTAGATTTTGTCAGCTGGCTTTTCTTCTTTTGATTAATATGGTACAATACATTGATTTTCATATATTGAGTGAGTCTTGCATTCCTGAAGCAAGTCCTACTTGGTCGTGTAGTATAATTTTTTTAAATATATGCTGCTGGATTAGGTATGCAGTAGTTTTCTTTTTCTTGTGACACTTCACTTATGTCTGATTTTGATATTGTGGCAATACTTGTTTCATAGAGTGAGTTAGAAAGTATCCCTTTCTTTTATCTTTTTTGGTTTGTGAAGAATTGGTATTAAATCATCATTATTCCTGGCATTTAAAAAACTTTTTAGGAAGATGTTTAATGATTAACTAAATCTCTTTATGTGTTATAGGTCTATTTATATTTTCTAGAACTTGTTCAAGATTTTATAGATTACCAAATTTGTTGGCATATAATTTTTCTTTATATTCCCTTATAATATTTGGTGTTTCTCTAAGGTAAGTATTAATGTCCTCTTTTTCATCCCATGCTTTAAGAATTTGAGTCTTCTCTCCTTTTTCTTGGTCAGTCTACCTAGAAGTTTGTCATTTTAGTGATCTTTTCAAAGAATTCACTTTTATATTTTGTTGATATAAATATCTTTTCTATTCACTTTTATATCTTGTTGATATTTTTATTTACCAAAATTTTGTTTTCATTCTCTATTTTGTTTTCATTTAAATCATTTTTTCTCCCTTCTTGTTTTGCATTTAGTATGCTCTTCTTTTATAGCTTCTGGTGGAATTTTACTTTATTGAAATTTTTCTTGCTTTTAACATAGGTGTTTATAGCTACAAAGTTCCCTCTGATCACTGATTGTGTTACTCCCATTAGTTTTGATATATTGTATTTCATTGTTCATTCATTTTAAAGTAGTTTCTAATTTCCCTTATGATTTCCTTCTTTAACATATTGGTTATTTAGGAGTGTGTTGTCTTAATTCTACATACTAGCGAATTTCCAAGTGTCCTTCTACTATTGACTTCTAATTTTGTATTTAAGTTCTTTTTATTTACTGAGATTTATATGATGACTACCAACTATTTTCTTTCAGAATCATCTTTCATGTGCACCCCTTCATCATAATTCCCATTGCTACACTATTGGTGGGCCCTTTTATCCTCCCAGGTAGGCTTTGCAAAATCTGAATAAATGCTCTATTCCTTTGTCTCTGGTATTTTCTTCTTTCAGGCCTGTCCTATAAATCACTGCTAGGTGTTGATAAAATAAGTCCATATTTCTTTTTATTATTTTTAAAATTTTTCCAACTATTATTACAGAATGTTCAGATGTACAAAACATCTTAAAGAATAGCATAACGAATACCAAAAATGCCCCATGTAACTCAATTTTTAATTTATTTTCCATTTATTAAAATTATAATATATTTCCTAACCTATATTTTAAGATTTTCTGCAATATAAACCCAACCTATCTTTTTCATCCTCATTTTTGAAAAGCCTTTTGCCTTGGACTATGCCTGTAGAAATAATTATACTTGATAAAACAGAATATAGCTAGTTTGTAACCATTTTTACTACTATTAAAAAAATACCTATGGATTTTTACTACCATTAAAAATATATCTATGGATTAAGTCTTATGTCTTATTCCCTTTTTAGCCAACTACTGATTTTTAAAAGACTTCTTTTTTTAATGGTCAGATGAGGATGCTAAGAAAATTCAAAAGTTGTTTAGCTGCTTCCCTCTTAAACTCTATCAATTTCAGCACTGTTATGTTTACATACATAATTGTAATAATCAAATGAATGGTTAAGGAGATTAAATGGAATAAGGACCTCTTACACACCATCAGCATAATAATTATATTTATAATGCTTGATACAGCTGATTTCCAGAGACCCCTTTCTTTTTTTTCAATTCTAATTTATTATATATGACAGCAGAATGCATTACAATTAATATTATACATATATAACACAGTTTTTCATTTCTCTGGTTGCATATAATGTATATTCACACCATTCGTGTCTTCATACATGTACTAAGGGTAATGATATGTATCTCATACCACTGTCTTTTTTATCCCCATGCCCCCTCCCTTCCCCTCCCTCCCCTTTGCCCTATCTAGAATTTCTCTAATCCTCCCATGCTCCTCCTCCCAACCCCACTGTGAATCAACCTTCTTATATCAGAGAAAACATTTGGCATTTGGTTTTTTGGGACTGGCTAACTTCATTTAGCATTATATTCTCCAATGCCATCCATTTACCTGCAAATGCCATGATTTTATTCTCTTTTATTGCTGATTAATATTTCATTGTGTATATATACCACATTTTCTTTATCCATTCATCTACTGAGGAGCATATAGGTTGGTTCTACAGTTTAGCTACTGTGAATTGTGCTGCTATAAACATTGATGTGGCTGTGTCCCTGTAGTTGCTGTTTTTAAGTCCTTTGAGTATAGAACGAGGAGTGGGTTGGCTGGATCAAATGGTGGTTCTAACCCCAGCTTTCCAAGGAATCTCCATACTGCTTTCCATGTTGGCTGCACCAATTTGCAGTCCCACCAGCAATGTATGAGTGTGCCTTTTCCTTCACATCCTCACCAAAACATATTGTTGTTTGTGTTCTTAATAGCTGCCATTCTGACTGGAGTGAGATGATATTTTAGAGTACTTTTCATTTGCATTTCTTGAATTGCTAGAGATGTTGAAATTTTTTCATTTATTTGTTGATTGATTGTATATCATCTTCTGAGAGGTGTATGTTCAGTTTCTTGGCCCATTTATTGACTGGGCTATTTGTTTTTTTTTTTTGGTGTTTAGCTTTTTGAGTTCTTTGTATACCCTAGAGATTAGTGCTCTACCTGATGTATGAGTGGTAAAAATTGGCTCCCAAGCTGTAGACTTTCTACTCACTTCACTGATTGTTTCTTTTGCTGAGAAGAAACTTTTTAGTTAAATCTATCCCATTTATTTATTCTTGATTTTAATTCTTACACTATAGGAGTCTTATTAAGGAATTTGTGGCCTAATCCGACATGATGAAGATTTGGGCCTACTTTTTCTTCTAATAGGCACAGTGTCTCTGGTTTAATTCCTAGGTCCTTGAACCACTTTGAATTGAGTTTTGTGCATGGTGAGAGATAGGGGTTTAATTTCATTTCATTGCATATGGATTTCCAGTTTTCCTAGCACCATTTGCTGAAGAGGCAATATTTTCTCCAATGTATGTTTTTAGCACCTTTGTCTAATATAAGATAACTGTAGTTATGTGAGTTTGTCTCTGTGTTCTCTTTTCTGTACCATTGGTCTACCAGTCTATTTTGGTGCCAATACCATGATGTTTTTCTTACTATTGCCCTGTAGTATAGTTTAGAGTCTGGTATAGTGATGCCACCTGCTTCACTCTTCTTGCTAAGGATTGCTTTAGCTATTCTGGGTCTCTTATTTTTTAAAATAAATTTCATGACTGCTTTTGCTATTTCTATGAGGAATGTCATTGGGATTTTGATTGAAATTGCATTAAATCTTTATAGTGCTTTTGGTAGTATGGCCATTTTGGCAATATTAATTCTGCCTATCCAAGAACAAGGTAGATCTTTCCATCTTCTAAGGTCTTCTTTAATTTCTTTCTTTAGCATTCTGTAGTTTTTGTTGTAGAGGTCTTTCATATCTTTCATTAGGTTGATTCTCAAGTATTTTATTTTTTTGAGGCTATTGTAAATGTGGTAGGTTTCTTCATTTCTCTTTCAGAGGATTTTTCACTGATAAATACAGAAATATCTTTGATTAATGGGTGTTGATTTTGTATCCTGCTACTTTGCTGAACTCATTTACTAGTTCTAGAGGTTTTCCAGTGGAATTTTGTAGATCTTCTAGGTATAGAAGCAAATAGTGCTAATTTGATTTCGTCTTTTCCTATCCATATCCCTTTAATTTCTTTCGTCTAACTATTCTGGCCAATGTTTCAAGAACTATGTTAAATGGAAGTGGTGAAAGAGGGCATCCCTGTCTTGTTCCAGTTTTTAGAGGGAATGCTTTCAATTTTTCTCCATTTAGAATGATGTTGGCCTGAGGCTTAGCACAGATAGCTTTTATGATGTTGAGATATGTTCCTATTATCCCTAATTTTTCTAGTGTATTGAACATGTGTGGGTGCTATATTTTGTCAAACGCTTTTCCTGCATCTATTGAGATGATCATATGATTCTTATCGCTAAGTCTATTGATGTGATGAATTACACTTATTGATTTTCGTAGCTGAACTAGCCTTGCATCCCTGGGATGAACCCCACTTGATTGTGATGCACGATCTTTTTAATATGTTTTTGTATTCAATTTGCCAGAATTTTATTCAGAATTTTTGCATCTATGTTCATTAGATATATTGGTCTGAAGTTTTCTTTTTTTGATGTGTCTTTGCCTGGTTTTGGGATCAGGGTGATATTGGCCTCATAGAATGAGTTTGGAAATGCTCCCTCTTTTTCTATTTCATAAAATAATTTATAGAGTATAGTATTAGTTCTTCTTTATAGGTGTTGTAGAACTCAGCTGTGTATCCATCAGGTCCTGGGATTTTCTCAGTTGGTAGGCTTCTGATGGAGTCTTCTATTTTGTCACTTGAAATTGATCTATTTAAATCATGTATATCATCCTGATTCAACTTGGGCAAATCATATATCTCTAGAAATTTGTTGATGCCTTCAATATTCTCTATTTTATTGGAGTACAAGTTTCCGAAATAATTTCTAATTGTCTTCTGTATTTCTGTAGTGACTGTTGTGATATTTCCTTTTTCAACATGTATGTTAGTAATTTGAGTTTTCTCTCTTTCCTTCTCTTTGTCAGTAAGGCTAAAGGTTTGTCAATTTTATTTATTTTTTCTAAGAACCAATTTTTTGTTTTGTCAATTTTTTCAATTGTTTCTTTTGTTTCTGCCACAGTCTGGCTGGGCATAAAATCACGAGCCACCACAGCCTTGTAGATTCAAACAGCAATTCTTTATTCCCGAACTCACACCGGCACTCTATAGTCACGTTCTGGGACAAATCCATGTTCTGGGCAAAATCCCAAATACTCTCTCAATCCCGGGAGAACTCAAGGGGAACTCAAGGTGCAGGCGCGCCTGAGGCAGCAGGATACTCCCTAATCCCAGCAGGATACACCCTAAACCTGGATCCGCCCTGGTCCTTGAGCAAGGTCACCTTACATGCAATGTCACTGCAAATGACCTGGGTCATGCCATGCGTCATACCTACTTGGCAATGGCTCTCAGTAGTTTCAATTTCATCTCTGATTTTAATTATTTCTTGTCTTCTACTGCTTTTGGTGTTGATTCGTTCTTCTTTTTCTAGGGCTTTGAGATGTAATGTTAGGTCACTTACTTTTTCTTCTTTGAAGAAATGAACTCCATGCAATGAATTTTCCTCTTAGTACTGCCTTCATAGTGTCCCAAAGATTTCTATATGTTGTATCAGTTTTCTTATTTACCTCTAAGAATTTTTTAAACTCCTCCTTGATGTCTTCTGCAACCCATTGTTCATTCAGTAGTGTATTACTTAGTCTCCAAGTGTTGTAGAAGCCTTTATTTGTTATTTTATCATTGATTTCTAATTTCATTCCATTGTGATTGATAGAATGCAGGGTAATATCTCTACTTTTTTTGTATTTGTTAAGAGTTCTTTGTGACATAATATATGGTCTTCTCTAAAGAAGGATCCACGTATTGCTGAGAAGAAAGTGTTTTTGCTCATTGAAGGATGAAATATTATATATATGTCAGTTAAGTCTAAGATTTTGATTGTATTGTTGAGTTCTATAGTTTCTTTGTTAAGCTTTTGTTTGGAAGATCTATCCAGTGGTGAAAGAGGTATGTTAAAGTCATCCAGAATTCTTGTGTTGTGGTCAATTTGACTCTTGAACTTGAGAAGAGTTTGTTTGATGAACATAGATGCTTCATTGTTTGGGGCATATATATTTATAATTGTTATATCTTGTTGGTGTATGATTCCCTTGAGCAGTATGAAATGTCCTTCTTTGTCCCTTTTGATTAACTTTAGCTTAAAGTCTACTTTATTTCATATGAGGATGGAAACTTCTGCAGTCCATGTGAGTGGTATGATTTTCTCCAACATTTCATCTTCAGTCTGTGTTGTATGTCTTTTCCTATGATATGAGTCTCTTGGAGGCAGCCTATTGTTGGGTATTTTTTTATCCCATCTGCTAGTCTATGTTTTTTGATTGGTGAGTTTAAGCCATTAACATTTAGGGTTATTATTGAGACATGATTTATATTCCTAGGCATTTTTGTTTATTTTTGGTATTTAACTTGACTTGGTTTCTCATTTGATTAGTTTTTCCTTTAGTGTAATACCTCTCTCTGATGATTTTCATTGTTGTTTTCCATTTCCTCTTCATAGAATATTTTGCCAAAGATGTTCTGTAGTTCAGGTTTTCTAGCTGTAAATTCTTTTAATTTTTGTTATTATGGAAAGTTTTTATTTCATCATCAAATCTAAAGCTTAATTTTGCTGGATACAAAATTCTTAGTTGGCATTCATTTTCTTTCAGAGCTTGATATGTATTGTTCCAGGATCTTTTAATTTTCAGGGTCTGGGTTGAAAAATCAGCACATAACCTAATTGGTTTCCCCCTATATGTAATCTGATTCGTTTCTCTTATGGCTTTTAATATTCTCTCCTTATTTTGTATGTTAGGTATTTTCATTAAAATGTGCTTTGGTGTAGATCTGTTGTGATTTTGTACATTTGGTGTCCTGTAAGCCTCTTGAATTTGGTTTTCCAATTCATTCTTCATGTTTGGAAAATTTTCTGATATTATTTCATTGAATAGATTGTTAATTCCTTTGGTTTGGAACTCTATTCCTTACTTTATCCCCAAAACTCTTTAAATTTGCTCTTTTTATGCTATCCCATATTTCTTGAATATTCTGCTCATGGTTTCTTTCTTTCACTGGTTTCTTCTTTTCACTCTGTAGTCTACATTCTTTTGAAGGTTATATATTTTGTCTTCATTGTCTGAGGTCCTGTCTTCCAAGTAGCCTAATCTGTTGGTGATGCTTTCAGTTGAACTATTAATTTGGTTTATTGTTTCTTTCATTTCAAGGATTTCTGTTTTTTTTGTTTGTTTGTTTGTTTGTTTTAGCCCCTCTATCTTTTGTTTTCTGTATTTGCTTATGTAGCTCTTTGTCGAAATGATCTTTTGCTGCCTGTATTTGCTCTTTTATATCATCCTTTAATTCACAGTACATCCTGAACTCCTTCTCGGTAATTTCATCTGCTGTGCTAGCCATGGATTCTAATAATATGGTATCTTGTTATGTTTGGGGCACTTTCTTCCCTTGTCTTTTCATGTTGCTCATGTGTCTCCCTTTCTATCTCTGTGGAACTACAGCATTATTGTTTTTACCCTATAGGCTTATAGTACCCCTGTAGGGTTCCAATACCTTTCCTTTGAGGGGAAGGACAATGTTAACAGATCCCAATATAAAAAAAAATACCACCTAAAAACAAATAGTTGTTATTAAGACATTTACAGTTTGGTCATAATGTACACAAAAGGTGAATTCAATTATTATCTACAATATAATCAGTAGGTTTGTAAAAAGGTTTACAGTTTCTGATGGTGGACAAAGAACCAAGGGTGATGTGTAGGAAGATATGCTGAGGAGGTGTGAGATGATGATAGAGTTATTAGAAATCCTCTTTAGAAACCTAAAGAAGAAGGTTAGTAGCAGGACAATAGAGACGTAGTAATCTTAGGTAGATAAGTAAGAGGGAAGACAGTAGAGTACCTAAAACAAACACACATTATATATTAAGAAAAATTTTAAAAATGTTAAAATAGTAAAACTTGGAGAGAAAAAAAAAGAAAGAAAAAATATACAACACAACTGTAATATCCTATTCAATAGTCTCAGTCCTCAGTTTCCTAATTTATGCAAAGTACTTGGTTTCACATATGTTGGGCATATGAGGGTGGGAGAATAAAGAGGGAGAAGAAAGAAAAAAGTGTTGAAGGAAGAAACAAGGATTGTTTTGGTTAGAGATTAGTATCTTTCCTCCTTTCCTTCTCATTCAGTAGGTGGGGTGTTCTGTTCTTAGTTGGTATCTCTGCCCTCAGGGTGGTGGGGGTTACCAGGTATGAGGGTTGATCTTGGGTGTAATTGGAGGGTGGGGTATGGCACCCACCTGTCCTGTTGGGAGACCACACCTCAAGGATCTCCTTTGGGGAGTGCTCCTGTGATGTGGGTGTCTATTCTTATCTCCTCATCTTGTCCTTAGACCACAAAATTCCTGTCCTCTAAATTTGTCTCTAAAGTGTATCTCCCTCATCCCCACCCCTTTTACTTTTTAATCATTCCACTAGTTGAGACCCCAGCCACGGGGCAACACAGAATGCTGCTTCCCTCTGGCATGCCATCTTGGATCCCTAGAACCCTTTCTTCTGTCCTTTAGATCCTCACTTCAGTGACCCTTCCTCCATGGAATCTTCACTGTTGCCTCTTTGGAAGTGATCTCTTTTTTTCTGTATGCTTCAAGATCTTTATTCTCATTACTTCTTCCTTTTGTATTTCTTTATGTATGTCCCTATTTTCCTTCACTTGCCTATAAGCACTTTGAGAACTGAGAAATACTTTGTACTCCAAATATTATTGCACATAATAGGGAATCATAAGTATTTTGAAGATAATGAGTAAATGAATATTTTAAATGCGTTTAGTCATCCTTTTTCAAGTCCTACAGATCCAAACCTTATTTTGTCTTTTGCCCAAACCTGCTGGAAGCATTTCAGTTTCCTTTCTTGGTATGGTCCTCTTCTCCTTATATTTGCTGCTTTTCCAGTATTTATGTGTTGCTTTACCAGTGAGATGCCTCACCAAAGAAGCATCTGCCCAGGCTTCATCTGAGTACCTATCTTTAAGTTCTTGGTTTTAATTCCAAAGTTCTGCAAATGGCTTTCCTTTATTTATTTATTTATTTATTTTCATTTTTTAGTGTATTATCTCTATCACCTGTTATCTGTATTTCAGACAGTGAAATAAGAGATATTAGCACTACCTACCCACTCATTTTACTTTTTATCCTACTTCTACTTTCTTTTTCTCAGGCCTTTCTTATTCTTATTTCTATCTATTCTTTGACAAAATTGACATCTTCACTATAAAACCCTTCTTCAATACTTAAATGGAAAATGATCTCTCTATCCTTTGACTTCATACCTGTTTTTATTGAAAGCACATTGCCTTCATTATTGTGAGAGAAAGGATGATGTCATATCTTTTTATATCTCCTGGAACACTGTTTCTAGCATATAAGTAGACATTAAATATGGATTTGTTAAAAGGATGAATAAGAATATTTAAAGCTTAGATTATCTCTCTAGGAACATTCAGATGACTCTTGAAATTATATTAACTACTTTAAAAAGATCCATTATCTCTCATGAAAGAAGGTACCAGTATTTATGTGGTGCTGAGGATTGAACCCAGGGCCTCACACATGTGAGGTGAGTGCTCTACCACTGAGACATAACCCCAGCCCCTGATTATTCTTTTATTACACATTTTAAACTTTGTTTTGGATCAGTCATTCTTTTAGTATGTCACATTAAGAGAAATGTAATAATAAAATATGATTTTGTTGATTTGTATTTCATCAATTATGAAACTGAATACCATTACATACTAATTGGGTTTAATTTTTTATAAGCTCAACCTTGATTTAATCAGTTGTTCACATTATAGCTTTAGACTAACAGATATATTCCAAGGAGAACATTTAAGAGACCGGAGAGAAGTATCTCATGATAGCCAATAAAGTTAGTTCTCATATTTCTTTAAAAAGTGCTGGAATCATACTTCCAGGAGTTAGATTTATGTCTTACAGCATCACATCAATGAGTCATTTTCTATTAGTTATGATTTAAAATTTCTTTTCCTAGGAGAAGTGAAATATTCTAGCACTTACATTTCTGAGAGTGGATAATGTCACTTAGCAATATACCTCTTTATGAAGACCTTTGGATGTCTAGAAATTACAGTTAATGCTTATTGTAAAAGGAGTAATTCATTGAGAGTATTGACTTTTAAAAGTCTTTTGTTCTTTCAAGGTGGTTTCCAGAAGTACAGAATATTTATTACCAAGGTAATAAAAAAAAGCAATTGCCAACCAGTGACAACAGTGCCAAATTGGAATCTTTTTTCAACTGTGCTGCAACACTTATGACTTTACAGCTGCAGGACCTCACTTTAGCCTCCATGCAAGATTTCACAGACTTAATTGCACAACCCCCTGTAAGTATGGTTCAGTACACTAGTATGCATTTAGTAACTTACTTATTTTTTCTTTCAGAGAGGAAAATGACAAAATATCTTTACCAGTGAAAAAAACAGAATACATATTTAGATCTATTGTGCTCATTTGTTAAATTAAAAAGCTGGTGTCAAAAAAAGTTTGTGTCCAATTGTGAATTCAAAGCTAGCCTCAGCAAAACCAAGGCACTAACCAACTCAGTGAGACCCTGTCTCTAAATAAAATACAAAATCGAGCTGGGGGCGTGACTCAGTGATACAATGCCCTTGAGTTCAATTCCCAGTACCCCTCCCCCCCAAAAATTGGTGTCAACTTGCATATTTAGGATATATGATTATTATCAGTAAAGATTAAGGAAAATAAGTAAAAAATTTCCACAATTAGGATACCTGGATTATAGAGGCTGGGGAGAGTTTTCATGAGGAATGTTTTCTCTTTCTAGAAAAAGGTTTTGTTAGGTATAGTATGAACAGGGTATTGGAATTGGAATGTTTTGCCTGGGACTTATTCTTGAATGATCCTAAAGCGTGCTACTAAGCATCTTCTAGGTTTTTTTTTTTCCTGGTACTTTGACCCTATAGTTAGCCTATAGGCCAAGTGGATAGTAGATACCAACAAATATAGTTTGCAATCACTCTTACTTTCTCCTGTAGAGCTCCTCCTTGGATTAACTGTCTAAGGTGAAAGAGGAAGTATGGGTGGCTTCCCATGTATTGTAATTGGAACTGGTGTGCTCTTTATCACTATATATATATATAAATATATATATATATATATATATATATATATGTGTGTGTGTGTGTGTGTGTGTGTGTGTGTGTATGGTTGTTTAGTTATGAATATTAATATGAATATTATGTTATATATACATATACATATATAAATTTTTATTTTTTGTAGGATTCTGTTAGAGCTTTTGAACATCCAGGTTTCATCATGAGGCTGATTCTTGAGAATGATGCCATTACGTTTGAACCTGACTTTAATGACTATATAGATATCTTTGTAAATGTTTATGCTATCATGATTAAGGCTGTCAGTTTTGTGCCAAGAGTTGAGACAAAATTGTATTCTAAGTGGGTAAGTAACAAGAAACTTCTGATTGCTTTAATTTGCATAAGGTATTCACTTGAAATAACTTCTGAAAGTGTAGACAGGTATCCTTTGTTTCATAGACTATGAATGGCTCAGTAACATTGGCTTATAAGAAAGCTTTGTTTAAAAACAGTTATCATTTTCCATCAACTTATCATATATATATATATATATATATATTTTTTTTTTTTTCTAGTCTACTATTCCACTAAGGGGAAGGAGTTAAAGTTGTGATAGGGTTTGAAGCAATTGATGAGTGTTTACTGTGGGTCTCATACTGTTTGCTATAGCACTTATTCAATTCTGTAGACCTCCATTATGCTTTTCTAGCTCTGTAAAACTATCCTGTGGCTGATTACCTTTCTTATATTTTTTTTCCACAAATAGTGAGCTCCTCTTTGTATATTTTAAATTCATAGATCCCATCTATGACATTTCAACAGTAGTTACTGCACTTTAGTACATTAAACAACCATGCCTGAAGATTTCCTAAGCTTACAAGTTTTCCAAGGTGGCAATTCCAATCTGTAGTTTTCTTCTGCTTTTTTATTTTTAAAGTAGTTTACAAATATTTCACCCATACAAAAGAGTACAGGATATTAGCATGTAAAGGTTTACATGGTAATAAAGTTAACATCTGTTTTAGCTATAGCCCATCTTAAGGGAAAGGATGATACTGATAATTGAAAGCTCTCCCTCATTGCTCCTTCCTATTTAGATCCCTATTCTACTTTTTAGCAGAATAATCACTATCCTGACTTTTGGATTTATTATTCATAATTTTAAAAAATAAACTCTCTGTATGTCTATAAATATCTAAACAATTTCTGTTTTGATTTTTCATATCTTTGTTATAAGTATGAAAAATCATCTTTTATATCATTTGTGACTTGATTTATTTCACTTAACATTATGATTGTGAAATTATGCATATTAAGGGTTTTATCTTCACTTCTGAGTTTCTAATTTTTTTTTCAGGAATTCCATTTATTTTTCAAGAAGGCCTCATCATTTTTGATAATCTTTTGTATATCATCATGTGTTCATTAAGCTTTTATTTTTCTTTATACACATTAAATATCTGTTATATTCTATACTTAATAATTGCAATATATATATGGTCTTTGCTATTCTAATTCTGCTGTTTGCTGACTCCTGTTACTAGTGTTCTTTTTCCTCTGGATATTTTTCCTTTATTATTATGGGGATGGATATATATATATATATATATGTATATATATACATATATATATATGTATATATATATGCATATATATATATATGAACTTTGTGCAGGAAAGTCTTTGAGGTTGTGGTTTAAGTTGATTCTTTGGAAGTTGCACATAGACCATGGAATTATTTTTAACTAACTATTATTTTCCTTGATTAACAATTTTGTGAACAACACTGGCAATTACCAACTCTGTTTGAGAACAAGCTCAGGGTTCTAAATTCTTAAGGCAGCCATTTTTTTTCCTTCACTGAGAAATCAGGCAAAAGCAAGACATTTCTCTTCTTTTTCTCCCCTCATGCAAGGATTCTATCACCTTTTAGTATTCTGAAGATTTGTCTCCTCAGAACCATCATTTTATTGTGTCACCTTTCATTGTTCTTCATTTTATGTGTGGGTACGAAATATGACTTCCTACCTTGGTCAGTCCTGAGAGTTTGTCACCCCACAGCTACTTCCCACCTCCTATTTCCACCTTGCTGGAGACTCAAAAGTGAAGCTTAGAGAAGGAGATCAGTGCCATTCCCAGGGCAGCTGCTCACTTCTGCAGACTGTGATCTATCTCAAGTCATGCTCTCTCCTATTGGCCCCTTAAATTTTTGTTTACTTAGGTGTACATTATAAATGATAATTTTAGTCATTTTATGGATATCTGTTTCTCATGTTGTCATAGAAGTCACTCAAGAAACGTAACTGTTCACTTTGTCCTTTGTGAAATTCAATTCCTTTATTACATTTTTTTTTCATGTAAGACTTGAGGTAGCATATGAAACACACATATACAATAAGTTACCAAGGTGAATTAATAAGTTCTAAATAGATAAAAGTAATAATTGTAATTATCCAAATGAGTACAATTACTATAATTTTATGGTTATAAAATATGACTATAATCTTCCTGATTTCTAAAACATGAAAATGTGACAAGTTTAAGTTAGGATTAATATAATCAATTTAAACTTCTCAGGGGAGAATGATATTTTTTCCTGGTATCAGATTTTGAGAAAAAGGTTTTTCATGGGGCATGATACCTAGGGTAACGTATGAATATTACCTGGTGATATTTTAAAAATACAAATTCAAAGGCTCACCATGACTACTACCCCTAGCCTTAGGTGATTCGTGAAATCAGATTTGGAAACAAATGATAATAAAGTGTCTTGAATAAGATAATTGCACATAGTCTCAATGATCTTTGACAGCAATTGCAAAAGTGGGATTTATGTTGCTGTTTTATCACAACTTTTGATAGGAACTGAAAATGAACTAAAAATACACTTTTTTTTTCATGGAAGGCAAACCTGCAAGAAGCCAGTGCACTGAGTCCAAGCATGTAACTTTATCAAGTCTAATTTGATACGCTTTAGAGCACCCGAGGTGTTTCATACAAAATATCATTTCTTCTAACTCTTGACAGGAGCTGATTAGATTTAAAAAACACTTTCTAATGTAGTTCTGAAGTCCTGGTATCCAATTATATTAAGAAAGATAAATCTATAGACTTAGACTGTTAGTAAATTTAAGAAACATTCTATAGTGAATATTAATGAGTTTCATACAAGAATAAATAATTTCACATTGCATATAGTATATCATGTGATATAGATTGCATTATCCTAAAATTTATTTCTCAGAAAAGATGAGAACCAAGCATCTACTAAGCCCAGGGGTAAAAGTAGCTGGATTCATTAATATTCTTGTGAAGCTTCACCAGTTCTAAGCAAAGTGATTTTCTGAAATGCACACTAGAGGGCATTGCAGACAAATGCCCCCAGCTGACAGAAAATTTTACAGTTCTCTTAAGGAACCATTTGATGTGACGATTTTGAATGTTTTAGACTATTCACACTAATTTTCATTTGTTACAGTTAAAAGTTTCTTCCTCTTGACAACAGAGCATAAATATTTTTAAGAGTTACTAAGTTCAGATAATAAACTATATCAACATAATTACTTGTCCTCATATTTGAGAAGGGAATAGAGGCAAAGTGTTGAGATTTTTCTGCTTATTTAAACGTGTCATCTGGTCCATTCATACCCATTGCTATTCTGATTATGATAGCAGAATAAAAGTTTGCAACTAAGGATTTTAGTATGGTCTGGTTGCTGTTCTCAGGCTCAAAGATTGAAGGTCAATGAATGAGTCAACAGTCATTCTTTGTTCTAGATAAATTTCTCCTGAAGGTCAAGAAGTTCTAGGATTAAAATGTATGATGATATGACATAGAACTAGTGAATTTTCTTTTAATACTATACAATGTAGACATAACCTTATAAAGCTAGCATGTACAATTGCACAAATAAAATGTGGATTTTTCTGTCTTTATGTTCTAAATCTTATTTTGTATAGATTTTCAAGTGACTACTCTTTGATCCATACATAAAAACAAAATACAACTAGCTAGCCTTAAGGAAAACAAAATATTCTATGAAACCTAGATTTTAAAACCCTGCTGTGATTAGAATGAATATCTTCCTATAGAGATTAGAAAATAAAAATTTAAAAAAGAAAGGCAATATTATCATAAGGTTAGTATTTTTACAAAGACAAATGATATGGTTACTTTATTTGAAATAAGTTACGTTGTCCCCACCTTTGTTTAGGAAAGTAAGTCTAAACCAACAACTTTGAAGCCCATAATTCTGGATGAAATTGTCGAAGCTCACAAAGCAAAGATTAAGGAGGTGATTATGAAAGAGAGTGTGGCACCTACTGAACACCTCAGGCTCTATGATAAATATGACTTTTTAATTACCAAACAAGCTGAGAAAGATGCTGATGATTTCCTTGCAGAGAATCATAATTATGAGAGAATAATAGAAGAAATTCGCAGATACCAAAAACTAATTGATGAAATACAGTACACATCTAGAAAGGTAAATGATTCGTTTTGTGCAACAGTTATCTGTACCCAACAATCTTTCTCCTTTTTTTATTAACATGTAGTTTAGAACATACAGAGAAAGAATTAGAGCATTACTATCACTAGGAACAAATTTATCGAGTTTAGGATATATGCCAATCATTGTGATAAGCCCTGGGTATTAGGCGGCAGACAGGACAGATAACAGTTCTTGTGCTCATGTAGTGGAGACATTATCTTGTAAGACCTTCATATAATTTAACCCTTCTTTCTCTCAATCCCATGAACTTTATCCCAATCCCATGCTTACTTCTGTCTAGTAGGATAATGGTAACTTAAAATTTTCTTCTTTTGTTCTTTTTTTTTAATCAACATTCTTCTAGTTTTCTACCATGCCCCTGTATTATATTTTGTATACAGAGCAAATGGAACATTTGAAATCTACTTTACCTATTTAGTAGTAACTCAGTCTCCAAATTGTTTTTATCTATTATTATTCTAAAAGAATTGGCTTCCAGGATAATAATTTCGAGGAGGTTTATCCAGAAGATAGTTGTAAAATATCAGAAAACCCTCTAGGCATCATGTTTGAAGAAAAAAACAACAACCTTATTAGATCATACTTACAAAAATCAATCGTATGAGAATGGAAAAATATGGGAATCTCATTAATTTTTATTCCATTTCATGTTTATTAAACTTTTAATATGTTTCAGAGTATTCACTTGGGAATGTTTGAAATACACTGTGAAGAATTAATCAGAGCATTGGTAAAACGAGCAGATAATATTTGTGGGAAACTTATAGCAAAAATGTTCACAGATCATCAGGAAGTAAATACAAGGTATTTGTGTGATATTGAATATATTTTTATTTTGGAGGGAATGTCAACAGAATAAACTATCACACAACTAAAGTAGTGGACTAGTGCATTGTCATAATTGATTCAGAAGAAAAGATTGTGCCAAATGTATTTTTACTTGGCTTTAAGTATCATTTCTGGATGTGATTATTAATATTATTTCTTTTTCACTACTAATGTATTCTAATTATATAAATTAAGGTTGCATTAAATTTGTTTGCATTTCTTTTGCACATGTCATAAGGATATTATCTAACATCAGATGTTCTAAATTGTATAATCAATATACAAAGTGGGTTTTCAAAGTGGATTTACACAATAGCTGTTATGGGTTCTCAGGGAATTCTCAAATTTGAAATTTTGCCTTACTAATTACTCTTAAAGGGCATGACAAGTTGTTAACTGGAAATTATTTCTTGACCAACCCAGGATATTTTTAAGAAAGTTGACCCATTTTTATGATTATGGTATTAGAGAAAAATAGATCATTAAAAATATTTATCTTAAGATGTACAAAAGCCTGAAGGAAGTGTTTTTTTTTCTTCCTGTTTTGTCTTTTTTGTTTGTTTGTTTTTAACTTATCCTGTATTAGGCATAGGATCAGACTCTATGAAGTGTGAATTCAACTGCTGAAGGAAGTTACAATGTAGAAAGGGAATAAAATACAAATTGGTAAATTACAGTAAGGTACAGTAAGTTCTGTACAGAAGCACAGAAGTAGAACAGAGAAAGACATGATTAATATTTTTTTCAGGGTGGTGTTTGGGGGTTGGGGGGATTAGGAAAGTCTGCAAAGAGGAATCGATGTGTGAATTTCATTTTGAAGGATGAATGTTCCAGGATAACAATGTAGTTGAAAGAATTTCAGGTAGAGAAGAGAATATATATAAGGCAGTGAGGTATGAAATGGCATGGCATATTCCAAGAACCAGGAGTGGTTTGTGATGCTTTCATAGACATTGTGAGGGCAGAGGGGTGAGGGGGAGGGCTAGTGAGAAAAGACCAGGACTTGGTACCTTAGCTAGCAACAAGATCATATTTTTAGCTTAAAGCACATTTTCCTCTAGAAGTACTAGGAGAGAAGATGCCTTTTACTTACAGTGTTTCCTAGTGGGTGAAATATTTATTTTAATTTCATAGCTGCTTTCCCTGCCTCTTAATGCTCACTGAGCTCATGCCAGTTCTACTTGTTTGTTCTCATTTTCTCTTAATTACGCCAGACTCACTAGATGTACAGAGGACATATCAGGAACCATGAGATAGAATGATCTAAACTTCTTGCCTCTGCATGCTTTCCTCACCTCTACGTGAAGCTCTTCATAGCTGTCTGTCACATTCTTAGAGGGCAGAATCTGCCTTTCGAACTGTAGGTGCCACACATTGCCTCTTATCACTCTGGACCTGGAATCCTCTCTGTATCCTATAGGTCAGACCTCCTCTTTTCTGTTGATTCTTTCTCTGAAGTTTGCAAATGTGTTCACATCCTTCTTCCATCTTCTAAGCCCGACTTCAACCCAACATCATTACCATTACTATTCTTGTCTCCTTCACCTTACAGCCAATCTTTGTGAAGAATTTTTCTGGACTTCCTTAGCTCATGCTACTCTTTTCTTTCTCTTTACCCCCTACCCTGAAGTAAGTTCACCATTTATATTGGCCACAATCCTAATCAGTAAGAAAGATTTTCATATTACCAGAAGTTTGTAAGAATGCAGGTCCATTATAACCGTTTTCTCCAAGTGGAGTTAATCACTCCCTCTCTTTGGGCCATCTCAACTAAATTTCTGTTAGAGCCCTCAAAACTCTAGGTTGAAAATAATCATTTTTAGTCCTATCTTCATAGTGGATTTTGAGCTTCTTGAGGGCCATTACTACAGCTTAGTCATTTCTGTGTCGCTGTCACTTAATATTGAAGTTGAAAATGTAATAGATGATCCCTAAATTTGTATTGAACAAATAAGTCGATGAACAAAAATTTGCACTTAATTTATTAGATGTCATATAAATAAGTTATAATCTTTATTTGTTATGCAGCAAAACACTATGTAAACAGGAGTGTATTTTGAAATGAAATTTGATCATGAATTTGTAAGATTGATTTTTTTGTCTGGTG
The DNA here is from genome assembly GCF_001458135.2 of Marmota marmota marmota. Classification (NCBI taxonomy): domain Eukaryota; kingdom Metazoa; phylum Chordata; class Mammalia; order Rodentia; family Sciuridae; genus Marmota; species Marmota marmota. The sequence goes on along the minus strand of NW_026000005.1, from coordinate 15,871,070 downwards.
TTTCAGATTATGTGAAGAATTTGAGAAAATAGCTGAAAAAGCTCTAAGCACTCCTCCAAATACAGCAGAACTAATGGAAATGAAGGTATTGTCTATATAAACACATTATAGTTGTGCATCAGTTCATTATTGACACGATAATTCAGAGAAACAAATCATTCTAAAAGTTGAGACAGAAACTAAAAATAATATGGACTTTAAAAACGCTTAGTTCATGCATCTGCAATTTGGTAATTTAGGCTGGACTCTCTGGGGTGGTTCTTCTAGTTTTGATGGGGTCACTCATCACTCAGTTGGATTACTCACTACATTGGCTCAGTCAGCTCTCAGTTGGTTTGACTAGTATAACTGTGGTTCAGAAATTTGGCTTTGCTCCAACTTTGGCAGGCTCACCTGGGCTTGTTCTCATAGCATGATAGACAAGCAAGCCTCATTGTCTGAGTGCTCTTCAAGTTCTTTGCTTGTATCACATAGCTAACATTCTATTGACCAAAGCAAGTCAGAATGAGAGGACGTTACAGGGCCTGCTGGAGAGGTGAAATATTAGAGCAAGTAATGCAATTGTCTACCAGAATATTTTTGAGAGCACTATTAATAATTATTACCATGTTTACAGATATAAATAAGAACTGTTCAAGGCAACCTCAAATGAATGGTTATCCCTCCATTTTTATCAACAAATGTTTAATTCCTCAGCAAATATTTTGTTTTTTGTAAAATCTACATTTTATTAAATATTAAAATCTCTGTGGTAATTTTCTGAAAAATATTGTGTTTTAAGCATAGAATTTATGGCACTGAAATTATTAGATAAGTTTTAGTTTGATTGTTTTTCATGTTACTTCTGTGTTTTAAATCTACTCACCATTTCATGAAACTTCCTTTTCATTTTGGTAACACCAAGCTTTTATGTAGCATTGCCAACTGCTTCATTTTACAGGTCATATATTGTAACTTTATTATAATAGAAATTTTAGTAGAAGATAATATACATATTGGATGATTAAGGAGTGATTTTATAGTATATTGACAATGTGGGGTCATTTTATAATTTTGTGGAAAGTTACTTTCTACCTCCAGCTGCCTCCACTGTTTATTATATGCTCTAAGCAATGTGTCTTTTTTTTTTGTTTTTGTTTTTTTCTGCAGCAGTTGTGTCTGTTGAGGTGCAGTTTCACTGATGGCTATTTGACTATTAACTATCTTTCCAAGTAGATTGCAAACTTCATGAGGATGTTCTGTTCTTTATCCCTCTACATTGCCAGCACCTAGCACAGGTCTTGACATATGGTTGGTTGTGCAAAATGTAATTCTGAAAGAATAAGTGAAATCACTCAGAGAGCATCTGCTGTTGTCTTCCAGCAACCCACAGCATTCCTCTGTACTTCCCCATTGCTTTGCTTTTTGTATGTCGTTAAGTATTTTCTAAGTTTTTTTTTTTCTGCCATTTTGGTGAGGTGCTTGGAAGGGAGGGAGGAGAATTGATCTGAGCTGCAGTCCCTTAGTTTGAACCAGAAGCCTTCACCTCTAATAAGTCTGCACATACTTATACAGTGTATTTCCATGTCTAATTTTTTTTTAATTTTTTATTGTTGGCTGTTCAAAACATTACATAGTTCTTGATATATCATATTTCACACTTTCATTCAAGTAGGTTATGAACTCCCATTTTTACCCCATATACAGATTGCAGAATCACATCAGTTATACATCCATTGATTTACATATTGCCATACTAGTGTCTGTTGTGTTCTGCTGCCTTTCCTATCCTCTACTATCCCCCCTCCCCTCCCCTCCCCTCCCCTCTTCTCTCTCTGCCCCCTCTACTGACATTCATTTGTCCCCCTTGTATTATTTTTTCCCTTCCCCTCACTTCCTCTTGTATGTACTTTTGTATAACTCTGAGGGTCTCCTTCCATTTCCATGCAATTTCCCTTCTCTCTCCCTTTCCCTCCCACCTCTCATCCCTGTTTAATGTTAATCTTCTTCTCATGCTCTTCGACCCTACTCTGATCTTAGTTACTCTCCTTATATCAAAGAAGACATTTGGCATTTGTTTTTTAGGGATTGGCTAGCTTCACTTAGCATAATCTGCTCTAATGCCATCCATTTCCCTGTAAATTCTATGATTTTGTCATTTTTTAATGCAGAGTAATACTCCATTGTGTATAAATGCCACATTTTTTTTTATCCATTCATCTATTGAAGGGCATCTAGGTTGGTTCCACAGTCTTGCTATTGTGAATTGTGCTGCTATGAACATCGATGTAGCAGTGTCCCTGTAGCATGCTCTTTTTAGGTCTTTAGGGAATAGACCGAGAAGGGGTCCATGTCTACTTTTTGACGTAAGCAGTTCATTTTGTTATTTTTGTTTTCCTTCAGGCTTATATCCAGAAAGCGGAGGCGGTTGAAATGGTTGAATTGGGAAATAGATTAGTGGATTCTAAAAACTGCCTTGCCTTCCTCATTGAGTGTGCCAACTTTTCTCCAGCAGACATTAGGTTAAATAATAATGTTTTCCAGTGGTATGGAAGAATGGGAGAAATTTTTGATGAACACAGAAAAATTATTAAAGAGAAAACGGAACAATATCAAGATGGCCTTAAGGTTGGTATTTTAATATTTTAAATTATTTTTATTTTGAATTTTAAACTTTTCATAACATTGCCAAATCTTTTATTTCAAAGGTCATATATTGAGCTTTCTTACTTTATAAATTGGATTTCTGCTTATTGGATATTTAACAATTGAGTACCCTATTATCAGTGTGGGGTCATTTCTTGATTTTTCAAGGGAATAGGAAGAAAACATTGGAATATTTTACCCACAAGTGACTGTGACCATATAAGATTTTTAATGAAAAAAGAAACACTGGTAATCTTATATAGTTTATAGTACTATTTTTAGTCTTTTAAATTTTTAATTTTTTTTTATTGCTTGAACATCAATGCTCTGTTTGGCAAAATGTCCCTTCATACCTCATAATCACCAAAACTCTCCTAAACATTGTGACCAGAGCATTTTCTTTTTGTTTTTGTTTTAATCTTTCAAATGAAGATGGTTTGTGACTTACCTTTGTGTACCTAGTCAGCCTTATCTCCTACCTCTCTGTACTCTTTGCTTGTGACTTTTCTGTAACCCCAAGCAACATCTACACTCCTGTACATCTCTCATCTCTTGCACATTGTCTGTGTTCACTCTGGAACACACTCTGCTGCCACCATGTGCCTCTCTAACACAATTTATTTTCTGAGAATTCTCTCAGATCTCAATGCAGCTTTTCCTTTGCTCTCCTTGCATTTTTAACCCATGTCCACCAAATGAATGATCTGATCATTATGTTACTATTTTCAGGTCTGTCTTCCATTAGATGGCCAGCATCTTGAAAGCAAGGCTGTTTCATTTTTACCTTTCCTCCTTATATCCTGTGGGCTAGCACAGTGACTGACACACGTCTTTTTGTCCGTTTTTTTGCTGCTGTAATAGAACACCTGAAAAGAACAAAAGTTTGTTAGTGTTCTGGAGGCTGAGAAGTCCAAGTTTGAGAGACCCACATCTGGCAAAGGGCTTCTTACTGTATCATCCCATGGCAGAAGGCAAAAAGGCACTTGCATGAGAAAGAACAAAGGAATTGCTCAGGGGGCATAGGGAACCAAACTCATTTGTTTTTCAGGAAACCACTTCTGTGATAACTAACCTGTTCCCATGATAATGGTATTACCCCATTCATAGGCCAGCCCTCAGGACCTAATCACAGCTTAAAGGTTTTACCTCTCAACAGTGTTTCACTAGGGATCAAGTTTTCAACACATGAATTTTGGGGGACACATTAAATCATAACACATGCATATGGAGCACCATGAGCACTCCATAGCTACTGTCTGAATGAATGTTTAAATTTTTGTCTCATTTTATAGATGAGTGAATTAATTCCCAAAGATTGAGAGACTTGTTCCAGGTCAGACAGTTAAGATATCCCTTGATTACCAGCATAGCTGTCTTTCTGGGCGATGCTACTGAGAATACAGTTAATTCACAGAATATGTTATATGGAAAATTAATCCATAGACTTTAAAAATCAAATTATTTTAAACTGTTAAACTGTGTTTTATATTTCTGTTTCACATTTATACCATTTCAAAAGCATTTTTTTAAATGTAAAAAATGGAACTAAGGCAGTAGCTCAGTGGCAGAGAGCTTGCCTAGCATGTGTGAGACACTGGATTCAATCCTCAGCACCACACAAAAATAAACAAAAAATAAAATAAAGGCATACTATACTGTCCATATACAACTAAAAACCAAAAAATAGAAAATATGAAGAGTAAATATTAGATACTTGAATTACAATATAATGGGGTCTTAGAAAATTGCTAGGTGACACAGAATTATCTATACTTTATTGTAAACTATACTATTACAAAAAACTACATGTAATGTTCATGAATTTTTCCTCTTATTTTCCTTTCTGGCTGGTCCAGACCCATAAATTTGCCAGGAGGCTAGAGAAAACAGGACAACCACCTAGAAAATCTATATAATAGAAAAACTATTTTTAATAACCCATATTTGACTTTTGAGTATTTCATTGTTAGCTATTTTTTAGAGCCATTTCATTTAGGATGACTTACCAATGACAATTTTATAATAAGCTTTTCTCATTAAAAACACACACACAGGGCTGGGGCTGGGGCTCAGCGATAGAGCACTCATCTCTCATGTGTGGTCTCTCATGTGTGAGGCCCTGGGTTCAATCCTCAGCACCACATAAATATGAATAAAATAAAGGTATTGTGTCCATCTAAAAAAATATTAAACACACACACAGATTTTATATCAGAATGTTAAAATTTTAAGTTTTGAAATCTGAACTTATTCTGTTGTGTGTTAGAACTCCTTACAAAAATAATACAGAGTAAACTTAAATCTGGAAATTCGAGAAATCTTAGCAAATTAAGTTCAAGGTTTAAAAATCCTGCATATTTTAGATCTTACTCATCTTCTGAATGATCTCTTCATATTTTGTCAGTAACAAAAATATAATAATAATTCTGATAACCCTTAAAAATATTTAAAATTTCTCTTGATGCCTAGGGTTTTTAACTTTTAAAAATAGTAACTGCAAATTTTTTTTTTATTAGTTGCGGTGTGAACGGTTTGTGGAGGAATTGGAGAGTTATGCCAAACAGGCAGAAGAATTTTATACATTTGGAGATCTTCAGGATGTACAAAGATACCTGAAGAAGGCTCAGACACTGAATGCCAAATTGGATTTAGCAGCAGACAAGGTATAATTTTAAATTTAATTTGTTCAAATGAAAAAGAATGGCATTTGTATTGGGTATTCACCTTTAAGAAATAGATTCAGCTGGGTGCAGTGGTGCATGCCTGTAATCCCAGTGGCTCAGGAGGCTGGGGTAGGAGGATCATGAGTTCAAAGCTAGCCTCAGCAATTTATAGAGGCCCTAAGCAACTCAGCAAGACCCTGTCTCAAAATATTTAAAAAAAAGGTTGGAGAGGTGGCTCAGTGGTTCAGTGCCCTTGGGTTCAATCCCTAGTACCAAGAAATAGATTCAAATAAAACATTTTAACTATATAACTAGAGAATAATAGAAATGGTACAAATAGATTTTACAGATGTTCTTCAAGGAAGAGCAGGATTGCTGTTTTCTATTGGTATTGATTTTTTCGTGGCCTTAGTCTTTTATTTTAAGGATAGAGTCATGTCTAAGTCTGCTTCTCAGTTTTTGCTTTGCATAATTAAATATCAGCATCATAATTCTATCATAAATATAGGTATTGAACCTATATTATTTTAGCAGAAGTAGGCAAATAATAATATCTGGTTACTGTTTAGGTTTTCCATCTTCATAGAAGCCTGGTTAGATTTTTCAGCTCTATTTGTATTTTTTAAAAATTGTCTAAATTGATGCATTATATTTATACATAATAGTGGGATTCATTGTGATATATGCATACATGCACATAACATAATTTGGTCAATTTCATTGCCCAAAGTACCTCCTCTTTTCCTCCCCTCTCCTTCCCCTTGTCCCTTTCCTGTTTTGTTTATGCCCCTTCTATTTTTGTGAGAGTTCCTTATTGTTCTTTTCTTTTATCAAGCTTCCACATTTGAAAGCAAAAATAACCCCTGAATTTTGAGGTTTAGCATATTTCACTTAGCATAATGTTCTCCAGTTCAATCCATCTACCTGAAATTATATCATTTCATCCTCATTTATGTCTGAGTAAAATTCCATTGTGTGAATGTACCATATTTCCTTTATCCATTCATCTGTTGAAGGACACCTAGACTGTTTCCATAACTTGGCTATTGTGAATCAGAATACATGTCTCACAATACTATTCTGATTTCTGTTCTTTTGGACAAATACTAGAAGTGGTATAGCTGGGTTTTAAGGTAGTTCCATTCCTAATCATTTGAAGAAACTCTATACTGATTTCCACAGTGATTATACTAAATTTGCACACCTACCAACAAAATATAAGAGTAAATTTCCCCCCACCTATTCACCAACATTTATTGTTATTTGTATTTTTGTTAATTGCAATTTTAAATTGAGTAAAATAAAATCTCAGTGTAATTTTGATTTATATTTCCATGATTGCTAAAGCTGTTGAACATTTTTTCATGTATTTGTTGGTCATTGTATTTCTTATTTTGAGACATGTCTCTTTAGTTCACTTGCCCATTTATTTATTGAGTTATTTGTTTTTGTTGTTAAGCTTTTTGAGTTCTTTATATATTCCTGATTATTAATTCTCTGTTGGAGAAATAGCTGCCAAAAGATTTTCTCTTCTTCCATAGATTTTCTTTGCTGTGAAGAAGGTTTTTAACTCAATGCTATTTCATTTATTGATATTTGGTTTTATTTCCTGAATTTCAGAAGTATTACTGAGGAAATCAATACTTAATCCTATATGTTGGAGTGGTGACCCTGTAATTTCTCTAGCAGTCGCAAAGTTTCTGGTCAATTTCTCAGGTATTTGATCCACTTTGAGTTGAGTTTTGTTCAGGGAGAAAGAAATCTTGTTTTATTCTTCTACCTATGGAAATTCGGTTTTCCCAGCACTTTTTATTAAAATGGCTGTCTTTTTTCCAATGTGTTTTTGGCACTTTGTCAAGACTCTGATGACTATATATGTGTGGATTTTTCTTCAATTCTTGTGTGTTCTAGTCCTTGATCTTCACATCTATGTTTTATGCCAGTGCCACACTGTTTTTGTTACTATAGCTCCGTAGTAGAACTTGAGATTAAGTATCGTGATATCTCCAGCATTGATCTTATTGCTCAGAACTTTGGTTATTATGAGTCTTTTATTCTTTTGTATGAATTTAAGGACCTTTCTTTTCTAGTTCTGTGAAGAATGTCATTAGTATTTTGATGGGGATTGCATTGGATGTGGATAACACTTTAGGCAATATGGCTGGTTTGACAATATTAATTTTGCCTATGCAAGAACATGGGAGATCTTTATAACTTCTAATATTCTTTTCATTTTCTCTCTTCATTGTTCTGCAAATTTCGTTATAGAGGTCTTTCACCTTAGAAGTTAGATTTATTCATAGGCTTTTGCTTTTATTGAGATTATTGTAAATGGAATTGTTTTCTAATATCTTTTTCAGTGGATTCATTATGGGTATACAGAAGGGCTATTGATTTTTGTACCTTGCAACTCTGCTGAATTTACCACCTCTAGAAATCTTCTGATGGAGTTTTTTTTTGGGGGGGGTCTTTAAAGTATAAGATCATATTATTTGCAATCAGTGATAATTTTACTTCTTTTCCTATTTGTATCTCTTTTATTTCTTTCCCTTGCCTAATTGCTCTGGCTAGAGTTTCTACTATTACATTAAATAAGAATGATGAGAGTGGGCATCCTTGTCTTGTTCCAAATTTTCAAGGAAGTGCTTTAGTTCTTCCCCATTCACTATTGAGTTTGGGTTTTTCCTGTATATCTTTTATGATGTTGAGATACATTTATTCTACCCTTAGCTTCTCAGTGTTTCTTTTGCCCCCCACCCCATCCATTCTTTCTTTTTATTTTCATTATTTATTTATTTATTTTAATTAGGTGTATATGACAGCAAAATGCCTTTTGATTCATTGTACACAGTTGCAGCACACCTTTTCATATCTCTGTTTTTTGTACACGAATGTAGTGTCATATCCTATGTGCAGTCTTACATGTACCTAGGGTAATGATGTCCATCTCATTCCACTATCTTCCCTACTATCATGCACCCTCTCCACCCTTCCTCTCCTTTGCCCAATCAAAGTTCCTCCATTTTTCCCATGCCTTCCCTCTCCAAGTTTTGGATCAACATTCACTTATCAGAACATTGGACTTTGGTTTTGGGGATTGGCTTATTTCACTTAGCATGATATTCTCCAACTCCTTCTATTTACCTGCAAATGCCATGATTTTATTCTCTTTTAATGCTAATATCCCATTGTATATATATACCACACTTTCTTTATCCATTCATCTATTGAAGGGCATCTAGGTTGGTTCCACAGTTTAGCTATTGTGAATTGAGCTGCTATGAACGTTGATGTGGCTGCGTGCATTACTATAGTATGCTGATTTTAAGTCCTTTGGGACTTAAAGGAGTGGGATAGCTGGGTCAAATGGTGGTTCTATTCCACGTTTTCTAAGGAATCTCCGTACTGTTTTCCAGAGTGGTTGTACCAATTTGCAGTCCCACCAGCAATGTATGAGTGAACCTTTTTCCCCCTATCCTTGCCAACATTTATTGTCTGTATTCTTGATAACTGGCATGAGGAAAAATTAATATTGTCAAAATGGCCATATTACCCAAAGCACTATACAGATTCAATGCAATTCCAATTAAAATACCAACATCATTCTTTATAGAAATAGAAAAAGCATTCTCCAATTCTCCTTTGTCTATTAGACTTCTTTTACTTATCTATTAATTTATATGGGATAACTTCTTTATGTTATTCTGTCCTTTTCTTCCCCTTTCCTTTTTTTTTTTTAACTGTAGCTTCCACATATGAAAGAAAACATTAAAACTTTGAGTTTCTGTATCTCTTTCTTTTGGTTAATTTTGCTAAGGGCTTATCAATCTTGTTTATCTTTTCAATGAACCAACTCTTTGTTTCATTGATCATTTGTATTATTTTTTTATTTTCTGTTTTACTAATTTTGGCTCTTAATTGTTTCCTTCTCTCTACTTATTTTGGAATTGGTTTGTTTTTGTTTTCCCAAGATCTTGGATAACATGATAATGGCATGTATTTGGGGTCTTTTTGATTTTTAGTATTCAGAGCTATAAAGTTTCCTCTTAGAACCACTTCATGGTGTACTAGAGATTCTTTTATGTGGGGTCCCTATTCTCATTTGATTCCAGGAATTTTTTTCATTTCTCCTCTTATTTTCTCTCTGATTCATTTAAAGTGCATTTTTAATCTCCATTTGTTTATGTAATTTCTATGTTTTTTCATGCTGTTCTTTTCTAATTTCATTCTATTATGACCTGATAAGATGCAAAGGAATATACAGTTTTTAAAAAAATATTTTCTAAGACTTGCTTTGTGTCCTAAAATATGGTCTGGAGAAGATTTGGAGAAGGTTCCTTGAGAAGTTGAGAAGAAAGTGTATTAAGCTGTTGTTGAATAAACTATTCTATACATGTCTCTTAGCTTCTTTTGACTCATAAAATTGTTTAGCTCTGAAGAATCTTTACTGATATTGTGTCTGAATGGCCTATCAAATGGTATAGAAGTATGTAAAATCACCCCAATATTGTCATATTGGAGTCTTTTGAGCCTTAATGTCAAGTACTGTTTTATATAATTATATGCACCAACATTTGGGATATAAATATTTATGGTTATATTTTTTGTTGTGTTGTTCCCTTTACCAGTATGAAGTGACCTTCTTGTCTATTCTGATTAATTTTAACTTGAAGGGTGCTTTATCAGATATAAAAGTACTTATTCCTGCTTGCTTTCAGTCTCCATTTGCATGGGATATCTTTTTCCATCCTTTTACTTCAGCCTGTGGTTGTCTTTGTCTATGAAATTATTCTCTTGCAAACCACTTGTAGTTGAGTCTTATTTTTTAATTCACTCTGCCAAAATTGAGACACATTTATTATAGAGGGATGTTAATAATAAAAAAGTGTTAATTTGGTCTTAATTTACATTTGCTAAGTTACTCTTATAATGAGATTTATCCTTGCCAGAGCTCTGAAATTTGTTTTTAACTTCTGTGTTATTTCTTTAAATATTTTCTGTAGCGCTTTTGTAGAAACCATGAAGTTTTTAGTTTATGCTTATCTTTGCAGATTTTTATTTCTCCTTTGATTCTGAAGGTGATAGCTTTGCTGGATATAGCATTTTTGGCTGGTACTTGTTATCTTCCAGGGCTTTGAATGAGACATTCCAAGGTATTACTGGATTTTAGTTCCTTATGAGAAATAGGAAGTTATAGGTTTACTTCCAAATGTGACCTGGCATTTTTATTTTGAGGCTTTAAAAATTCCATCCTTGTCCTGTATCTTAATTAGAATATGTTGTAGAGAGGTTCTTTTTTGGTCTTGTCTGTTTGGGGGTTCTATATGCCTCTGGTATCTGGATGTCCATTTCATTCCCAAGCTTTTGACATTTTTCTGGTATTATTTCACTGAAAAGATTGTTAATGCCATTAGCCTGTACTTCAGTCCTATCTTTTCTTTTTCTTAATTGCTGACTGAGTGTTCAAGTTCATGTATATTATCTTTAAGTCCTGAAATTCTGTCTCCTATGTAGGTCTAATTTGTTGGTGAGATTTTCAACTGAATTTTTTATTTGCTTTCTGTCTTTCAGTTTCAAGATTTCTATTTGCTGATTTTTCAGCACCTCTTTGTATTTAAATTCTCATTTGTATTTTTATTTCATCTGAGTTATTCCTTAGATTTTTAAATTAATTGGTCATTTTAATTATCAACTTTTTGTATTCTTCATCTGGGATTTTATCCACATCAACATTTGTAGATTCACTTATTGAGGGGTTGAAATCTTTAAAATCATCTTTTTGGCCTATTTCCCCATGGTTTCTAAGGTCCTATTTTTGCATCTGTTGAGATGGATTCTTCTTCCTCTTTTATGTGGGGGGTCCTTTGGTGAGTAGTTATCTACAATAAATCCTGAGCTGGGAGTATGTCTTATCATCCATGTATTTGAACAGCATAACCAAGTGTTAATTTCAACCTCCAATGCCTCTTTGAAACCACAAATAATAGTGGTATTATAAGAGCACACTTTATATTAACTTATATTAGCATATGCTGTAACCATTAGTATTAATGTTCCCTACAACTCTATTAACAAAGGAGAATCATGGGTGAGAAATAATAAATCATAGGATAAAAAGATTAAGTATTAGTTGTAGTGTATTAATTTGAACTGAAAGATGGAATAAAATAAAGAAAATAGAAGAAAAAGGAAAAAAGAAAGTAAAATGGTGGGGGAGAGAAGGGAGACAAGTTAAAATAGGGAGAGTAAAATGGATGAAGGACAAAGGATGGTGATGGAGATGGAAGAGAAGAAAAGAGGTATCAAGACAGGCTCCAGTTAATTGACAAAATACATAGTATTAGAACTCTGACAAAACACAAATTGTAGGGTGACACTAAGAATCAGTTATCAAGCAGTTAATGCAATAGTTACCATGCAGAAGTTCTGTTTCATTCTTGCTGAGATATTATTAAAAAGGGCCATTCTTTTTAGGATTTTGATTATAGAATCTTCCAACTATGAGGCAGTTTCTGTTATGCAAATATCATGCTATTCATTGTTCTCTGACCCAAGCCAGATAAACTTGTTTTAGGGGAGTCTGTATGCTGTTTCACTCACTCCTTTCCTTGCTATCTCTACTCAAGGGGAGGAGGCTTTGTCTGCTACAGAGCAGTCTGTACTCTCAAAATGGCTTCGTTATTATGTCAGGGAATAGGAGTGCAATTCTGACAGGGCTGCTGACCTATCCTTCATCTGCTCCATCTGTAGATTGATCTGGGTTGCCTTGCACCTTTCTAAGAGCCCTAGGCCAAGTTCAGGGGGAATGCTGGGGGGAATGGTGGGGAAG